>NW_022988097.1:6411239-7011239 GCF_902827165.1 Trematomus bernacchii | reverse complement strand
GAGGGGAAAACCTAAGGACGGGAAGCCTGGGGGGAATAACGCTTTGGGCCCAATGCCAGCCGCTATTTTGAGTTTCTCCACGTCGGCCTCCTGAAGCCTTTTAGCTTTAGCTCGTCGGTTTTGGAACCAGATCTTGACCTGGGTCTCGGACAGTGAGAGCGAGGAGGAGAACTCGGCCCGTTCTGCGATGGAGAGGTACTGCTTCTGACGAAACCTTCTCTCCAGGGCCAGGAGCTGCGCAGTGGTGAAGGGAGTGCGAGGCTTGCGGTTGGTTTTGTGCTTCCTCAAGGAGCAAACTGCTGGACTGAGCTGCCCTACAGGACATGGGGAAGATGTGAGGCTGACATTTTGCAGAGCACCTTTCCAATAGTTAAAGGTGGGGTAGGTCATTTTGGAGAAACCAGCTCCAGTGCGCTAGAATTTGAACGTGCACATGACCAATGAGGGCACGAGATACGTTTTTGCACAGATGGAAGGCTGACAGGCAGGTAGGCCATCCAGTTACTTTAGCCGGCCCGGCTAAAATGATTGGTCGTGCTTTTTACAGTACTACGGCTTCCACAGATGACATTTTTTTATGGATTTTTTGTCAAAGCACTTAAGATATTCATTGCTATCGGGATGTTAAGAGCATTCCATGGAATATAACAAAAAGTGCATCTCGAGCCGGTTTCTCAAACTTACCTACCCCACCTTTAAATATCCAAAGTACTAAATAAGGGCTGACATTATTATTTGTATATATGTATTTAACAGGAAATGATTCGACAACCATGTTGATACATCTGAATTATCAAGAGAATTGCAAAACATGGCCTCTAAAATATGTTTGATGCTTTTTTTTTATTATTTAATGTCACTTTAAAATAGTCGAAAAGAATTAAAAAACCAATCCGATTTTTTTTTGTAATCCCCATGAGCAGCTTTTAACATACAAACCACAAATGAGAGGAAACTTATTTAAACATTTATGAATTAACCTATTATTGTTTACGGTTCTGCCTTTCATTCCTTGTGAAAAAACCTCTGAACCTTTTAATTGTTTTCTTATATTTATTACAACTATGCCTATCTCACCTTAAATCTATCAATTATGAACTTTTATTATCTAAAACATGACAGAAGATTGAATCCTACCTTGGATGATTTAAGGCACTAAATATATATTAACGATTATATAAGGCATTATAACCAGTAAACGCCTATTAATACATCTTTCCAGACCTCACCCTGCATCACTTACGCTGTGGTGTTGACATCTTAATGGGGCTGGGTATCCAGGACACACAGTCCTCTCTTCCCGATGGTTCTGATTTCATAGATAGGCCTACTAAATGTTGAGGAAACTCCTCCGGCCTGTGCGAGTGATTTCGAGGTTTCCTGTCGGTCGCATGCAGCGGCCTCGTGTCGGACATGAGCGCGTCCACGCTGAAGGGCAGGCGCGACACCTGCTCCGCGCGCTTCTTCTTCTCCTCGTCTGTAGCGCACCGGTCCCTCCGGTCTCCAGGGGAAGGCATGCTTTCCTTTTCAGGGCCGGGGTCGATAACTAATTCCAATCCAGCCAACACATAACTTTCTGTCACGTAGTGCAAACATGTGGGCTCCACACGAAGACAAAAAAACTGTTAAGGAGTAAGTTGACAAAGTTGTGCCGGGAAAAAAAACTTTGGGAGGTTTTCGGGAATTTCAGTCATGTTGAGGATTTGGGGAAGGCTTTTGATTGGACGGGATCCCTGCGGGGCCACACCCCCAACTACACAGCAGGTTAGCTGCACATCAGCCTCATTAAGGAGTAATTATGCAGGGAGATGATTGTCTTAATCATAATTACCGACAGTAAGAGACTGTATTCAATTCACTCTGCACACTGAATATGCTTAGCTCACTTCGAAAGTATACAGGAAATGAGTCCTGATGGATGTCCTGAATTTCATATGCAAGGGACATTTGGATGAGATGGAGGCCTTGAATTTTGTTATAGAAAATGTACTAATATAAGTAAATCAATCCAATGTCCTCTCTATCCAGCTGGTGATGGCCTGCTGTCTCTCGTTGTGTCAGCAGCGAGAAAGAAAAGCATCAGTGTGACATCTGAAGAGCTACATTTCCACTTAACAAAAGCTGACAGAGCTCCTCATTCAAGCCCGAACTCGTAGGACCTGACAAAACAATTGCGATGGTAATCAATAAGAATCATGGAGCTTTAAAAAGTCAAATCTCACTGAAGAGAAAACACACACTTAAATGTGAGAGCCAGTTTGGAGATGGATTATGGTTTTGGGCAGGCTTTAAAATGACTGTCATTACATTGTTGTTATTAACACCTTGTAATTAGGTCTGTGGAATCCGGTTCTTTTAAGCAGGATTTAATGGTAATGATGGAAAATTGCTACCTTCCTGAGGTGTGTGGCGCCCGCTGCGATTAGTCCCAGTCTCTGCTCTGTTGGAGGAGACAGAGGCGTCTCATGCCCGTTTGAAGCTCGTACCTGTAGGACTCCGGAGTATTAGGAAACATCATGAGAAGTGCAGCCTCGCCTCTAACCACTGATATTCTGAGATTCAGTGTTCAGTCAACCAGGGAAAGACTTGCACAGCTGCTGATGCAAAATGAATGTGCTTTTTGCATGTCCTATAGTCTCCCCCGAGTTTCTATTTTTACTTTCATGTCTGTCTCCTTGTCTACCATGCAGGTCTATCCTAGAAGCCCACACATGTAAAGGCCACCTGTGCAGTGACTGCAGTGTGCTGTCCAGAGCTCTGTGATCTGTGTGCTGTCTGTAATCTGTAATCAACAGGATTACAGCGGCATCAGGGGCTCGGCTCCCCAGAGCCTCAACATTAGTCTCCATATAAAGCAAAGTGCACACACAGCATGAGCTCCCTCCACTGTAAACACATGCAAATCAATTAGGGGCTTACCTGTCCTTTAAGTGTGCTTCCTATAAGAAAACCTTTCCATTTGATAATCGTCTAGTTTTATAAATCAGTATTTAACATCACAGCTTTGACTCCTTATTCTGAAATACTGCACCATGCATTTGACAAATATATTGTAGGATAAGGGAAAAAACTGCAACAAAAATTGAATATATTTTTAATTCGACCTCAGTTTCATAGAGTAAATTAAGAGATAGATCATTACTGAAATTGCTAGTCCAACACATTTTTGCAGATAAACAGAAGTAGACTTTTTTTTAATTTGAGGGTGATTGAGCAGAGCATAAAATGCCCCCTTTAATCTTTCACCAGTGTAATCTGTCTTTGCAGTCTTTTTTCTTGGGCAATCTGATCATCCAATCAAAGGTAAGAGAGCCAGTCTCTGTATGTGGCCGAGCAGCATCAGACCAGAGAGCGAACGTCCTCTGCTCACATTGATCATCCCTAACACCAATTACTACTGCTCTCTCTTCTGCCTCGCTGCACCTGCATTACACATAAGCACATGGCTCAAAAGTGTACAGTTTGCAACCGGAAATCTTTATTTTGTATCAACACAAGTGCATTTTACGAGGAACTACAGACACATAAGATTCTAAATCAGCAGAAAAGTTCATTTGGATAATTATAAATGGTGATTCCTGTCCTGAATACAAACAATTAGCGTCTTATATTGAAATAATAGTCCACACAATTTTAGTGAGGATTGGGTCTATTTTTGCCACAGCGTTGTTTCGAGGACATGCTTCATGTCCAGAGAGCGCCCGCCACACACAGCATGCAGCCCACACACTTTCTTATTGCAGCCATCACGGGCCAATCAAGACTGACACCATACTTCATCTGGAGACAGTGAAAATAAACAACCCATACAAATAGAAAAGCACAACCACAAACAACTTCAACATAACTGACGTTCACTGTCGTTTTAAGTATAGGTGAGTAAGGATTACAGCCATAAGTAAAATGAGCTTTTAAGATGTCTTCTTAAATCTAGAGAGGAGGTCATTCGGGGTGCACTTTGGCCAGATGAGGCCTGTGTTATAAAGCGGACTCCCACCACTCCCAGAACTGTTTACTTACTGAAGCACGGTGGTTACAGTGTACTTTCTTAAAACTGCACTGTTGTTCTACATACAGAACAGTACCTCGCCACTTTGCAAAGCATTTCAACAGTAAAAAGCACAGAGAACAGTTGTGGCGCCTCACGCTGATTTGAATTTATGTTTAAGTCACAACAAATCTGACAAGGATCTACGGTGGGAACTAAACATTGCAATATATAAACATTGGGAAAATGGCAAATAAACAGGGCTGCCCAAAGTATACACAAGTGATATATCAAATAATATGTAATTTCCAGTTTTAAGTATCACATGGCTGCTGAACTCATATATAATCAATGCAGAATACATAGGTCTTACATTTATTGTAATGCAACTTGGACCAACAGTTTCAATCTAAGGGTAATTACCTCCTGAAGGTGGTCAGCTGTGTTTTCTCCTTATTGCCTCTTCAGGCCCCTCAGTCAGTGCAATCATTACTTCATGGTTTGTTGATGGATCTCACAGCTCTTCATTGTGTTTCCACATTGTTGTTGTTGTCTGGAGCAAGTCAGATTATAATTATAGAAGACCCAAAACTAATTAAACTCATCTTTTGACTGTAGAAAGCACTTTAGCTATGGTAAATCCCCATCTCACCGCAACAAATGACAGATATGCAAATGTGCATGTGATATTTTCACGAGTCTGAGGGCATGTGAAAACTATGACATACATTAACTGTAAAAAGTAAACCACAAATTAATATTCACTGATATGATCTCACAAATGTATAATTCAGAACTTCTTCCTGAAAATGAGCTGCGGCTTCAGTAAATCACACTTACGCATCTTCACAGAAACCATTTGGGAAATATTGGTCATCATAAGTTTAAAATCAGAAATGACAGAAGTATACGAACACGACCACAATGAGTAGGTGTGCTGCTGTGCGGTTATTAAGTCTCGGCGCTGCATATAAGAAGCAATGAGGAAGTAAAAGCATGTAATTGAACTCTTTTCTCTCTACATTAATGAACATTATTAGCCATACAAGGAATAAGTGTGCAAAACATGGAGACAGAAAGTTTGTCTAGAGAATCAGTGCAATGCTAACTTGAGGGCTGGATGAAAACAATCATCCATTATTATTAATCGTATTTGATATTTATCGCTGATTTAAACAATGGATGCAAACATTATTTTTTCAGAATGTTTGTGTTCCATTGGTGATGACAAAGCAACATGGGTTTTAGAAATAAGCCGGCCTATAAGGTAACAAGTGGACAACTTTTAGTTAAACCAACTTCACACAAGTGTTCAGTCAAGTGCGATTTAGCCCAGAAAAAACTTCACAGTCTCTTATACCCAACTAGTCATTTGCAGATAATTACAGTCTCAGACCAAGACAATATGTCAAAAGTCCAGACCCAGAGGATAGAATACCAGATCAAGGTGGACCAGCCATGGAGCAGCAGATCCTTAAGAGGGACTCTGAGTCCTGGATCTCAACAAGGAAAAGGATGGTCTCTCTCTCAAACTCAAAGAGCCCAGGAACCTGCTGCAGAGAGACCAAGGTGATCACCAAATAAACACAACCATCAAAACAGCACATCTTATTGAATTAACAATCAAGTACAGATACAACCAAATGATCCCCTCTAAACATTCATAAAGCCAAACAAAAGATTATATGTCAATCAATTCCTTGAGAATAAACCGCACACAAAAATAGCCTACAAAAAACGGCCTAAAAATACGGTATTAAAATAAAGTTTTCACACACACACACACACACACACACACACACACACACACACACACACACACACACACACACACACACACACACACACACACACACACACACACACACACACACACACACACACACACACACACACACACACACACACACACACACACACACACACACACACACACACACACACACACACACACACACACACACACACACACACACACACACACACACACACACACACACACACACACACACACACACACACACACACACACACACACACACACACACACACACACACACACACACACACACACACACACACACACACACACACACACACACACACCTCAAGCTGTGCTGTAGCCTGAGTAGATAAAGTCCTTTAATGGGTGTTAAAACAAAAGGAAACAAATGACATACAAGTGAACTACTTCCTCTTGCATTACATTTGACAGCCACTTCATACTCGTTCTCTCCCCCTCCCCGCCCCCATCACACACTTTTGCTGTGTTTCATCTCATCAGTTATTCAAAATATGTTTCTTTACATTTATAGCAAAGATAAATGTAAATGATTGGCAAAAATACACATTTAACATTCACTAGTGTTGAGGACAGCCTGATCGGTTGCGTCTTCTGTTACTCTGCAGATACGAGCAGAACTAAAAGACTCTCATTATTTAGTCAAACACTTCACAGCAGTTTGCTCTTGGCTTGAAAGGGGATAATGCCTGTTGACTCAATTAAGGCTGATGAAACTCTGTGACAGCACTTGTTTTCCTGCTAAATTTAACAACCTGAGCTTTTTCTGGAAATGAAAATAATGAAATGCTCTTCAGGAGTTGGTATCTACATAAAACAGACAGGGCACCATAATCACATTGTGATTTAACAAATTGTGGTGGTGATAATTTGTCCTTTAATTGCTTTAGATGAGAGGAAGGGAAGTGCCACATTGCGCCCATTCAGAGGTTCTGCTTGCTTCCCCTAACTTGTTGGAGCCTCACAGCTCTGGGGATTTTTTTGACAGATTGGATTGCAAAACAACTTTCCATTTGAAGCAACTCTAATCAATATGTTTCTTACCAGGCTTTTATGGATGCCATTTGCAGTAAGCCACTTTACTACTTTGATCCAGATTAAAATATTTCAAATTCTATTGAGTGGATCACCATAACATTTGATACAAACATTGCTGTCTGCTCGGGATGAATTGTAATGACTTTGGTGATCCTTGTCCCTTTTTTTAGCACTGCCATCGTGTCAACATGTTCTAGTTTATTTGTTAACGAGCAAATATCTGAAAACGCAATGACATTCTCATCAGTATCATTTGTAATTTGTGTTTAGTGCCAATTAGCAAATGTTAGCACACTACAGTTAGCTAGTCTACATGGTTGACATTTTGCATGGCTTAGCATGGGCACTGTGAATATGTTAGCAAGCACAACCACATAGAGCTGCCTGCATGGCTCTGGAGCTTTGATATGGCAACAATGGATCAAATGACTACATTTAATGTAAAAGGGGATACACCTGATGAAAAACCCACAGGACAAATATATTCATATTTCATACTGCCTCACACATTTCTTTGGCATTTTAGCACCAATCAGATATTTGTAGTTATTTTATAGGTCACAAAATGTCGAATGTATAAATAGCTTGTGATAAGCAAGTTCAATCTTTACTTTTTATTGACAATTATTAAACTGTGTCAAAGAAAGGTAAATACAGGCATAGGTCTAGTCCATTTATGTCTGTCTGTTTTATCTGTTAACAAATTTGAGGTTGAAGACAGCCAAACTACCTATACATTGAGGTTGAAGTACTAGAGTGAACGTTTGACCAAGGTAGTGTAATGAGCTGGCTGGGCTGCTAGTTGATGCACATGCCAGCGTCTGCAGTGTAACAACACAGCTTTCAAATATGCTGACATTACCAACTCCTGTTTCTCACATAGAGCTTTTATAGTCAGGATGTGGTGCAGTAGGTGTTAAAACAGAATTAATCACCCAAAATTCTCAGAAGCAGAAGCTCCACCACACTACTATCTAGGATGCCATCAGTTGAATAAACCCAACAACGCACTACAACCTCAAAAGCGGCTGGGAATCAGGCTTTGCAGTCTAGAGTTGCAAAAACAGAAGGTGACTTTATACATACATTAATTCACAATACTTAACACACAACATGCTCCTTGCTTTTCTATTGCAATGGTCCTTCCCGGTGTCTTTTACAGGTCTCCTGTCCACCACATTAGTTTCTAAGCAGGTCTTGTACAATACAACCTTTTGTTCAAACTGCAGAACATCCTGGGGCCTCTGTCCATGTAGACAATGCAACACACTGCCGGTCCAGCTGCCACAGTCTGCCAGTCACAGATCACAGCTCTGATTAAAAGGCCTGTTTAACCGCTAATCACTACTCCTACAGCAATTTATCCTCAATGCTGTAGAAACAGTCCCATAAACCGCCTGTTTACTGATTCAAAACCACAGCCAACTCCATTTCCTGAAGAGCACAACAGCCTGTGGTCTACAGGATTTGAGTTAAAGCATCTTCAATCTCATGAATCGAGCCTGTTATGAGCACTCAGTATTTAAAAGTCACTTAGTTGTGTTTATTAAGTGGGTTGATAATACAGTGGTCTTTAAACCAGCTGTGCAGGTTTTACTGCTGGAACTTTAATAATAAGAGTGCAATGTTTCATAAAACAAGTTTTAAGTGATACATCTCTTAGCTGAGGTGCCTGGTAATAGGTCATCTGGAATATTCACATCAGGGACCAAAGGAGTCAAGCTACAAAGCAATGTCTTTAATGCAGTAATTGTACTTTTATCTATATAATAAAGAATTAAGGGATTCAAGGAATTATATAATAAACCCATAAACATTGAAAATATTCACAGCTGTTATAAACATGGGCCCTTCCCTAAAGACTTCAATGGTGTGTGAGAGTTCTGATAAGGCTGCCATGTTGTGTTCAGGGCAGAAAAGGGTAAAACAACTGGCCTCTAAGCACAGAGGCAATGAGGCTTAGCAATCTAAACATTGAGAAACTGCAGAACATTTTAAAACAAATTGCCCACAGCAATTATTTTACTGTTAAAATAACCACAGCCATATGCTGCAATCTGATGTTGTTATCTAAATTCTGATAAAAGGAGTAAAGATAACACGTTCATCTCAGAAAGCCAGTTGACTTTATTGAAATCCAAAATCAAAGAGTTGCCTGTATAACAGTTAATTGCAGCCAAATGAGGTCAGCTTTTAGAACAGTCTACAGTAAAATAATCTTAGGAACATATTTCTTTACTTGTATAACAAAAACACATGCCACTTTTTAAAATAAAATATGTAAGAAAGGTTGTTTGTTTTTTTGCCACCACCCACAAGTACAGACATGTGTTAGTTTCCTAATGTAACTATGAAATTGACTAGTGACAAGTCTGAGTGGATCTTAAAAAAGGAGCAAGTCCACGAAGGAAAAGGAACACCTGAACTACCACAGCAGACTTTGATATTATAGGAGGTGGTGCCCTCTGGTGGATAATTAAGAGACTTGTATCTAAATAAAAGAGAAATCATTCCTGCACAAAGCTGTGCTATGGGTTGGTGGACTCAATACCATAAATAATCATGCATCACAACTTTAAGACATATTGAAGAACATTTGTAGTGTTAGTATACTGTTGATGTGTACATAGGTATTGAAATAAGCACCTGCACAGGTACATTTAGGTCACCTGCCACCAGGAGTTTGTTAAATAAAGAAATATTACTTTGAAAAAAGCAATTCCTAAATAAAAATTAGGGCCATATAATATATATTCTATATTAATAGTGTCTAGTACCGCTAGCAGATAAAAAGATTCAATGGCTGGTAAAAAATGTTCTACACCTGCCACTGTTTGACAAAATCATTTTAAAAACAAAAAAATGTATATATATAAAGATTATTTTTTTATTGTTTATAAATGTAACTTAGGCCAAAGAGAAAACAAATGTTTGACGGTTAATGTTAATTTTGAAAGGCAAAACCTCACAAAATGATTATTTCATGTACAAACATATTGTGTTTTTTGGAAATGAAAACACCTATCTTTTTCAATAAATGTAGACTTTGGGATATAGCAACCCTCTGGAGTTATTACGCAGCCCAAAAAGGAATCTTATTCTACAGATATATAATGATAATTGTAGTAGTGTAGCCTAATTTGTATTTACCACAGTGCAGCAATACCAGGTTTAAACAGAACAGAATAGACGTGCAAGAAAAATAAAGACTTGCTGCATTTAAATGTTGATTTAGAACTTGGTATAACCAAACATATGAGATACTATACTGTCCGGACACACCTACATAGTGGAACTGTAAAATACCAGACTAATTTGAATACAAATGTATGCACACAGATGTAAATATGGTCTCTTAATAAAACAAAACAACAATGTTATATGAACAGTTTGTAAGAAAATTGTTCTCTTTGGCAATACATTCTTATGCAGATTACTTTATGTTCTGGAGAACACAAATATATATTGTTGTAACATTGGTTTTCAACATTCCATGCTTAAGGAACTAAACATTTCCATTGGTAAGAACTTTGATGTGGAGGAATACTAAAGTGAATGTGTTTTAGATCAAATAGGGAAAGTGACCTGCTCTGGTTGTGGGACGTGCAGCCTCAGTTGGCCTGTCTGACAGCGGCCAGTCTCTGTCTGATCAACTGGTTCTCCTCCAGCATCTTGGAGATGGTCCTGAGAACGGCAAGCTTGGCCTATCCAGGACAGGGTGATGCATTCCAGGGAAAAGAAGGTGTGGGTAAAAAAGATGTTGGTACTTTGGTTCATGGATACTGTTGTGGCCAATTATGCAAAAAGTAATGTTCAAAGGCCACTTAATGGCGCATTGCCACTGCAGGGCCTCGCTCGGCTTAGTACGGTATGGCTAGGCCTCGTTAGGCCTTGTTAGGCCAGGCTCACTTTATGCTGCGTTTCCATTACAGTTTAGGAACTGGGGTAGTAACTATAGTAACGCAGTGTAGGCGGAGCCGTGACGTGATCTTCAATGCGAAACACAAAACCAACATCAGCCATTAGCTGTTAGCCCTTAGAGCTCACAGCTCCTCATATCTGTTCAGAAACTAGGCAAAAGTTAAACAAGTACAAACCACAGACTGTCTGTGTCATGGCGAATACAGTCGCTGGTTTATTTATGTCTGTATAGGCCGTTGTTGTGAGTGTGGACGGTCGGAGCAAATACTGCGTTAGCTTAGCCGATCTCCATTTAGAAAACACGCATTTTAAAAGGTTTTTCGCCTGCCATCTGTCTGCAGACTTGTCAAAGCATTAATTCATGGTTTTTACTAACCGTTATCAGTATGTTGTTACTTCGGCATCATTTTGAAACATGTATTACAATTAAATCACTGTAAAATATGTTCATTTTGTTGTAGTTGCCAGCGATTCTCTCACTAGTTTAGCATACTCAGCCCGATTGTTGGCTCGGAAAGAACCTCGATTTTGGAGAGCCAGAAAAACTGTGAAAAAGTATCCGCTAGCCGGAACTACGCCTAGTGGAAACGCAACCAAAAACGGGCCAGGCACGGCACGGCACGGCACGGCACGCTTAAACCGCGCTGTAGTGGAAATGCGCCATTAGTCTAGGAGGCGAATTCGAGTATTGACTCGCGTATGTTCAAGAAATCCAAATACCTTGCTCGTTCCATTCAAGTGCTTTATTAGGAGGTTCAATGGATCAGCTGGCGGCCCACTGCCGACTTGCAACTTTTGCACGGTATTTAAACAAATAAACAAACAAATCCAACAGTCGTACGGATGTGTGCGGTCAGAACTTCCTCTCTAGACTTCCTGCTGTGTCACGCTGGCAGCGTCATTTATACCTGAGCACGCTACTACATTCTGCTTTCTATAAATAATAACAAAACATAAAACTAGAGCTGTCCATAAGCAAAATACAACATTACAAAAACAGTATAATTATAATTCATAGTTATTCAGCTCATTTGAGTTCAATTAAAGGAATATTCAATTGGCTCACCAAACCATAATTAATTACCATAAAATAATGTGCCTAAATGGCTCTTACAGATACTGAGGATACAATGTAAATGTGTGTCTCTACTGTATGGTGGATGAGGAGTTTCTGATTCAGCTGACTTGTTGTTACCAAGACTTTTCAACGCAAACTATTTGACTTATATCATGATAGAAAAGAAGAAGAAGAAAAGCACAGGAGTTTACTGCTTACATTTAACAATCACTCTGTTCTTCTCAATAGTCTCACTAAGTCATGGCAGGCAGCCATTATTAGTGTGAATGCTGTTTACAGCATTCCACTATAGTTCTTCAAATCTTTATTCTTCCCCTTATTATTATTTCAGCCAATACTTTGGCTCTCCATAACTTCAGCTTACTTTCAGCTACAGAAACCATTCAAATATCAAACTATTCAGCCTGTTCAGGAATCGATGGGAAACCTTCAACTTTTAAAAAATATTTTATACTTTTTGAAATATTCAGCTTTTTAAACTCTTTTTTTTAACATTGAAGTCAATGGGAGATGCCTTCAAATCCTCTTTTCCTACACTTTGCGCCAAATGCTACTCCTTCCACATACTTTCAGCTAGACACTTCATTCCAACTTTCAAATGATCACAACACCTCCAGCTATTCAAAATTGACTTTTATTTTTGATATCTTTTACACTTTTTGAGATAATTAACTTTGTTTGGAGCTTGGTAAAGAGGCTTTCTTCAGATTTTAACATTAGTGTGGATGGAGCAGCTCGTTAAGTCTAGAGTGCTTTGATCTCAAAACAGAGTGGAGGGGTGCTTCAAATTCTCCTCAAAAAATGTTTTAAACTTGCCATAATTCCCAAACCCTACACTCCTCAGACATAATCTTTCATGAAAAACGTAGGAAAACCTCTCCTAGGTTGGAAAATAAAAAAGAATTAAGAAAAAATATTAAACAAAATGCCTCTTGAGGGCATGAAGAGACAAAAAGTCCAGCTAGCTCCCAATTGATTCCCATGTTAAATCTTTCCGGAACTTTCTTCAGAACAGAGAGAAGTACACTTTAGACAAACTGCTCCCATCTCCACATTTTACACACAAAACCAAAAAAAAACAACATATATCAGTTCATTGGGGTTCCCTGATGCTCACGGTCTGGTATTTTTTTGATAGGAGCCATAGTTTTTTAACAGGTGGCAAAATTGTCAGATATAATCCTCAATGCATTCTTAATGGCACTCAGTGCTGCAGTTGGTATATCGTCATAAGTCGTCACCATGGTAACCTTTCATCTCTGGGTTTACACACACAGGTGTTTGTAAACATTCATTCACTACTACATTTAATGTCTTTATTTAACTCCTTCAGCCTAATTTCAGCTGCAGGAACCATTCAAATATCAAACAATTCAGCCTTTTCAGCACATGATGGGGAAACTTTCAACTTTTTCAAAATATGTTATACTTTTTAAAATATTCAGCTTTTTAAAGTCTTTTTTAACATGGAAGTCATTGCAATGCATTTGAGCTGTAACAATTCACACACCCTCTCTCTCTCTCTCTCTCTCACAGACAGACAGACAGACAGACAGACAGACACACACTCTCTCTCTCTCTCTCTCACACACACACACTCTCCCTCTCTCACAGACACATCAAGAGAAGTGAGAGAGGGTGATAGAAGAGTGATAGGGTGATCAAGAGAAGAGAGAGGGCGATCAAGAGAAGAGAGAGAGAGGGCGATCAAGAGAAGAGAGAGGGCGATCAAGAGGAGAGAGAGGGCGATCAAGAGGAGAGAGAGAGGGCGCTCAAGAGGAGAGAGAGAGGGCGATCAAGAGGAGAGAGAAGTGGGGCGATCAAGAGGAGAGAGACGAGGGCGATCAAGAGGAGAGAGAGAGGGCGATCAAGAGGAGAGAGAGTGGGCGATCAAGAGGAGAGAGAGAGGGCGATCAAGAGGAGAGAGAGGGCGATCAAGAGGAGAGAGAGGGCGATCAAGAGAAGAGAGAGAGGGTGATCAAGAGAAGAGAGAGGGCGATCAAGAGGAGAGAGAGAGAGAGAGGGCGATCAAGAGGAGAGAGAGAGGGCGATCAAGAGGAGAGAGAGAGGGCGATCAAGAGGAGAGAGAGTGGGCGATCAAGAGGAGAGAGAGTGGGCGATCAAGAGGAGAGAGAGAGGGCGATCAAGAGGAGAGAGAGAGGGCGAGCAAGAGAAGAGAGAGAGAAGAGAGAGAGGGCAATTAAGAGAAGAGAGAGAGGGCGATAGAAGATTGAGAGGGTGATCAAGAGAAGAGAGAGGGTAATGTAACCTCCTAATGTAATGTATAACTACTATGAAAATGTTCAAAAAGTGCTCAAACTTCACATGTGTGCTAACAGTCCAGCCGTGAACACATCTACGGGACAGTTTTGAGATTTCTTCAAATGCCGTTGCCATGGCAACACAATGCTCACCATGAAACACGGTTTTCTCATAACTTCAGTGAAAATGCTCGAAATGGCCCAAAACTTCACAGGTTTGGTAACGATGCAGCCATCAACACATCTAAGCGTATTATGGGGTGTCATCAAATGCCGTTGCCATGGCGACAGATAATTCACCATCAAGTTAGTTCAAAAGTTTGTAGTTCAAATATTCTGCTGCTTTCCCAAGCCTTTTTACTTTCTTTTCTCATCTTAATACAAATTCATTCACTACTACTTACATCTGATATTTAACTCCTTCAGCCTATTTTCAGCTGCAGAAACCATTCAACTATCACATTATTCAGCTATTTCAGGACATCAAGGCTATACATGTTTGTTTAAACCTTTTCTTTTAAATATTAAGCTTTTTCTCCATTTTTGTAGCTAAAAGCAGCTACCATTCAGCTAATAACATTCAGCTTTTTCTGCATTTTCAGCTAAATTCAGCCACAAATGTTCACAGTTTACAGCATTCGCACGCATTTTCTGCAGGAAATGCATTTTCTAGTTGTTTTTCCTATTCATACCTGTGGACTTCCTACTCTGAAATGTCTTCTATGAAAAAGGACTATGGATGTAATCAAACTCACTTTGACTTGTATTGGCTAGTATTAAAGTACCAGTTATACAGTACTGTTATATAGTACTGTTATCTTTACGAATATTTTTGCACAAACAAATATCACACTTGTGTGTGCTGGTTATCGAAGACAATGATTAGCCTCTAGATAGTTTACAACTGGTGATTAAAAATGAATTGATTGCGGCACACAAGATTAATGTTGGACTCCAAGTAGATGCAATATACAGCAAAGCTATATAAATGGTAAGGGCCCGTAATAATACTCATGTTTATCTTTATGAGTAGGACACACCTCCTAACCTGTTGATGTTCGTCACCAATACACTTATTATCTACAATCTTAGTTCAGTTGAACCAAAATTCAATATGAGTTCAACACAATTTAACTATAAAAGGTTTTTAGTGTATTTATTTATTTTGTATTGAATGTCTTCTCCTATGCACATTATGTATAGTTTTTAAAGAGCCTACCTTTTCCTTCTCGTTTAATTCTCTGCTGGTGGGTCTTTGGGAGAAGAAGAAAACATCTCTAACAACCGAGTCAGAATTAGTTCCAGCGCCTGAAAAACAAAGTAAATGTTAAAATGAGGCTTCTGCTTACTACCCACAATAAACCATCTCTTAGCTTATTTAGGCTTAGCTTTGACAATTTAGACGAAGCAGGTCTGTGTTTGATTATTTTTTTCTAGCTATACACGCTTTTGCTTGAGATCATTTAAACCACAGTCATCCAGTTTTAAGACTTTGACCTTTAGAAGGCCATCTGAAAAGGTTTTAGTGATAATAAAAATAACAGCCCTGCTTCACTGTGGTTTAAGGTGAAACAGAATTAACTCTCAGGCTTCACACAATAACTGATGAAAACAATTGAAGCAGGGCCTGTTCAGCACCAGCGGTACAACATTTAAACCAAATGTTATAATATATTATTATTTACAAAGTAGTTTGTTGCAGATTTAGGCAACTGTACTGAACTGCAATGGTCCTCAGCCTTTTTCAGTGTGTGACATTTTACAATTCTGACCCCCAACACTACAGGTCACAGCCTTTGTGTAAACATTAGATATAATTGTCTAACCAAAGTGTTGCCTCTCCTCTCAGTTTGTCTTACCTGGCTGATTCAGTGGCCAACAAATGTGGCCAGCAGTAAAACAAAAAAATGTTTTAACAATATAGTTTTTGTTTTGTTTTTTTAATTTGTGCAGGTACAATGGCCATAGATTACCATAAGTACTCCGATCTTGTAAAAGTAGAAATACCAAAATGTAGGAATACCCCGTAATAATTAAAAGTCCTGAATTTAATTGTACTTAAGTAAATGTACAACAGTATTGGCATCTAAATATACCTAAAGTACCCTAAGTAAAAGTACTCACTATGCAGATTTCAGAATAATATATATTACATGTTTTTTATTATAATTATTGATGCATACTATATTATAATTATTGATGCATACTAGACAGAGTTATTGATGCATACTAGACAGAGTGTTATCAAAGCTGGTAAAGGTGGAACTCATTTTAGTTCCACCTGTGGAATAATCCAGGTGTAACTAAAGTCTTATTTAAGTCTTGGAATATGACTTGAGTAAATGTACTTAGTTGCATTTCACCACTGATAACCTCTCAGATTCTTAGAACTTGACACTGTATTATGCTTCCTGGTTCACAAACAACACAGATGCTGCTAACTAGCTAGCTAGCGTTACGGCTAACCTTGCTAACTTGAGCTAACCATGTTTAAGCAACATTACCTCCTCTGCTCACGGTGCTCTGGGTTTTATTTGTGGCGTCCTCTTTCATCCTTTGTTTCTTTTTGTTCTTCTCTGGCCTTGTGTTGGACAAAGTGCTATTATTGACTCTTTGGAATTTAACTTTTAAAAATAGCCGAGTTTTTTCATCGTTGCCGTTGCCCCTCTTGTTCCCGCGCTTGATCCGAGAGGGGAGCTCAGTCCGGACCGGGGTCCGGCCCGGGGTCTGGTCCGGTTGTGTTTCATCTTTTTGGCTGGAGCCCAGCTGTGAGCCAAACTGGGGCACATATATTGACCTAACAGGTAACATGTTTTCCCCTCTAAACTCTACTTTAAAGTTTGATGGAAGGTATCAGCTTGACAGTCTATGAGCTTGACCAACTGTCAGGATTTATTTATTTGCCTGTCGCGCTGTCAGCCAGCAGGTGACAGTATCCGGGTACTAAAGACACATTTATGTGAGTCAAATTGCTACGCATGTAAATTGAACCCATCAGTGGTAACAGGGGCGCAGATAGTGGGCGTGGGGGGGATACGTCCCAACCAATTTCATAGGGACACTGATCCGTCCCCCACATTAAAAAAAAATATATATATATATATATATTTAGGCCTATATTAAAAATATATATATTTAGATGTTTTTTATATTTGTTCACATGATCGTTGTAATATGCATATACGTATGTGTAATATATAGACTACTTTTACTTATTATTAATTGTTATTTCCTCAAACACCTTAATAAATTATCTTTCTTGCACTTAAAGGTAAATACCAATTCATTTGTTAATCCATACTTACATTGTATTGTATTCTATCTTGAAACAGTTCATATTTGAGCTTACGGTTAATGTTACTTATGATTGTAAAACATATAGTAAAACAAATAGTAAGTAAATATTGTGAAAATAATTTCTCTCAGTTTCGTCCCCCCCATTTCAAAAATCTCACCTGCGCCCCTGGGTGGAATGTAACTAAGTTGTAACTAAGTACATTTACTTAGAGGTACGGAACTTTACTTGAGTATGTTCACATTATGCTACTTACACTTTTACTCCATTACATTTTGCAGGCAAATAATGTACCTTTTACTTCATTACATTTATCTGAGAGTAGTTACATTGATGATTGTGGTTATTAATGCAAAATATAAATCAACTAATACTGTATTCATTAGTACAGTAAATAGAGTATCTCATATTAACCAAACGTTTACCAAATGCAAGTAATGAACAACTACATTTAAGTATCTTTAAATATTAGTTAAATACACTTATTTGATGTATTTGGTATTTAAAATGGCCATTGTCCATAATGAGTATTGTTACTTTTGGTACTTGAAGTATATTTTGACAATACTTTTTTTTATTTTACTTAATTAAGTACACTTTTGAATGCAGAACTTTTACTAGGTATTTGTATACTGTAGTAATGCATGTATATAATCTGAATACTTCTTCCACCTATAGTACCCATAAACTGATATGAAAGGCCTAAGGTACGTTTACAACCTGAGAAATATAATCAGCTTTCCGAAGAAGCAGTAGTTAAGGAAGAACTCACATAGGCTTACCTTTAGGACAAATATCTTAGCAGTCTTTAATTACTATTATGTATGTCAAGTATTACAGCAAAACTAGCCTCCAGAAAAATTATACTATTATAGTTCTGATGCATTAACGTTGGAAAGGGTGCTGCTACTCTTACATTTTTATATGCAACTGTAGTGCATCACATGTCATAGTTAATCAATTTATGCATCTTAATAGGTCATGGGAATGTGACGTCATCAACGGCGAGTCATCCATCTTGGGAGGATACCAGCAACCTATTCACTTAACCTGTATGCCGAGCAAAGTAGCGTTACTTTTCACTTTAAACCTTTTAAACATCAGTCTCAGTCAGTAGGCACCGTTATGTTGCTAGCTGTAACAGCCAGTTTACTAAAAGTGTTGAGAAAAGCTCAAATACAGTAACACATACCACCTCACCAGGGATTCGATATTAAACATCAAATGCCGCAGTTTGCATACATATACTGGTCATTTATTTATGCATGATAAGCAGATGTTGGGTATACTTTATTCATTTTGGATGAAATGCCGCTGACAAATGACAGGTGACTGCTGTTGGGTATTAACGACTGCCATCATTGCTATAGACGCTATCCTCCTAAAATGGCTGCAATGCCCCAGAATGCACTGTGGTTCCCAGTCCCCATACAGCTAACAAAAAATCTTGATTTAAAATGCCTTTAATAGAAAACTTTGTATCCATTTTCGATATTAAGTTGAATTATATTTATGTGTATAAGGGTTATAAAATCTCATGACCTTTTGTCATGTATGGGTATACTTTTATTGTATTGAAAATACTTCCTTTTATTAGACTGGAAAATGTTTGTTGGTACAGAAGACAGAGGGCTTAGGGTAACTAAGCGCTCAACATGGCCTAAAATAACCCTCAGCCTATAAATACCACTAACCTAATTAAACACAACCCACCAGATGTGCCCCAAAATGGCTGTCACACAACAATGGCATCAGGTGTTAGATTCCCATTTACTATAAAACATCCCCTGCAAAAATCAATTTAAAGAGCCTTTCTGAATATACTGAAATGAAAAGAGTACCTTTTTTTTGTGAATCAACTCTAGGCGTGTAATTCTTCCTCACAGCTGTTTTATTCGTTCAACAACTCACATTACAAATACTTCAAATGTATGCATACAGTTACAAACAGTTGGCAGCAAATGAATATATGACATTAGATTTTTGTTTTACTTCAATACTACAAACCAACTATAAAAACTGACGTCTGTATTGTAGCGTAAATTAATCAGGAAGAAAATATAAAAATTGGAACTTACGTATAAATGTGAAATGACTTAATAAAAATCAAAATGATATCAGGTAAAAAAAAGTTAATAAATATAACCTTCCCAGCATACAATTAAAAACTATTGAAATTTTGCAATCAAGTAATACTAACAGACATAATCAATATTCTTTTCATCTGAAAATGTGGAGCACAATACAGCAATTAGAAAAACTAGACACATCAACGAGTTTAACACATCACCCCAAAAATATAACAAAAATCTGATCAAAATGATAGTTATACATTTCAATTGAAAATATAGCAAATGCTAAATACATTATCGACCTAGTATATACAATGTTTTCAATCACAGTAGCATGGTAGTAGCAAAATAAGTAAATAAGCACAAAACTAATGTTTAAAAATAAATTCAGGTATAAATTAGTTTTTTTTTTTCTTGCAGACATCAGCATGAACAATAGGAAACAAATAATGTGTAAATGACTGCATGATTTATATGGATTAAATGACTTACACTGCGGAGACTTGTTTCTGGAAAGAATAAGTATTGCACATAATGGCTCAAAGTTAACTTGCAACATTAAATCACATTCAGGTTATGTCCCAAAGCATGCCACATCACAAAGGGGGTCAAGTGATCAAGTCTCCATACCTATGTCCTACTGAGTGTCCTCTACATTACAAAACGCATCCAAAGTGTTGTCACTGTGTAGATTGCATAAACATCATGTCTGTGTAAGGAAGGCAGACTCCATCATGTAAAGAGAGGCTACAAGAGAGGTGATCTCAAAGAGATAAGGAAAAAAAAAAGTTAAAAAGGAGATCTAGTGCATTACATTAGGTCCTGCATTAACACTAGCCATGTTATTTCTGTATTACATTATGCATGCCAAGAATAAGTAGAACTTACAGGCAGTCCCAGAAAGAGGATCTAAATATTCAAACAGATGATATCCACTCCGGTGATAGAAGGGAAGATTTCACATTGACCAAAGCCAAAACATTTACCCTATTTATAATCTTATTGAATACACCTAGGAGAGAAATATCAGAATATATTTTCAAGACTATCAAAATCAGTTTAGAAAGGTCTTGTCATGCCTTAGGATCCTGTAATTATGTTTATAAGGACAGAGGAGAATCCATATATGACTGGCTACAGATAGCCTTTTTTTCTTTTTTTTTATCTACAGAATCACACCGATGCACCAGACAATTTTCAGATTTACCAGCACTTAAATATATAAAAGCTAATTGAAAATTATATTAATATCATTCATTTTCTTTTTTAAATTAAGTTTACCATAAATGCAGATCTCTTAGTAACAAAGGTACAAAATTATTTTTCACCAAGTGAAAAAAATGAGGTATTGCAAAAGGAGTTCTCCCATCTGTGAAAAATGTGCCTAAAATGACTATTGAAAAAAATATTTAGAAAAGTAGTGCATAATAAATGTATATATGTTCATGACAAAATAATCAGCTATAAAACACTGTACAAAAATCAGCAGGCCATGTATAAAATAATATCTTTATCTCTGTGACAGCAAATTCTAGCTACTACCATATCCAACCACAACACTTGTGATAGAAGCTCCAGTCATGGTAGAGCGTGCAGTGGTACACCATGAGGACAGCTCAGGGAGACTGGACTGTGCATTCCCATTAGTTTGTACTACATTAGCATGTTAGCTTCCAGTGCTAATATCCCTGACAATATAAAGTGAGCAAATACTACTGCCAATACCTGAGCCCTGAGGGCTGTGTCTTTATTAGCCGACACTCACAAACCGAAACTCCAGACAACGCCAGCCTTTCCTCCGCCGAGTGACAAGAGGACACAACATTATCCTGAAAAACCCTCAGATCAATATCTGCTTTTGATGATGCGTTTTAGGCCAATCTTTGGTTTGCCCTTTCTGGTTACAAAGTGTCGACTTTTAAACCTAAACCTAAAAACTCATGCCAGCAATCGAAACACGTGTGCCAGACTGAGGGGAGATTTTGTTTTGTGACATGGCCAGATGCTATACACTGAGCTTCTTGGAAAACTCAATCGTACGACCGTGTGAAACGGCTTTCCTCCTCTCTTCAACCCAACCATTTGCACTCAACCTTTGGTAAATGGTACAGTTGTTTTCTAATCCTGCAAGCGAAAAGTAAGAAAATGCACCCTTCTTAAACTCAACTTCCATAGTTAGTATACTGATTTAGGTATGATGAACCTCACTAAAATTTTATGTTACTCTTGACAACAAATGTAAGCAGCTTTGCCAGCTAACACGAAAAGAAAGTACAGTCAAGTCAGAAAACATCTAAATCCAAATCTAATGCATCCATATGCTCATGCACACTTAAAGTCAAAACATAAATGGGATTTCACTCTCTTCTTAGCAGTTACTTCTTTTAGAAGGCCCAATTAAAATAAAATAAAAAATAAATTATGTTTTTTTTTTTGTTAACTTAAAAGAAAAGTGCATTCATTTTTCATATCATAGCCCGTACCCCTTCCCTTACTACCCCTTTCTCTCAATCCCTCTCCGATCCTGCATCTTCTCCTTCCCTTGCCCTCTCGCCTCAGTTCCAGCGGAAGGAGATGTGTCTCGGCCGGTCGCCTCCCTCCTTCACCAGCGGCTTGTGGAACTCGCGGCCGGCCCGGGAATGGATGGCTGCCCAGCAGTACTCACAGTAGTACTGCAGACAGGTCACGTTGGCGCAGAAGAAAGGAGCAAACTTCCCCCCGCAGCGGGTGCCCTGGCACTCATCACACAGCTGGTCGTCCAGGACATATGGCTTCACTTCCACCTGAGAAACAGAGATGAAATGGAGGACAGAAAAGCCGTGTTAAAATGGAGGTTGAGAAAAGTCTGAATGCATGCACAGCAGCATGTCAGATAGGTTTAGATAAATATTTAATGAACTTCCACATTTTTACAGACCTGAATAGGAGATGGACTCACCCGTTTATCAATCTCCCCGTGCTGCAGTTGAACAAATCGGGCACTAATGGCTGCAATGTAGCTTTGCTGATTGGAGAAGGCTACTCGGCCCGCCCCTTTTGGATACTTAAGTTCAGGGTCTGTGTCTATCCCAGCGTAACACACTCCCCCATACAGACGGTCCATGATCATGGCGAGCTCCACTGGAAGAGCAATACAAAACGTGTGTTATAGGGATCAGAACAACTGCGAAACTGCACAACATTTAGGGGTCACGGCACACCCGTACCTGCACGTAGGGGACGGGGGACACCTCCTACAAAGATAGTTTTCCTCGGGTCCAATGGCTGAGAGCCGTCCATTACAAAGTCACTGTCATTCAGGTTCCAGGGCCGGATCTGGACCTGCAAAAATCAAGACCAAGAAAACAATCTTCCTCAGTTGAGCTCTAGTCATCCATTTTGGATTGTAAAAAAGGAAAGTGGGTTGCAGCTCATGCAATATGTATTGAAACCTTCCTTTGGTTCTATTTCACTGCTTTTGCAGGATGTTGTTGTTGCGGAGGATACTTAAAGGAAGCTTCTAGAATGATGATACAGTAAATGCACCAACTTGTGAGGTCACTACGTTTCGCTTTTCTCTCCTTTTGTGCTGTTAGCAGAATACTGAAACATCTACATAAAAGTACACTGAAGAAATATAAATGAACGTTACAGTTAAAAGTACTTCCAATGCTCACAATTACTTGATCCTTCACATGTGTACCAATCTATTTTTCAATCATATGTTGCACTAAAAATGAGCAGTACACTTAAACTATGTATCAGATGGATTACCACTGTGAAGTCCTCATTTGGGCTAAACAAAACAAAGAGATCCTTTCTGAGATACAATGACCAGCCACACTATACTACACCATTTGTGCGAGTCTGCTTTTGCTGAGCAGGACAGATAACTAGCATAAAATATTAAACAGTATAACTGACTCACAGGCTTGTCTTTGATGGTGGGACTGGAGACACACAGGTAAAGCTTGCCATCCTCCTGAATGCATGCATCAATCAGGGCCTGCACAGAGCTCTCGTCTTGAAACAGCAGGAATGCATATCCTGGAAAGGTTGGACAAACAGAATAATGAGTGTGCATAACGAGCAAATATTCATCATCACACTGCTGTTGAGTCAACATGCTGGCAGAAATATAATGTTCAACTGGTTTGACTCACCTTTTGGTGGAAAATAGGACTTGCTCTCTGCCTTGTGAGGCCAGTCAACAAACAAGTGACCAAATCGGCGGAAACTGGCAGTAATTTCATCTGGAAAAGGAAACTCAAGACAATCAGTAATGGTAATTAGAGCTGCCTTCAAGATTATGGGTGGGCAGATCAATACCAATATGTTTAGATACTAAAGACCTACATTTTTTGGGGAATATAGATTCTATATATATAAATAAAGTTTTACTTACTTATAATAGTATATTTTTTTCTTCTACATTTGTAATTCACCAAAGAGTGCACAACATGTAGTAAATAAACAATAAATGCATACCCTGACTTATTTAAACTGCCCACCCTTACATAAAAGCACATAAGCCACTTTAATATGAAAAAGTATTGACATCAGCAATTGTGGCCCTTGTGTAAACCAAATCGTCAAAACTAAATTATGTTTTTAGTTTCATGAAAAGGAAAGCTGAAGAGAGGAACTAAAGTTGAATTAACAATATTTGTGATATGACTACATTTACATTACAATAAATTATTGGTAATGATATTAAAATCTCTCACAAGAATTACAGGTACCATCAAAAGAAGTTCAATATTTAAGTTTGGTACAGCTTTTGATTAACAACAGTGTAGAATAGAACCACCCTCTGTAGCCAGTTACATACCTTCATCTATGTCTGGGGGGAGCCCTCCAACAAACACTTTGCGAGAATATCGCTCCACGCGTTCACCATTGAGGTGGGGGAAGCAGTGGGCTGAACCCAGGCCAGCCAGACCCTGGTCCCCAGACTCATCCTCTCCAAAAGAGCGCTCATCCTCCATGGGGAACAGAGACGAGTGACCTAGAGGAGATAACAATCTGGATTATACATATTGTTTCACCCCCAGCATGGTTATACAACAAATCTTACTTATTTGAAATAATATTAATATTACAATTAGAGGGGAATTTGATGTAAATAAATTATGTCAAGAAATGCATATAGAAGCAGCCGTGATTGCTAGTTTTGATGACACAGACAATACTACTAGGTCTTAGCAGGCAACATTGGAAGGCTTTCACGCCCTACAGAAGAATGTGATTTAACCTGACAATATTTAAAGTCAAATCACTGACACTGAACAGCCAAGCAGACAAACAAAAAGATAGAACCACAAGGTCATCATCAGGAGTCATTACTGATTACTAAATTCAAAATGAATGAAGGAATCAAGACATATTCACAAGCTTTACCTCGTCTTCTGCCATAACTTCTCGCTGCATGTAAAACAACACAAAACACTCTTGAAAAGGCTTCTTTTTTTTAATTGGCACAAAATAAGAGACAGCAAGTAAAACATTGCCAGGGCTTGAAATTAATTTGTAGGATCAACAGTTCAGTGTGTGAGAGTGTATTTGATATTTACAGAGACTGAATATCCACTAAGCCAAATATGCTTTTCATCACATGTACCTATCCATTCAAAACTTTAGGAGAGATACATTCCCACTGAAATTGGAATAAATACATATTTCTGAAAGACAGCACGGCATGTAATCGTACACCACAGTAATTAAATGCCTAATTAATCACTAATGCAATTAAACCAAAATAAAGCATACCTGCATTATTACTATGGTTTCTAGTGCTAAACTTTCAGTAATACCACATTACTTGAGAAACACTGAATCATTGATTTTATAAATATAATTCTTATAATTTTGCATCCGAAAAGTGATGCCTGGATTTCCAATATCACTACCAAAATAAATACAACATACAGCATCTGTCTCTGACAGCATACTTGAGATGAAATGAATTTGCTCCCTCCCGTCTCTGAACCTCCCTGACAGCAGTATTATTTTCCTACTCCAAGAAGCCGGTCTGGTCTGGTTTCCTTTTAGTCAGCCATTTTGGTCGTGTGTCACTGTAACTACCACAGCAGTTCAGAGAGGTATACAACAAGTAACATGACTCGAGCCATTTTATGATTTTGCCATTTGATTTATCTCAGATGTGGTCATGTGATATCCATAGGTTTCTCTTTTGTTTTCTATTTTATGTCAGCTTATCAAACTTATCAACGTTTAAATGGTAGTAAGACCTAGTCTATGATCTTGCTTCCTGCATTTGGCAGACATTAGTTCCAAGCCCTGACTTCTGCTTCAGCACTGCATATTTGTGTGCATGTCATTTACATACCATTCATAGGTAGAGGCCCGTCTCCTCCCTGGTGAGAGAAGTTGTAGCGTCCTACATGACAGAAACAGGAGAGGCCTCAGAACACCATTTCATGACATTTAACTCCTTCACCTTTCACATAATGTTCTTTTCATCTTAATGCATTCTTTTCTGTGTCTAAAGAAAAAGATCATAATAGCACACAATTGGGATAAGAATGAAGATATCAGTAGAAAAATCCAATAGTGCCTCAAATGTAGTTCAGCTTATTCTTACATGTACAAAAGTGCATGTTTGCAAATCAACACATTCTAGGAAATACAATATTTATTCGAAAATAGATTTGTTGCTGTAAAAAAGAAAGCACAAGAATCCGCTTGCACAGATTAGTATCAAATGGCTGTGATGGAAATTGAGCTTTATAAGATTGACTGGAACAAAAATCATCCGAATTGTTTTATTAATGGGAGTAAGTGAAGATGAAGAGTCTGCAAAAAGGCTGAAGGTAATTATTTTCATGAGTTACTGAAAATCTTAATTATGATACGTGTAGAACTGCACAATGCACGTTCAAACTGCCTTCAACACAATTAGCAAGGTGAAAATAATTCCCAATTTCCACTTGCTGTCAAATACATACAACACATTGCTGTATTTATGGAGAGCTATTGCTGAGGAGAAGTATCCTTTCCTCCCTTTTGGTAGTGTGGGAACCAACCTTTCAAGGAATCCTGCTCAGCCCTCATAATGTCAATCAGAGAGTTCTCCAGAGAGTGCATACTGAAACCATCAAAGGACCGTGTTCGCTCCTGCTGAAAAAGGAAGACAACAATTAGCCTCCTCATTTCCCACATCACCATCTAAAGCTGCAAGAGCGCTGACATAGTTTGCCATGATGCTAAAAGCTAATAAAAAGCTGCATAGATGATCCCCGTAGAGACTTCATCGGATAGCACTGTAAACAGAAAATGGAGCCCAGTATGCAACACAAAATCACCTGCATATCTCTGCAATATGATAAGATCTTCTTCCTGTATCCAATAGCATAAGATATAAGAATATATGCTAGTTAAGGGGCTACAAAATATCATCCTTCCACTTGGCTAATTTCAGATCAATACAAATTCTAATTGAATAGCTGAAGGTTAAATTATATATTAGCATTTTAATCAATTCAAACAACACTGAAAAGCTTTGATATGTAATACAAAACACAAGTGAGGGTGCTTCAGTGTATCTAAATGGGTTGAGAGCATGCAAAGCTACAGCCGAGCACAAGACTTCTCAAATCAGGACAAGAGGAAGACCATGTGATGAGGGAAGATGATAACACTGCTCTCCTTCAATGCAATGATCTAGATAAGAGCTCACATAAGCACACACAATAAGTTTCAATTCATCCGTTTAGTTGGCTTAACTGTCACGCATCCCGCTTTGGTCAATGGCCTATTTGTTGTATTTGAGACAGATGAGCGTGTTTAATAGGATTAACATCATTTGCCCCTGGAGGCCACACTAAAACTAAACTTTGTTCCTTTAGGCATCACACCAAGATATTCCCTTAAGCCAGAGTATTACCTGGGATTATTGGCGCATGATGTGAAAAAAAAGAAGATCTTATTGTGATATGATCCATGATATGGAAATGATATAATTCTCATTTTTTAGACATTTTAACCAAGCAAATATTTCTCTCCTCTGGTTTGCAGGCAGGGACATCTCTGCAGCTCCGTAATTCTTAATTCATTTTGATAAATATCTTTCCTTTAACAATTTTGTGCTTACTGCGAATTGGATCCTACAATATGACATGCGATATGCTCACCTGGAAAGGGTAGACACTGTCACTGCGGCTCATGCTGTCCTCTACCCAGCCTTTGTGATTGAAACCAGAGCTATTCCTGGGGAACTTCTGAGAGGGAACCTGTGAAGACAGTTGGATGAGTTTCAAACATGTTTACGAAACATATGCATCGTGTGCTATTATAACAAATATGCGAATATATTATGTTTGAGATGAGTCATGAAATCTACCTGATTGTTGGGGAAGGACTTCTTCAGCGGAGAAATGGAGTTAAGACCCGTCATGCCTCCACCTACCCCACGCCTGTACTCTCGGACCCCCTGCGTGCCTCCCCAGCCGCCATAACCACCGGGGCTCCAGGAGGTGGAGGTGGGAGTGGAGGGGCTCTGGTAGCTTCCCCAAGGTGAAGGGGGTTTGCTCTGGGCAGGAGTGAGGTGGGGCAGCTGGGTGAACGGTCCGGAGCGGTGGGGATGCGGAGGGAAGGAGGGCTGGGGTGGATGAGGGCTAGCTGGGGAGCGCCGGTGCTGCTGCGGGACCCCCTGACCGTGTGGGTGGTAGTGCTGGGGGTGAGGTGTGGGTGGGTGGTGCTGGGAGACCGGTCCAATCTGCGGGGAGAAACTACCTCCTGCTCCAAAGCCAGGCCCAGCGTGGTGAGAGAAGTTCTGGAACAGCAGGGGAGGTCCGTTGGCGTTGGAGCCAGTGGGCCCAAAGAACCCTCCCACGTCTTCTCCGACCACTGGAGACTGGGTGGATGGGACACCGGGGGACCAGTTGTTAAAGCTGGTCAGGGAGGATGAGGAGGTGGATTGTGCACAGCTTGTACCCATACCCAGGCTGTCCTGGTAATCAAACCCACTCAGCACAGGGGATTCCATCCTCAGCTTCTCCTTTCCACCACTGCTCTCCAAAGAACCCTTCTCTAATGGGCCGTCTTCGGGAAGACCTCCCTCGAGCTCTCCTAGGCCTCCCCCAGCCTCCTGCTGGCCCGGGGACAGGGCCTGAGGCTGGGACTGGACCTGAGACTTATCCTGCATGTCCTGGAGGTCCAAGGCCTTGGACTTGTCTGACTCCAGAATCTCATCTTGCATGTTACTGTGTTGGGCTACAGCAGGGAACAGCCAAGCACTGCCCCCATTGGTGGAGCAGGTGTTGTTTACGAAGGAAGGGGGGCTGGGGGGGTTGGAAGGGTGGTGAGGGTGCTGGGGTTGAAGGTGAGGAGGGATCCTTACAGGGAAAGCAGATTTGTTACCACTGCTGTTCTTCACCAGAACTCCGAACCCGTAGTCCCCCATTTAGGACAGCCAGTAAATCTTCAATTCACTTCTGGCTTTCACCGTCTTCTTTATTCTAATGTGTGGGTTGAGGAGGGGCAGGGAAGGGAGGAGGAATGGGTGACAATAAGCATAAGGCTGTTAGACCTCAAGTTGATCTGGCATCTAAAACAAAATTTAGAAAAACAAGCCTCGCTTTAACCAGTGAATGTGCTTGGGCTGCACCCTGTCTGGTCTTGTGATGCAATCAATGAGATTAAATCATTGAGTCTTTAGGCCATTGGAGGCCTGAATGAAATATAACACCGGGGTAGCAGGCAGTTAACCACGGAAAACACCCAGCCTAACCAGCGCAGGCAGCTAACAGCCTGGTGAAGCTTATACGTCTCTAAAGGTCGTTACGCAGCTAGCAGCAAGCTAACAGCTGCTCCGCCACCTTCCATGTGCCCTTTTAATCATGCAGATCCCAGCAGTCAAATTTAAAGTACGATTATGCATTACTGTGCATCCGTGAACGCATAAGCGCTGTGGTGGCTTACAGCATGGACACTTACCGAATAATCTTCCCTTTTCAGCAATGACCTCCTCATACGCGACCATTTAAATACAGGAAAATGTTGATGACGTCTCCTGTCTGTTCTGAATCTAGGGTAGCTCCCTTCACCGAGCCGCTAGGCTAGGATAATAGCCGATACCGCAGAGACGCTGTAGCATATTTGCAAAGCAGCTGGGAAGCCATAAACGAATTACACGGCTACAACGTCCCTTTAAATGTCAGTAACCTACACGACAGCGTTACCAACGACAGCACGGCAGAGTATTACATGACATGAGTGGTTAGAAATGGTGTAAATCTCTTTAAACGACCTCGTCTGTTTCGTGTCCTGTATGTTCAATGTCACACACAGCCTACCAAACCTTGTCATCATTTTTACATCTCGAAATAACACAACGCAACGTCGACGGTTGTTCCAACGTATCGACAAACATGTGCATTTAGTGATATGTCGGGCATAGTTACCTTCAGTTCGGCGTCATGACCTTATTGTTTAGATGTTAACATATTTTAGCGTTTTCCCTTTTTCTGCATTTCCTAGGCAGCCGGTGTAAATGGTCTCTTCTCTCTTCTCGATGACAGCTGGACCAGTCGGGAGACACTTCCGTCTACAAGCCCCGCCCACACCATCAGCCACCAGCCACTGTGTGGGTCAGGATTTCCCTCACAAGCCCCGTCCATTCTACTGAAATCTGACATTTGATAGGATGTTTGCCATTTGGCCACGCCCACATCAGTCATTCTCAATGAATGGCACATGCCCTCAAGACGTTCTCCTCCCAAATAAGGATGCCTTGCAATCAATGGGAGGAGTTTCGTTGTAATGCAAAGCAAATACATTAAAGATCCAAGCTAATTTATATCAACCAAGACACAAATGTGATTACTTAAGGCCAGTGGAAAGGGTTAAAATGCAAGGTTTAGGATTGGTATTTGCATTTATTTTAAATGCAGTTGTGTTGATTTGGCTAAGCAAATATTTGTCTCTATTACATACGCCTACAGCAGTTGATTGGTGTGTTGTGTATCAGTAAGGTCCTGAAAAAAGCAATGGATAAGATAGATATATAGATATTTTTGTTTGATTCTGTACACTGGAGGCAGTCTATGGAAAAGTATATATTATATTCAGCACACAATCAAGTTTGAAAGCTTGATCAATTTGACTTTAGTCAGATGCGTGCTGTACATTGATCATACCACAATATCAGCAAGTTAATACATAACACATATTTTCACACATAGCCAGTACCTCACTTAGTTATGGTCTCTCCTTGCTGAAGCCAATTCATTAAACTCTTAATAATCCCTCACCAGGAGAGGAAAGAGTATCCTGTTCAATAGAATTAGTCTTGCAAGACCTACAGTATACATTACTCAAGTGAGGCGTAACATTACTTGTGTTAAAGCTCAAGCAAAAAATACTCATTTATAAAGTCCTAGTAAACGTCATATTTAATTGTGGACACTATTTAAGGGCATGTGTGGGGTCCTGTCTCATATTAACATGAATACTTGATCAAAAAATGCTGTGTAGTTTAGTACTATGCCAATAACTGTTGGCCATTTTGTCTCTGAAAGCATTAGCAAATGTGCCTTTTTAAGGAAGCGAGTTTCAAAGCAAGCTCAAAAAGACTATCTTCATAACTGTGCCATGAAACATCTCCCTGAAAGAGCTTATTCTTGTTAACACAGTGTTCCCCAAGGCGGACCCACCCTTCATTTGTATCCTGTAGTAACAGCACACATCACCCCACCCCACTCCTGTGTGCAGCAGGGCCTGTTGGGGTGGTTTAACAACACACACAGCGGCGTGTCTTGAGCTTCTGGTTTCTTTTTAAAATAACAGACTGCTGTTCCAGGTGTTACTTGTTTAATATTTCCCAGGCCAGTATAGTGTGTGCAAGGTTAAGCGTCTCAGAACGTGTGCTGGGATCCACCATCTTATATATGCTGCTGCCTGGTCTTTTGAGGGCGACAGTAATTTGAGCACAGTGAGTTGTGTCAGCGTTTTCTTCCCTAAGAGCACCACGCTCTGTATTCCCCAGTGAAACTGAGCCTTGCTGCTGAGGTTCCACTCATTTAATGCAGACAAATTACACATGATTATTCAACACGCAGTTTATAAAATGTGTGTTGTACCATAGGACATTCTTCTCTCTGAGACCCAACAGTATAGACAGAAGTGGGGTGCACCCATTCACCCCTAAAGGTTCTTTAATGATTCATCCATGGAACTTAGGCACCCAGTCATTAATTCATTAGTTCTCACTGGAACACAGGGTAGATGTTCACAAAGCAGACAAGGCCGACTGTCTCAGGTTTCTCTGCTTCTCTCTCTGCTGCTCAGCCTCCTCTCAGATGTGATCTACTGCCTCCATATTGATAGAGCTTGGTTGTCATACCAACCATGCAAACTGGGAGATGTCTAGTCCAGCCGGCAGCCAATGGCCAGGAGGTCATCGGTCTCAGACGCAATGCATTGTTACAACATTGTGACACAGCATAATTTCTCTTACACAATGTATCCCACTACACTCTGTGGCCTTTATATCAGCTCCCTGACTGTAGCGTAACACACAGTTTGCTATGTCAGCATTAATTTGAGTGTTTGCATATACTGTAGCTCACATTTCCGTTAGGACGGTGCCAATGTATTTGGAAATGAGTTAGTAATATTAGGATAAACACAAAAGTAATATGGTGCAGTCATTCCTGCAATGTTTTTGTAAACAAGAAAAGTTGTAGTTTAAAACTAAAATTGGAGATTTTATGCCACGTATCAAGTGTGTTATTTCATCAAGGGGTTACGTAAAGATTGTGGACTCACAGGGTACAGAATTGAAAAAGAAGCAACTGTCAATAGGATCTAATGGGTGTTTGAGGAGTATGTTGAAGCAAAAAAACCTACTTGAAAAAACAGAAAAACACCACAGTTCGGGTTAAAATAAGTATGTTGAATTAAAGCCAGGATGGGTGCGTATTTGTTGAAACACTCTTCACATCCTGACGGCAATGAATAAACCTAATGCTTTGTCAAAAACAAGAATCTGGTAAATGTCGATGTTGCAGGACTTTTATAAGTCTACTTGCCTGCCCATGCACTCATTGCATGTCACTGGAGTCTACAACAAGCTGTTAGCCTGACAGCTGTTAAAACTAAGCCCTGTTAGTCTTTTATGTTCATTAAGATATTATTACATTCATAATGATAATTACTGGGGAGTGACCTTGGATGGAGGCTTGAAGGGACGGGCTTTCAGTGTTGCCAAAATGGCGTCTTTCTTGCTAGATGTAGCAATCTTTGGAGCTAGTGCTGCTAGCTACTTTCATTGTAAAAGTGTTGGCAACATCGGGCTGGGTTTTTAAGATGGATATATTAAAAAAGGCTTGTTTGCTTATGTTGGCTTCTACAATGTTACCTTCTGAAGCTTTAAGTTTCCTATGTAAGTTAATTAGTCAATGTCAATAAGTCAATAACACACAAACAGTCCTGATCTTTCATCATAAATAAGTTAATACAGTTTTAATTTCTTTTATACTACCTTACCTGACTTTGTCATGGAGTAAAATTATGAAAGTGAAAGTTAAGCAAAAGGACGAGCAGTGATAACATGCTTAAGAATACTTAAGAAATTGACCTGTTACTCGCATGTCATTTGGTGATACCAGGGTGAAACTGAAGCAGTAGAGGATGTGATATCCTGATTCTTAGACTCTTATCTGCGTCAAAGTCCAACAATGCTAGACTTCTCATAACACAAATTAATAGTATTGTCACCTAAACTCTGATAACCCTTATAACGTCATCAGGGAAGTTTGGAACATTAGAAAGCGCCTCAAGAGCCACAGAAGACATTATAGTGTTTCAACAGGCTGAGCCCTCGTGATGACTCAACTCAACTTAATCAAGTCCTCCATTAATGTAAAACATAATACAAATGCATTGGTTGTTCCTGAATAGGTAGTTTAGAGACATACTATTTTAATGTACTTCCTGTAATCAAAGATAACAGAGCATAACAGGAAGCTTAGACACTTCGGATTCACTTTTTAAAACTAATTATAAGAGACAACCAATGCTTCCTTAATGTGACATCCTTGTATCCAACATATGGTGATAGCTTAGTTTGTCCTGAAAATAAATATGTATACTACTTGATTATGCCTTTCAGGGTTGAGGTTATACAAGGATTTCTACACAAAAAGACCAGGTGAACCAAAATATGAAAAAAGGGATTACACCTTAGAGGGTTAATAACTATACATTTTCAGCTTTAAAAACATTTGCAGCTTCCATGAAGTAAAACAACCCATATTGAATTAAATATGTTCTCATGCTCCCACTATATGCCTTTAAGTCAATACAAAGAGAAATGTCACCACCCAGTGGTCATTAACTTTCACTACACACTCAGAGAAGGCTGGCTAACTGTGGCATTGTGGCAGATTCACAATGAACTGCAGAGGTGCTGATACCACTTACTTAGGTTGTAAGATACGTTATGTGGCATGTTGCTTTTTATCTTTCCTGCCACACCGTAGACACATAAAAAAAAAACGAACCAAAGGTTTTGTGTCTCACATTCCCATGTATGGGCAAAAGGCCTCAGCACACTTAACTTGACCCTAGAATGACTTAAAGCTGCAGAAGGACAGTTGGAAGTCCACCATTCAAATCAGAGCACTGTCTAAATGTTTAGTGAGGCAATGTACACTGTGGGGACAACTCATAAAAACTGACACCCTGAACCAAGCCCAAGCATAGCCTACAATCCAGAGCAGCTGACATCAGTGTTTAGGCCTTTCAAAAGGGAGGATATTTCCAGTCCTTGAAACTTTAAACACAGTCTGTATTTCACTGTCAGAGGCGTCAAGTTAGACGGAGGCAGATGGGGTGTCTTTTAACTTGTGTGTATACCTGAGACAACCTTCTTATCTGATACTGTGCCACAAGAATGTGTTTGTCATGGTGTTTATGCCATACTTCAATGAAATCCTTCTGTTCTGTTCGGGTCAGATTTACTACTTTCATCAATCATAAATGTTCTGTTTTACATTTGAAGGCCTTATGATATCCTCTACAGTAGGCATTTGAACATATCAAATTGCTGATTTATTTGTATTTAATTTTGAGTGGCCTCATCAACTTTTTAACACCTATGATGTACCTGGTCAAATGACCGCCATAGGAAATGAATAGGAAACCCTAGATAAGGTTCTTCCATCAGAAAGCACACACCAAAATCGACTAAATATTCATTTTGTAATACATTACCAGTGTCTATTCTTTGTATATTTAATGCAGTTATTTATGTAAACCAGTAGTCTGATACATTGTTTACAGCTTAAAAGGGTGTTAGATAAAATGTGGTGATGATTAATGGTTGTAAGAGCATAAAACAGACAGGTCAAATTTGACCACGAACACCAAAGCAAGGGAAAAACCGGAGGGTTAAATAAATACTATAGTGATAGACACATGTACAAAATACAGACAAAAATATTTTAATGATAACAAGATACATTTGACTTCATGAGTCCAAAGATATTTGTAGGATCAAATGCCCAATGTCTTAGGTGAGTTACAAACTTCTAGACCATGTTCTGTATTTTCAGCGGTGGAAGAAGAGTCCTTGTGCTTAACGGAGGAAAACACGTCGTGATGGAGCACTAACAATACCGGAAACGTGATTAGTTTTATTTCCTCTGAACACATAAAGAAAAAGCCATTCAAGCCACTACATTATCACAAAAAGCCATATCAAACCTAATGACAGAGCTGAACAGATTGTTACTTTACACACACATACAGTACATTCTCAATAGGATTAGCTTATGTCTCATGCTGGGATGTCACAGGAATCCCAACTTCCAATAAAAAAAGAAAAGCCTGAAAGCCTCACTGATGATTCAAATCCACAGAGCTTATAATACTCTCTAAAGGATTGGGAGGAAATAACCTTAATGTAAGTACATCAGGAAAATAAAGTAGAAAAAAAACTGAGCCACAAAGTCTGCGCAGGTTTTAGCTTCTTTTTTTTGCACAAATCGCTCCCCGGCATGTGGTGTAATGTGCTCACAAGCTGCACTTCCACAGCTTAAAGAGTAAGACTGGCCTGAAATGGTCAAAATAAGTGTCTGTGAATTAAAGCAGGGAGAGAAGAGTACTAGGAGAAGTCAAGATGGAGTGAATCATCACATAAAAAATAAGTCTCCTTTTTTTCTGCACTCCTCTTTGCCTCTCCGAGTTGCTCGCTCTTGGCTGTGGCCCAGAGGAATTCTCTGGTGGCCTCGGTAAATATAACATTTAGAATAACAGCGCCAGAGCCCCCGTGTGTGGACTTAACCCAGTTCCTGGTTCCTTGCTGCGTTGCCTGCGGCTCTAACGGGTAGAATAACAGGCCTTCATGTCTCTCCTGAACTAGGTAAGGGACCAGAGAGGGATAAGGGATAATTTAGAGATCTGGAGGGTTTCTTTAAAGCCTCTTTCCTGCCCATTGGGACACCTCAATCTTCTGAAGAAGGGGCTCAATCTGGTCCTAAGGGGCATGCTGGGATAGAGGCTTGGTGCTTTAGTTGATAAGGAAACCAGGTTTGATCAAATTAAATATCTTGTACAGTTAGCTCTGATTAGAGGGCGACTGCTCTTGAAACCTGGTCTTATTTCTTAACCTGCAGCAGTCCAACACGGACTAACAATCATCCAAAGTGCAAAATCTAAGACTTCTGTGGCTCAACATCATCGTTAAATAGCTTCAACATGAAATCTCCCCATGACACAGTATCATCCATTCACTTAAATCACAGAGAGGCGGTCACTGTGGACAATAACAAGTTTAGGCACCTTGATGTGTGTGATTTTACATTTGAAAAGGACTTGATTGAACATCCTCTCTTTGCTGCAGTTCACCAATAGCTAGATGGAAAACCAATGTATAAGGTTTGACAGTTAAATTCTTGTTTGTGGAAAAGAACAATAATGTCTCCTGAAAGAATACACATGAAATGAATCTGTGATGTCACCAGGGCAGAGTTTCTGAAGCTCCATTAACAATGAATGGGAGCGCCGTGACACTTTTTGATAAAAATAACAAAGAGTCCATGTCTCCCATTCATTGCTGTCCAGACAGCAGTGCTGGATGACATCAGAGATTAGTCTCGGCTCTCTTATTATTAGCTTTGTGAGAGACTTATCAATACATACAAGTGTGAAATGTCCATATTCATAGTATTACATGTGCATCCTCTTTAGAGTGGATTTTCACTTGCACAAGTTTGTTGGCTTCGTGGCCATCATGCACTACAATTCATATGTGCCAGAACTGGACTTGAAACCTGTACAATTTTGTATTTAATCATCAAGTATCTATAATTATAATACACATTCCCACTTTTGAAACAACAAATGGTGTATGTTACATATCTACAGACCAATGTGTGATGGGTGCAATACTGTGAAGAGAACGACAGACAGCACGCCATATACTATGTCATCTATAGTATATCAGTATTGCATATTGTAACTATATTTATGCATGTTTATATAAATATAGATAGGTATATTTCTATGTACATTTTGATACTTCAACATTGCATACAGAATAAAATAAATAATACAAATATAATCAAATCTTACAGTAAGTATGATTTGAGAAATGCTATATTAGAGCCTAAATAGTCCTAACAGATGAAATAATTATGATAATTACAATTATTATTCAATTTCTAAAAAAATAGTGGCCTACAGTCTGGCATAACAATACAAGCTACACCACAATTACCCTGCAAGTTTACCATGTGGGACTGCTGGAATGACTGGAGAGGGCGGAATAAGGACAGGAAAAGGTCGGGGCTTGTTTCCTTCTGCTCAGTCTGTCTGGGAATTTGTGTGTGTGTGTTTGAAGAAGTGTGCGAGAGTGTGTTTTTGTGTGTGAGGGTGTGTTCATTTGTGTTTGTGTGCATAAGTCTGCAAGTGTGGTTTTTAAACGTTGTATGGGATCAAAGGTCGGGACAGTCTCCTGCGCTTTCACCTCCGGATGTCGGTGGCCTCAGGGTCTTCCTGCTCAGCCACGAGTCCAGCCTCTGGGCTCTGGCGGCGGGGTCCCTGACTGCGATTGCGTGGGTGAGCATTGAAAGCCGCTTTAGCCGGTTTGTCCTTTTCGCCTTGCCGCAGAGGGCGAGGGTGCTCCGACTCAGGGTGGGAGGTCAAGGGCTGGCGGTGGTGTTCGACGGCAGAGCCGGATGGAGAAGGGGCGAGGGAGGAGCAGAGGCTCAGGCTGTCGCACAAAGCCCCCCAGTTCTGCTCGCACTGTAGCCGCACGCTCCGTGTCAACGCCTCCTTCACCTCCTCTCCGCAACTCAGGAGAATATTCACCAGCTCCACGTATGGGCTGGGCAGAGAGAGGCAGATAACTCACATGAAGCTTGTGATTTGGAAGCACAATAAAGACCAATGTCTAGGAAACAACAGGAATAAATGGGATGGCACTATTACTATACATGAAATAACAGAACAGGGAGGTAGGGAAGGTACACAAGCAGAGATTTGATAAGAAGAAGGGACAGGCCAAAGAAATCTATCCAAACATGCAGTCCGGAGCAGCCACTCACCCTTTAGGAAAGAGATCTTGAAAATGGATCATCTCCACCATGACGGCCACATTGTCCTTAGCCGCAGAGCACAGGTTATGTTTGATGTAGCACTCTCTCTGGAGCTGGAACACCATCTCTTTAATGGACACACACTTCCTGCTGATGCAGCTGAACTTGTGCCGTAGCCCATGTGCCATACATTTCAGAGCATCCTTGATGAATGATTTCCCCTATAAAACACAGCAGAGATAAAACTGTGAGCAAACTCTCAAGACAAGCTGAAGTTGTTGGATCATGTCGGCCAAAGAAAAACCTTCAGGTATCAAATCAAAATCAAATCAAATCAGGTTTTATTTATAAAGCACATTTAAAAGCGATTTTTGGTCGAGCCAAAGTGCTGTACATGTAATAAAAACACATTACTACAAAACACAATAAACGACAATAAATTACAACAGGTATTTCTTTAACATATTAAAATATAATGTTGCTACTTTCGAGAACTTCACCCATTTAGGCAGATTTTGTGAATATGTGCAGTTGTATTAAAGCAAACTTGTTTTGAATGTGTAACTGCATGGGGTGGAGAAATTCTGTGTGAATAGCAGTAAATTGTGCATGATTTGACTGCCAAAGATTCCCAGAATGTGATCCTATAGACATGTTAAGACCCCTGTCAGGCCTGGCTTGGCAGGTCTTCGGCGTCCGCTAGGCGTACGGCCAATTGGCTCATGACCCCTGATCCCAACTGTACATGCACCAATCCAATGAGAGGGAAGGGAACCTCCCAAGAGAGGAAAAGAGATTAGGGGAACCGTACATTCATGATCGTACTTCTAGGAAATGTGGGTATGTATATATAATACAAAAAGCACAAGTAAACACATCTGTGCATAGATGACAAGTGTGGAGCGGTGAAGAGGAATGTTGCCTCTGGTTATACCATTTTTGCAAACACACAGACAGACTAGTTTAGTACCTGAGAGTCAAATTTGCCAGCGTTGTGCAGGAACGTCATGCAGATTTCCTGCAGCCCTCGTATCTCGCAGGAGTTATTCTCAAAGCACTCAAACACACCACAGCCGACATCCCCTGCACTCACCAGGCAGTGCTGGATCTCAGCTGGAAAGAGAGAACAGGTTAGGGGAGGGACCTTATCGTCTGTTCACAGCAAAGACGGCAGCACATTGTTACAGTTTTACTGCTGGAAGACACAACTCCGCTTCATATTGCTGCACAAAATCACAAAGCTGATGTGGCGTACGACTATTACCACAGACACAGGCGCTCGCTCGTGTGTTCATGACCTAGAGTCAGAGAGAGAAAAGGGATGCAGGGCGGGTGGAGGGTGGAGGGAAGGGAGAGAAGTCTAATTTCCCAGGCTGAGGGGTTCCTGCAGAGGAACACTGTGACTGGTGACAGATATTACTGTGTCATTCTGCACCACAGTCCATCTGCATTGCCTAGCATTGAGATGGGATGGTGCATTGCAGATATAGCCTTGACTGCTACGGAGTGGATGAAAACACAAATGCAGTCGTTTCTATAAATGTGCATCAACAAGTCTCCCAATTTTTGCATTCAACGATGAACTGCACACTAAATCGACAGTATAAAAAATGTGCATCATTAGCTACATGAAGGGGTAAAACAGCCGCCATGCAGGCAAAACAACTTGCAAAATATCTAAGTATATGTCATGTGAACACATAATATGAGCTTCTGCACACCACTGGCTGGCTCCAAAATGACATTTTCTCTTTACAGTGGCCACAAAAGACAGGAATAAAACAGATGTCTGAGGACAGAAATTACCATGTGAAAGTTAAGGTCTCTTTTAACCCTAAATTGCTGTGTAAGAGCATGCATTATGAGCCATCTACCAGAAGGGAACCTGTCACAGAAACTACTGCTTACCCTATGTGACATTACTCTTAAATTAATCTGGCAAATTGCACGTTAGGTTGGCAGCAAAACCAGCCTTACACAGTTTGGCTCCGAAAACCCTGAGTGTTGACTCGAGTGAAAACATAATTACACGCGTGATCTGCCTCGAAGCTGATAACTGAAGGGCGTAAGAAAATGTTTTCCTTCAGTCGGAAGTGCGCATCAGGCGCGTAAAGGTGAAGCAAATACAGGATTAAATGGGATTTATTAAGAATCACGCTTGTCAACAAAGAGCCTCTGTTGGGGGTGGTAGGGGGAAGGGGCAGAGTTTGTAGGCACTGAGTTGAACTTTAGTGCGCAGGAAAAGTGACTGAGCCGCTGTCAGCAGTGCTTGTTTTGGCATCACGGGAATGTGCTTGGATCGTACGAGCCTGGCCGCAACGTGCATTGAATTACACAGTGGTGTTACCAGGGTCTCTGCTGTGAGACCTGCATTGGAGTTTGTCCTTATAGTTTTTATTCCAATGCGGAGGCAAGATTACAATGATGCTGTAATATTTTGACACCGGTTCACGTGGTGTGGCGCAAGTCATGCTGTCAATAAGGGGGGGCGACGACGACCAATCAGCCAATATAAACCAGCAGTTTGAACGAAAAGGCAGTAGTCCAATGTGGTTAGTGCTGTGTGTTAGACGCGTGTCTTTGGATGGTTTCTACGCTATATTTCCCCCAGAAGATTGGGTCAAGAAATAAACTCCTGCTCTTCTTTAGCCACACTACTACAATCATGACTGCTCCACTAACCTGCTTCAACACATCACACAGCATTCATTGGAGACACAACACATGCAGATCTTTTCCAGAAAACACTGATACTGTCACCTATGACGCGCACACGTACACCAGCACGCAAGCACACCTAGATGCGCTGCCGTATACATTACCTATTACCTTGTGCCGATCTATTAATAGTTTACTAACATATTGAGTTTCTGTCTGAGAGTATTTACAAAATATCGTCTTTCTGAATAATCGAAAAAGGGTCACTAGTGTGCACCACGGCGCCTGGATTTAATTTAAAAGCTGCGGATTGATCAAATCGCCCGGAGGGGTCCCCGGCATGGTTTAATTTTCAGCCACTGAAACACGTGTACGGACAAACCCCACGGAGATGTGCGCGCAGTTGCATCACCGAATCTTCCCATTCCTTATCTCCACTGACACTTGTAGTTCTTACCTGTATTCTGCAGGGAGAGGCGTCCTTTCTGGCTCGCAGGCTTCTCCGGGAGGCTGTCGTGGATATCTATATTATCCGATCCCACCACTTGCTCCAGCACTGACAAAACCAGCAGCGCCACGGCCAGTTTGACCAACATTGCGTCCCCCGTGCTACGATTCCCAGCAAAGATCCTGCAGTGTGTGTGTGTGTGTGTGTGTGTGTGTGTGTGTGTGTGTGTGTGGGTGTGTGTGTGTGCGTGCGTGTGTGTGCGTGCGTGTGTGTGTGTGTTTGTTTGTTTGTGTGTGTGAGGGGTTCACCTTGGATCAGTGATCAGCTCAGCTGCGGCTCGGTGTCTTATGGGGCAGCTGTGGGACTGAATGCATGAGCTGGAAGGGATGCTGCCTATATTTCTCAGAGCCCCGGGTGTCAATTTGGATGAAGGAGTTAAGCAGGTGTTGTCGGTTGGGGCTTCACAACCAATCAGAGACGCAGACATCCACGTCCAAGGTTTTAGGGGAGTGTCCAGTGAAAGTCTTTTGAAAGTCCCTTTTTGCAATAAAACTGGTGCTATAAAGAAATATTCATGAGTAAGTTGACTGTGACAGCTTTCGAAAAGCAGTTTCTCACAAACCAAATCTGTCAATCATAAAACGCTCCAATATAAAACGCTGATCTCCAATAGGAACTGTGATACTTTCAACAGCTTATTTCATGTGCATATTGCAAGATAACTCACAGTTCCTGTTTTTCGTTGAAAAGTCAATAGAAAGTCGGTTTTGCCATAAAAACACTTATTTAGGCTATATGAGAGCAGCGAGAGGACCAAGCTTGCCAACAGACTGGAGAAAATTGTAGCTATGAAGTCAAAGTAGTCTACATAAAATAGTCTACATAAAATAGCTTAGCCTGTGGGTCATTAATTCAATTTAGTAATTAAATTTACGGCAGCTTCATTATGTTGTCACTGCTTTAAAATAAAGGTGAAAAGTCAGCACCCCATGAAAATAAATTAAATTTGTAATCTTGGAATCGATGCAGTAAAATCAATACCTTTACTCAAACAACAGGATGTCATATTGATTTGGTGATAATGCTATAATTACTGGATTTTTCCATTCAAAGGATCCTACAAATAGAAGCCTTAATAACTCTGTGTTTATGGGGATGGAAATATGAAGGGGTCTAATGCCTGGTTTAGTCCATGACAATGAGATCTGCTAACCACTACTACGGGGAGTGGTCTAAGAATAGATGACCAAGGTTGGCAGGGTCGCACATTTGGAGACCTTAGAGGAATCTTTTTCAAGAGCAACACTCAAGGATGTCATGTGGAATAACTGTGAGCAGACTGAGCCTGCAGTGAGAACAGAAAGTCTATTTTCTTTGAAATGTTTCCAGTTACCTAATGGTGGAACTCTTTCAGGTAAAGGCCTCCATAGGAGACAGTGGTGCGATGCAGAACAGGATGTCCCTGCGTGTGTCACTTGTCATGCCATAGGACCACAAGGGGACAGGAAATAGTATTGATGGCAGGAAATGACTATCAGGGTGCAGGGGGGGCAACTGCACTTATTTCCAAAGCCTCTAGGGGGCCCAGTGATACTAATTGTTTATTCCTTTTTGCAATTTTAACTTTGCACCAGAGCAACCTCATTATAATAAGCTTCCATACAGGCAAACAATACGCATAAACACAAATACAATTTGTTTTCAAGCAAGATTTTTTTGTTCAACTCATCTGCATATTTTAAAATGTTGGGAGTAAACTCAGGGAGACGAAGTAATGACCCACACTAAAAAAAAACATACTTTCTGGTTCGACACAAACTTAAACTTCCATCCTGACAGTAATAATGAGGAATGATGATGTGTTTTAGGACGAAACGGGTTGTATCTGCTACAGTTCTCTATCGTAAGGACGGTTCGTCCACACGAGGCCGTAACGGAACCGCGGAAACGGAGCCCTCAAACGATAACGGCTCCCAAGGTGGATAGATCTGCGGACGAAACGCTCTGGGGGGCCAAACGGCTCCGTGTACGTCGTCCTATACGATCATTTCCTGATAACGATGACGCCATAGCCCCGCCTCTCCCCACCTCTGCTGCTCACCCCCACGTCACCCGCGTCATTGCTGATGTGTTTCGCCAACAACAACAACAATGGCGGATCACAGGGTTGTTTTCGTGCTCCAGACACTACTGACCATGCTACAGATGTTAGTGCAAACATATACAGCTCCTCTACCACAACCATCAGCAACAAGTGGACATGGAGAACTACATGAACTGCATGTTGCTAAATCCACCGCGGAGAATAAACAGAAGGGCAACCATGGCAACCATGCTCGGGGGGTCTTCTTCGCTGCTTTTGGTGTATTTTGTGGCAGAAGTACAGCGCCACTTACAGGCCCGGCATATGTACTACAGTGTCTCCAGCGGGTCGAGCGGTCCCGGGTGGACGGACACGTTTCTTGAGCCGATTCCGTGTGGACGGAAGACTTTTTTGATATCGACTAAGGTTCGTTTTCGTTTGCGTCTCCGTGTAAACGTGGCCTTAGTTGTGATCTAGCGTGTGATCGGGTGGGTGTGGGGACCATACTGAAACTCAAACCCTGGGACAAATGTGCTACGCCACTGCTCAGACCTCCCATACAGGAACATGGGGAAACAATTGGCCGTGGTGCGAGTGTGTGTGAAAGACAGACAGAGGAAAAGACAGACAAACAGGCATCTGATTGTGGCCTGCCTAATTTCATAGATCTGTGACTTTGAAATGTGTTTATCGTAACAATTTCATTTATTTTCATAAAATCCTTTTCATGGGAAGCTCTGGCTCTGTCTGGTGGAAAAACTTTAAACCCATGGCTATATTTAGACCATCAATGAAATTAGCCTAGAGCAGGAATTGGACTCCCACTCAAGCCTAACCAAAATGATGATCACTTATAGCTCTAAATATAGATAATTATTATCTACAGACTGCAGTATCTATCGGTTTAATTTAGGTTTTTAGTCAGTGGAATGAATTTCAGAGAAGTCACCACAGCTGAGAAATGGGAGGTATTCTGGCCAGGAGATGGTGGAGCGTGGAAAACCTCAACATTTCAATATTCCCATTATATTCTTATGCTGGATGTGGTAGACTCTGCTGTCTGCTGTTGATGTATAATGATCTTGTCTCAGTTTTGTCTCCTATCCTCATACTATTACTCTAATTCAAAGATTCGTTTTGGTATTAGTATGGTATAATCTAAATTCAATATAGCATCGTTATAAACTTTGCATTCCTCAATAAAAAGTTGTTCCAGTCTGTTTGCCACAAATTGGCTTAAGCTTGAAGAGCACAGAACGGAAATTGCAATGCAGCATTATTTTTCAAAGTCCACTGGATTTGCAGCCGGCTCACACACAGGAGGGTGCAGCGGCCGAGGCGCGCGTCTGGAGATGGGCTTGGAGCGTTTCCAGTTGTGCCTATACCACAAACTGGAATCTCCTGCTCAATTCACGTCTGCTAAAAGCTGCCCACGCTGTGAACACACCCTCGGTTTGGCCCAATCAGGGCGCTGCAGTGGACCACAGGCTTGTAATGAGCTCATTACTAGGATCCGGGTTAATGATCCGGATGAATCAGGACTCACCCATCTCTAAATGGAGTGCGTCACCGATGCCTGCTGGTGCTGCATCCAAGCCATATGGGAAAAACTGCTCAACCAAGACTAACGACCTGGAGGCATTCAAGTATTATAGTTATTTAGAGACTATAATATAACTGTGGTTAAGTTTTTTATTGCGAAAAATCAACAAATTATTTATTTTTCAAGTTAGGAAAATCTTTATAGATCCTTTGGTGAAATCCATAAACTAATCAGCATATGGTAAACCAACCACAACCTTAGAGTGATAAACACATGAGTGCATCGATAAATATAACACAATTATATTATATCATTGTGAATTCTGTAGAAAGCGCCAGAAAACGTTTTTACACTTTTGGTATTTCAGGTATACTCTGATGTTTTTCGAACAAACAAAGTAGGACTGTGGTTTTGCTACTTTTACTTAAAGGGGACCTATCATGCAAAATGCACTTTTGTACGTCTTTTATACATGAATATGTGTCCCCGGTGTTCCAGGGAACTCACCAAGTGTCAGAAAACACAAGCCTCTCTATTTTCCTCCATACCCAAATCTCTAAAAAAGGGGCTGCAACGGATCTGATACAGACTGATCCAGATTTGAACACTTCTATGTCGTCACAGAAGTGGCGCTACGGCTATTGGGCCAACTCTCCACCTATCAGGGGAATGTGGGGTTGGGCCACGGCCGGCCATTGCCGCTCGAAAGCGCTGGAGACGCTGTAGTACATATGCCAGGCCTGTAAGTGGCGCTGTAGTCTGCCACAAAAGCAGCGAAGAAGACTTCCCGCCCATAGTTACCATGGTTACCCTTCTGTTTATTCTCCGCTGTGGCTTTTTTTCTCCCTCCCTGAGGCAAGCGTTTGCTCCCGCTGCTTTAATTCAATGCAATCCCTCCCCGTCGAGGCAAGCACTGTAATTCTCTCCGGTTAGTCCACCAGCAGATGACAAACACCCACCTCTCCGCCTCTTCCAAGGAACAAGGGGACCGTGCGGCAGAGTTTCAGTTTCAGTTTCTTTCGCCGGTCAAGATGTCCGTTAAAGTTTAAATCTTCCGGACAAAATTAGAAAAGTGCCGGTCAAAGGTCTTCTTTGTTATTTATTGAGCTTTAAAACAAATGAATAACGACTCTATATAATAAAACACGGAGGACGGAGATCTCTTTTTCTCCCCCTCTTCTGACAGCCCAGCAGCTGATCAGAGCACGGCTACCCTCTCCTGCAGGGGGGCGTGGTCAGCAGAATCAGACCCGTAGACAGCAAACAGCACATAGAGCGAAATGAGGCATGGCTAAAATGCATGATCTGTTTGGTATTTTGAAAACAGAAACGTATAAATATATCTTATATAGGTATGGCCCTACAATATATCATTTAAAGTGGACCTATCATGCTATATTTGAATAATATAGTGTAGGACCATACCTATATAAGGCATATTTATACTTTTTTTTTTTCAAAATACCAAACAGATCATGCCTCATTTTGCTCAATTTGACATTTTTTAGATCTGTTTTAGCAAGGGTTGATTCTGTGAGCAACAGCACCATCTAGAGGCCTGGCATATGTACTACAACGTCTCCAGCGCTTTCGAACGTGGTTGTCTCCTCCTGATTGGTGGAGTTGGCCCAATAGCCGTAGCGCCACTGTCCTGACGTCAGGAAAGTGTTCAAATCTGGATCAGTTTTTATCAGATCCGTTGCAGCCCCTTTTTTAGAGATTTGGGTATGGAGGAAAATAGAGAGGGTTGTGTTTTCTGACACTTGGCGAGTTCCCTGGAACACCGGGGACACATATTCATGTATAAAAGACGTACAAAAGTGCATTTTGCATGATAGGTCCCCTTTAAATATAGCATGATAGGTCCACTTTAAGATCATATCTGAAGACTTTGTCAACCGCTGGACTCACCAACAGACCAAATACCAATCATGAAATATATCCTTTTTTCGTCTTAAACGTCAGCTGGTATATTACAAAACAAAACAAAATCTCAAGGACAATTTACACTAGAACCACATTTGCATTTCACAGTCTTCCTCTGTGGATGGACACAACTCAACATGGATATCTTTCAATATATCTCCATGACAACAGAGCAATCTGCTGAGAAACAGCTGGTAAGTGAACCCTGGTTTTTTTTGTTTGTAAAGATACTGTTTCAAGTATCGATAATGTACAGTCATGCTAAACAGTTAGCATGTTTCACAAAAGATTGTTTTTTCTGTATTGCAGAAAATAAGCTCAATGGCAAACACCCATTCATGATACTAAGACATAATGTTCGGCAGGATAATCTCCACATATTAACGACAATTTGTGATTTTCGAAGCGCCACAGGTAAAAAGCTAATGCTAGGCTAAAACGAACTACATCACAATTGCATGGCTGGGCATCACCACTGTTAGGCTAAAGACGGACTCGTTTTGGTGTGATGACGGTTTGGACCATTGGTAGTGATATGGAAATGCAGCAATGTGCTAACAAAGACATGCCAATACAAACATGGAAGTAAACCATGAAGGATTCAAGCTTTAAAAAAAAAAGGGCTTTGCAAATGTCTTACGAGGACACACACACAATTTGTTTTAGTCAATAACACTGAACTGAACAAATCTTTTGTTTTTGTCATGGCAACGCCACAGGACACCTTTAAGGGTTGGAGCTACTGGCACCACTCGTGTTTACTTCATATCAAAGCAACACAAAATGCCAAACAAAGAAACAAGAACATTCAGTGGTTTGACTAACCAAATGAACATCATGATTTAAAACTTTATTCACAAGGTTAAAATAATCTCGCAAAGAGTGAGCAAGCAGCGACCAACTGTATACTTTGAAACGTATAGTTTTTTCAATTTGAATAAAAAGTATGTTTAAGTTTGACTAAACAATTGCACCTAAAGCTCAATTTAGTGGCTACCCTGGAGCTTTCAATAATTTTGCACGGTTGTCATAGCAGATGAAGCGACATGTCATCCATGTTGATTACAAAATTGAGTTTATATGATATGATTGCGTGTTTTGTACGTGTGTCAGGGTTTGTTGCACTTTGTATGAAGACCTTGTTCACAACTTGACTGCATCTGTCACGCTCACTTGAATAAGTGTGAGGACTGTCTCAGTCTGATCCACAGATGGTGGCGTGAAAGCTATGGTGATATGTTTTTTTTGATAGCCTATTTAATCTGTCTTGTTTCAGAGGTATTAAGAATCTGTTTCATATTTATGTTGCGTGAAGGAGGCATTGTCTCCTTTTTGTGACACTGTCCAGAAAATGAGGAGTATGCTTTGACAGGAGTAATGCTCATTCACTTTGACTGCTGTACTGTAAACATACAGAAAGCAGACATGTGTTCTGAGTTGGGACCCCTGCGGCCCTGGCAAGTGATCAACCATTGAATGAAACCACAACAGAGAGGCCCGGCTGGGGTGTGTGTGTGAGCGTGTGTATTTGTTTGTGTGAATGGGGGGTCACTTCACTTGGAGGGAGGCTTCTGTAACAGCAATTAATATTACGAGTTTACAGACTGCTTATAGTACTTTACGGGAAGCATGTGGGTGCAATACGGCTAAAAGTTCAGACTCAGCCGTGGAAAGCCGCTGGACCATTACTCCTGACTGAGTGACCCCAAAGAGACTTCAATAAAAAAACGTATAACATCTTCTCCTTTAACTCTCAAACCGCGTGTGTTGTAAATGAGGGACAGTATCGCTGCGTTTACACTTCAGGTAAAAGTGTCTCCAATCTGAATTTGTTCCCCCTCAAATTAGTTCAGTGTGAACAGAAGAAAATACATATTTTAAATGTCATTACATTCTCTGATTGCTGTCCTTGATCATATATTTATTCTATATTAAATTGTGACTTGGGCATGAATCCAGTGCAATATCTCTCTTGATTCTGTACTAGTATTTGAAAAACAATGATAGCATCAATGATGTATCACTGAATAATTGTTTTTTGAATGGAATTTGGAATTTTGTCTCACTGCCAAAAAGAAAAACAAACAAACATAAACAAACACTCAAAAACAGCTCCAACGCACTGGTGTAAAAGGCGATGAAAAAACAATACAAGGTACATTATATATACATTGATTTGATGTTCTGGGAAATACACAAGACTGTGCTTGACCATAGAAGATCTTAGTCGTATAACAATTATAACATACCATTTTGTGGACTAATGGACTAGTTGATAAACACGCCTGATAACAACTATGTTTCTCCAAAAGGAATAATGCTACTTTTACACTTTAAATGTTTCCAGCGATGTGCTCATGAGCTACTTTGAAAGTAATTCAGCATGCATAAGCATTACAAATTATTATTCAAATATTTTTATTGAGAAGAGGCATACAAGTGTAAGTAGTAGTACATGTTCTTTGGGGTGGAAATCATGCTTCCCTTTTTCCAACATAGAAGACAAACATAACAGCCAACAAGAAATAATAAGGAAGAAAAAACATAGCATGACAGGAATAATGCCATACCTAATCATAGTGGGAAAGAACATACAAAAAGTTTATCTAATGAAAAAAAAAAAAACATTTAAAAAAAAAAACTAGAGAAAAAAAAAACACAGAGTGGTGCAGATGAGCCCAAATTACCCCCCCCCCCCCCCCCCCCCCCCCCCCCCCCTTCCCTTCCCGAGCAGTGCCACCAAGCCATTAAAAACGATGTTTGTGCAATGCATTTCAGCCGACCGTCCCTCTTATAAATGAAACCATTGGACCCCACATCCTTTCGAATTCCCCAGTCTATCTTTTAGGATATATCGAATTCTTTCTAAATGCAGAGTATCAGTCAATGCCGTAATCCAAGCTTTAAAACTGGGCACATCCTTTGATTTCCATAACAGGAGAATAAGTTTCTTTGCACACAGGAGGCCATAGGACAGGAGATGAAGTTGTGCATTTTGAAGTGTGTTACACTGTTCAGATGTGCCCAGTATCACTAACACTGGATCTGGTTGTAGTTGGACTTTAAATGCCTTTGAAAAGAATGAGAATATTGCGACCCAAAAGTTCTGTAGTTTAGGGCATAGCACATAGCTATGAAGTAAATCTGCCTCTGATTGTTCACATTTCTCACAGGTTGGTGACAATTCGGGAAAGATTCTATGGAGTTTTACTTTAGAGTAGTGCAACCTATGTAACATTTTGAACTGTATGAGGCAGTGCCTGGCGTTAAGGGAACAGATACTCACATATTTCAAGGCCTTGTCCCAGGTGTCCTCTGCTATTTCCTCACTAAACTCTTTTTCCCAGTCTTTTTTTATACAGTTTGTATCAACTTGTCCATAGTCTTGTAGTACGTCATATATAAATGACACTGCATGTCTCTCTGCTAAACAGTCTCTCAGAGAGTGGTCAAGCTTGTCAGGTGTTGCAGTCTCAAAGTCATGTAGGTGGGTCCTCACAAAATGCCTAATCTGGAGGTATTTAAAGAAATCCGCCCTAGCCAGCCCATACTTTTCCTGAAGCTGCTGGAATGATGCAAATGTACCACGGATGTATAAATCGCCGACGCTACCCATTCCTAACTCTCTCCATCTGTCAAAGGTTCCATCCATAATTGAAGGGGTAAACGATGGGTTTGATGATAGGGGAACATTGAAGGACAGGGCCCTAAGTTTAAGTTGTTTTGTAATTTGTCTCCAAATCTGAATGGTATTATGAATAATCGGGTTATTATTATAGTATGACTTTTTAAGACGCACGGGAGACATAACTATGGCACCAAGAGAGGAGGGTAGGCAGTCTTCTCGTTCCAAGTCAAGCCAGTCTGCGAGTACAACTGTCTCGTCTAGCCAGTAGGAGACACAACGAATATTAGAGCGCATAAAGTCTGGCAGAGCTAGCCCCCCTTTCGTCTTAGTCTTGCACAAGTGACCTTTCTTAATCCTATGGGACTTATAGTTCCAAATAAAGGGGAGAATTATCGAATCTAGTTTTGTGAAAAAGGCTTTAGTGATATATAAAGGTAAGTTCTGAAAAAGGTATAACAGCTGAGGGAGAAAGATCATCTTCACTGCGTTGATCCTACCTAGTAAGGAGATTGGCAGTGTTTTCCAAAACTCTATTTTTGTCTTAAATTTATCTAGAATGGCCACAAAGTTTGCGTCAAATAGCAAGTCAAATTTGTTTGTGATCTCTATTCCTAGATAGGTGAATTTTTCTGAAGCCAATTTGAATGGAATGCTCAGCACGCTTGTCTTTACAGTGTACTGGCATCACTTCGCTTTTGGTCCAATTGATTTTGTATCCAGAAAAAGAGCTAAACATTTCTATGGTCTCTAATAAAATAGGAACCGAAGACTGTGATTCCGTTATAAACATCAAAATATCGTCCGCGTATAGTGAGATTTTATTTGTAGTGTAGTCTGTATTGTAGCCATGAATCTCTGTGTTGGCTCGGATTGTTTCGGCCAAGGGCTCTAATGCAAGAGCAAACAGTAGAGGACTAAGCGCACATCCCTGCCTTGTTCCCCTGTGCAGGTTAAATGGTTCTGAGATAGTCTGGTTAGTGAGGATTCTAGCATTTGGATTGGTGTAAAGCAACTTAACTCACGAGATGAATCCTGTTCCAAATTAAAAAATGTCAAGAACTTTATATAAGTAGGACCATTCCACACAGTCAAAGGCCTTTTCCACATCCAAAATTAGGATAAACAAATCCCCTTCAGGTTGTCTGGTAGAGTACATAATATTGAAGAGGCGTCTGAGGTTATGAAATGAATGTCTGTTTGGGATTAACCCAGTTTGGTCAGGGTGTACCAGTTTAGCCATATAGAGGCTGAGTCTCCTCGATAAGGTCTTAGCAAGAATTTTCTGGTCTGTATTTAAAAGGGAGACTGGTCTATATGATCCCACTTGTTCTGAATCTTTCCCTTTTTTTGGAATCACTGTTATAGTTGCCTCGTTTAGTGTTGGTGGCAGCATACCAGTCTCATACGCTTTCCTGTACATCCTCAACAAAATAGGAGCCAGCATATTGCTGAACTTTTTATAGAAAGCATTACAAATTGACCAATCTACCAAAGAAATGTTAGTAGACAGACAAAAACGACCAATTAAGTGATTAAACAACTAAGAGGTGGCATATTCTTATTTCCATTCTTGTTGAGTTAGATTAGAAGATTGATTCTACTCTCATGTTTATCCAAGCTGATTAGCTTAGTTAGCACAAAGTCTGAAAACAGGAAGATACCGCAAGCCTGGCTCTCTGTCTAGAAATTACATAATCCACCTAACACCTCTAAAGTTAGAGGTGTTAGCACAAATATACATTTTTACAAAAAGGGTCAAACAGAGAGGTGGTGGATTTACCAGTCTAACTGCATGTTAGCTGTAGCTTCAGATTTATCGCATCGACATGAGATAAATGAGGTAATAATCTTCTAATTTAAAGGACCAGTGTGTAGGATTTAGTGTCATCTACTGGTGAGGTTGCAGATTGCAACCAATTTAATATTATAAATCTGCTCACCCTTCCCTTTCTAAGCGTGTAGGAGAACTACAGTGGCCTTTTGGTAAGTTAAAACATGAAATGACTTTTCTAGAGCTGGGGTTTTGGCTTGCTTGTGTTGTGGCGATGCAATGTGGCTTGCTCTGTGGAAGAAGACCTGAAAAATATGAAGAGGGAATTCCAATCTGACGGAAAAAAGCAGCAACTAACTTTGAGGTGATTGTACACTAATGAAAACATATTTATGAAAACGATACATTCCATTTCTGCCAAAAAATCCCCAAACACTGGACCAATGTCTCTCAGCAAAAAAAACGAATTCACATATTTCCCAATATCTTGAATTATTCATTTAAAATGATAATTTTTAAGGTCAGTTCAGATCCATTCAGGACATGGCTACAAAAACATAGTATGAAAAGACTCAGATCAGTTAATCAAAGCTGAGCATAGAGTCTTGTAGTGTAAACAAAACTTATAAAACCCCTCAGAGGAGAAAAAGCACGAGTAGGGAGCAGTGTTCCTCTGTAAGGAGAAGCTGTGAAATATCCAACACTCAAGTCTTCGAGGAAACTGAAGATGATATCTTAGTTTCTAAATGTGGCTCAGTTTATGACTGTGTATTTGTTGGTGTGTATTTGTTGGTGTGTGTGTGTGTGTGTGTGTGTGTGTGTGTGTGTGTGTGTGTGTGTGTGTGTGTGTGTGTGCGTGTGTGTGTGTGTGTGTGTGTATGTGTGTGTGTGTGTGCGCGTGTGTGTGTGTGTGTGTGTGTGTGTGTGTGTGTGTGTGTGTGTGTGTGTGTGTGTGTGTGTGTGTGTGTGTGTGTGTGTGTGTGCGTGTGTGTGTGTGTGTGTGCGTATTGATGGTGTCCAGTGAATACGTCCTATCGTGTAAATGTTGACTTATGGGAGCTGCATTTAAGAAAAATATGCTTGTTTTAACACGATGGAAGTACATCTTTTATAATGTTTTATGAGTCCAGAGAGTTGAAAAACTGTCTCATCTCATTAAAGAGCATGTAAACTTGATGTTTTGCACTGCGTACCGCAACATAAAAACACGCAGTTTCGCAACATAGGTCTGCAAAATCTTTCTCCCTCTCTCTCCCTATCCCATTAATGCACTCTTTAACTCACCTGACTCGTGAAAAGAGAGGTTTTACTGGCCCAGCTCAGCAGGCAAACTCTGGGCTCTGATTCCAACCATCCAGAAAGCGCCACATCTCAGACCCTCACTTAACTTGCCTCAAACAATGTGCTATTATAGAGTTTGCTCTGTATGGGTTATATTGCTAGAGCGCTGGCGGATTACAAAGTGCTTCGTCTCATTACTGTCCATATAAGCCTGCAGGCCCGGCCAGCACAAAGGAGTGATTGAGTGATAAGGGGAAAGAGATGGCCCGTAGCTGCCTATGAGAGCCCACACCTTGGCTGCTCTAGCCATGATGAGGACAGAGCTGATGTCATCGTGGCTACAGACTCAGGGGTCGACCCCTCTGATAGGTGGGCACGCTGGGACAAAAGAGAGCAGCTGGGACACAAAGGCCCCATTTAATGAGAGTGAGACATGAGGCCAGAGCGGACTCCGTGGGTGGCACATAGTGTCATAGCTGCTGAAAAGACCGGTGAGCAATTAATCATCTGATTCAAGAACTGGGCAAAGGGCTTTTTATGTAACATCACTTTAGACAGCTTCATCGAGGCAAAGCGAGACCTTTCTGGGTTACACTTCCATTTGATCACACTGATCCCCCCAACATTTCCCTCATCCCATAATATTGGATCCAGGGATGCTATATTTATAATGGTGTTCAGGTCCAACAATTGTGCAAACATAATATGACACACTTACCCCTCATTAGAAATGAAGGGTCCTTTGTGGCAGCCTGACAATCATTAAAACTTCTCCCCTGGCTTGGCATGTTTACTCTGTGGTAATTACCAGGTGATTGTGTAGCCCGTGACCCACATTCAGAGTCAGGTCAGCCAAGACATGGGGGATAATTGACAATATTCAGGGAAGTGCACGTAGAGAAAGAGTGTTAGAGTGGATAGTCATGTTCCTGCCTCATTAGACTGTGTTAGAAGACAAGCTGGCTCACAGTATTCCTGCAGTGCAACAATACCCCGCTCCACTGTAAGCCCAAACCGTGGGCTCTGGTGTGTAAGGCGGTGTTTACACGAAAACGGGTTGTATCTGCTACTTTTCTCTCTCGTATAGCCCGTTCGTTTACACGAGGCAGTAACGGAACCGCGGAAACGGACCCCGCAAACGATAACGGGTCCCAAGGTGGATAGATCTGCAAACGGAACGCTCTGGGGGGCCAAACGGCTCAGTGTGTACGCCCTATATGATCATTTCCTGATAACGATGAAGCCATAGCTCCACCTTTGCTGCTCACTGCTGTAGCATGGTCAGTAGCTACTGTCAGTAGCTACTGCTACTGCTACTGCTACTGACCATGCTACAGATGTTAGTGCAACATCTACAGCTCCTCTACCACAACCATCAGCAACAAGTGGACATGGAGAATTACATGAACTACATGTTGCTAAATCTACCGCGGGGCATAAACAGAAGGGCAACCATGGCAACCATGCTCGGGGGTCTTCTTTGCTGCTTTTGGTGTATTTTGTGTGAACGGACACGTTAAATGAGCCGAATGCGTGTGAACGGAAGACTTTTTTGATAACGAATTTGGTCCGTTTGCGTTTGCGATTGAGAGGGCATATGGCAGGATCGTTTATCTATTTATTCACTCGTTGGTAATATGGAAAATAAATAAATAAACTGACTTTGTAATGTATATGTTTTTGAAGTGAGCTTATTTAACTTATCTAGCCTCTGAAGCAGTTTTGTCTCTTCAGCGCCACCCAGTTCACCTTTGCAAGTGAGTGCTCCACTTCTTCTGGCTGCGCTACTACCATGAAAAGTGTCTGACTACCTCCCTAACAAACACACACACCCACACACAGGCACACACACACAAAATCTATGCCACCACCTTACTTATCACAGTGGCAATTACTGTCATCACCCCCGAAGTAAGCCCCCTACTGATCATTGGCTGGCCGTTGCCTTGCTTTAATGAAATTATGAATATGTTTTCGCAAATCGGCTTATGCTATTTGATGTGTTTATTACGTGATTATCTCCACAAAGCAACACTGGCCCAAACACAACCAATAAAAGCTAATGCTAGACCAACCTGTGAAAAACTCAAAGGTGGCAACATCACTAAGGCTGCCAAACTAAATTTAATTTGGCAGTGCTCTGTCGCAAAAGGCACTGTGAGGTCTCGGCTATGCGATGTAAATCCAGGTTTGTTTGTTTAAAGGAGTCCGCACAAGACTTTGTGAGTCAATTTGGGAGCGGATGACTCACAAAACAAGAAGTATACAACTTAATGAACCCCAAAACACAACCTAAAATAACTGAATGTGGTAAAATGCTACCAGTAACAAGACGTTGTTGACCACTTGTAGTGGACCTGTAGTGACATGGTGATGGAGGAAAGGTTTTGGTGATTTCAGCCTATTGAAACTCCTGTTTTTGGTTGCATCATGCACTTTTAAATTGTGAACCGGCTGCTAGAAATGGCACAAAAAGGCTAACAAACTGCTGTGCTTAATGCTGAGACCTAGAAGTACGGGTACTTCATTTACAATTCATCAATTCATCCTCTTGGCTTCATGTGGTTGTTGTTAAGAGTTCCTAAGAAGTAGGACGATCCAAAGTCTTATTTGTGTCTGTTATTTTCCAGTCCTCCTCAGAGACATGTTGGACCCTGCAAAACTATGCATTAGTAAGCAATAATAAACCTTTTAGCTAGCTCATTAGAAAAGTGTTATTTGACATGTCTTGATTGGAGAGCATTGTTTCTATACTGGCGCCTGTGTCTACACGAAAAACAACATTGGACTGGTATAGTGATAATGTTACAGCCTTATCTAAAATTACCTGTTTTAAAGAATAAAGCATTTTATTGTACTTGTGAGGAGTGCATTCAGTAGTTTATTTCCCTTTCCTGGAAATAACTATTTTCTGATAGTGGTATAAATAAAGCACTTGATATATTTAGAATAGTTGAGGTTAATTAGCCAGCCCATGAATTAGTGGTTGGGTCCACATCAAACCAACATGTCACTGATGCTTGTGAACCTCAGTGCCATGAGGTTACAATTGTAGGATGTTTTGGGATATTTGTTGTTTACGATGTGTGTTCTACGGTGAGGGGGTAATTGATTGCTCTGATGGTGTGTGCTGGAACATGTTGTAATTTTCCGTAAGGAGAGGGGAGCTCGGCTCCAGCAGATAAAGAGTTCTAGGACCGTCTAACCTTACCAGGAATTCCCAGAATTCCATTTCCTAATTATGACATCCGTGTAGCAGAGGCCCAACAATAACCCCCCTTTCACCAATCACACACACAACTGCGTGAACACACGCACACGCATGCAAACACACGCACTTACACGTGCACACATTCCAATTCCCTTCTTTGAGCATCATCAGATAAGAGACGGAAAGTGACGGGGAAATGGTTGAGGAGCCTCAGAGCATAAAGAGGAAGATAAGAGATGGAAAACAAGGAGGAAGAGCTGGCTTTGAGTGACTGTTAAGTCATTGGCATTTCCTTTTCTGTCTTTGAAGGTACTTCAGTGGTATGGCAAGCCCCATTCAGCTTGGTCTTTTTAAAACTAAAGCGACTCATTATTATTTGACGGTTTTACACCTTGGACAGGGGAAAGATGCGCCAAAAGTCAACCGAGACACCAGACACCACAACTCTGGCATACTGCGAAATACAGATAGGTTTCCTTGGCAGCTTGTTTTGGAAGGATTTGTAACAAACTGCACAGTTGAATTTGGCAATAACTGAAAAGTTTGGCCATTTGGGGGCAGCAGAAACAAGCTCTAAACACAACACTGAATAATTATCAATTTTTAACTTGATAGGGAGGACTTGTTAGCAAAGAGTTGACTATGTGCACATCTAGCGGATATAAAGAAATATACTCAATCATTTGGAGTTGTGTTTCTGGTCACCATAAGGGCAAGTATCCAGTCTCCTTTTAGCTTTTCTGGCCTCTACAAACTCTTAAGGGGAAAATCTGGCTCATTAGCTGCTAAATGTTCCACTATGTCAGTGGTTCTCAAACTTTTTCTGTCAGGCCCCCCTTTTGGAGAAAACAAAAAGTTGGGCCCCCACAACACAAATAGTCACGTAATGGGCCAAGTTAACATTTATTAAAATACATCAATATGAACGTGGCACTTTGCAATCTGTGCAAAAAAATGAAAAGAAAGAAAATGCTGATATTTGGCAAAAAAGTGTGTCTTATCACAGCGTTAGTGGCTGCAATGAGCCTGTTGGAACGGGGTTGCAGGCTCAGTGGCGGCGCCAGAGATTTTCTTTTGGGGGTGCTGTGGGGTAGCTTGACGTTTCATAGAGGGTGCTCAAACATGTAGGGTTTCCCATTAATGTACCGGTCGCTACAGTTTAATTTTCTACTGCAACACTCCCCACACAAATACACATTGTACCCGCGACTGTTACAATGAAGGCTCGATAATCAGCTCACGGCATATAGGTGTAAGCAGGGGTAAAGTGCTATTTTTATAGGTGGTGTGTGGACCTAACATCCTCTAGGGGGGTCCGGGGACATGGTCCCCCGGGAAGATTTTTTTTAAATATTGAAGTTAAATGCATCAATCTGGTGCATTTTGAGAGCAAAATGAAGAGATCTATGGATACACCTCTCAACACCCATATCAAACAGAACTGTAAGCAGATTTTCTTTTTCTTTATGGATATTTTACAAATCACTCAATCATACCTGTTTTTCATTTATTCTCTTATTTTTTTATACCTATAATGATCATATAAACGTGTGCCTTGGAAATAATTGTTTACATTAATCGTGACCAAACCGTTTGAGACCCACTGAGATAACCTAGACTAAAGTTGGACTCTCCTCCACCGTGTTGTTGAAAAAGCTCCTGATACCTGTTAGCGTAGCTCGCTAGCACCAGAAGCTAACAACAACGATCTCCGGTACTGGTGCGCTCTCTCTCGCTCGCGCACGCACACAAAATGGCTCGTTCCACACACACACAGAGCCGAGCTTGAATGAAACACAGAGACCCAGACGTATTTGTACTGTAGCATATTATTTTCGAATCAATAATTTTTCAAATTATGAATTTTTTTTTTTTTTTTGTCATAACAATTTTTCCTCCTGGTCTCTTGCGCCCCCCTGTCATGCCTCTGTGCCCCCCAGGGGGGACGTGCCCCCCACTTTGAGAAACACTGCACTATGTTAACCAGCTACCGTCCGGCAGGCTGTCTATCAGTGTACAGTCTGTTTTTAGAGCTTCTTTGCTCAGTTACTTTTTAGGCTTGAGTGGAGAGATATGAGTTTGGGTCATAAACCAAAACAATGAACTGAAAGAGGCTAAAATACTCTGATGAGGCAGAGGCTTCGCAGGTGATATTTCTCTTTAGGGTTATCACTATGAGCAAACCCTATTACACATAATAGTAATAATAATAGTTCAAACAATTATAATTAAGTAATATTAATCTTTTTATGCACATTTTTTTACCTTAAAGTGCTTTACAAGGAATACGTAAAAGCCAGGCATTTAAGGCAAAAATAAAATAAAAAGATAGAAGATGTTAAAAATATAGAAGTGAAAGTAAAAAAAAACAGAAAGCATTAACAACACTCCTTTGTTTAAATCCGTAACATAGTGACATCACTACACAAACGCATCAATTGGCTAGCACTCCAGAACATACGCGATAGGCTAAGGCACAGGACATTTCTGACACATCTTTAAGCGGTTGACCAATCACAACAGAGCAGGCCAGCCAACCAATCATTGCAGACTGGGCTCTGGTTTCTGACAGAGGGTGAAAAGAGGTGCTGCAGCACAGGCAGTATGAGAAAAATAAAGCACTTTTAGAACATTAAAGCGTGTAAACATGTCACAGTAGAGACACATTTGAACAAGAGCATAATATGTCCCCTTTAAAATAAAAGTGCTGGATTCATAATGGTAGTTGTTTGATTCCTTAAAAAGCGTCTAGTTATAAAGCCTATTGCTCCCACCTTTCCCCTCCACACAAAGCAGTATGGGCTGGTTAGCTGCACTGTCAGCCTGGCTTTCCATACAGCTCCTTCATTTCATGTGCCAGAAGTGCTTTTGGACACAAATCCTCTGTTGTAAGTCGTGGGAGGTATGAACCGAGCTCGAGTGTTGCTGTTTGCTCTGTACATTTTGTCCCTTTGGGAAATCTCACTGATTAAGTGCTACTATTTTGACAATATGTCAACTCACAGGGAGTGAAGATGAATTTATGTGCTTGGCAGTTCCGTAAACAACATTGCTGACCAACATGTTCCCAACCTCATCCCAATGCCGTCTGAAAAAAAATGGGTTAGAAGACTGCCTATTTTAGTGCTGCTGTCAGACTGTAAAACTGTAATGAATCGTTTTAATTAAAACCTGTCAAGTGCAGTCTTTTCCCCCCCTTTTTTTATTTCTCCTCTAAAAAATCTCTTGACTGAGCTTCAGTGAATGTGCATGAATTATCTATGAAACAAATATACCAATTACTAAATTGCATATGTATGTTTCTATATTTTTAGGATTGAGCCCAAGGCCAGACCACGGTGTGAGTCGTCGTGGGGAAATAGAGGCCCTTTATTAGTGATGGCACACAGGGGTCCTTCATGAGGCCCACATGGGCACTTTATAACATCTGACATGAGCAGTTGAGAGTGTGGTTACCAATGCTTGTGGTCGATGCATGGCTGACGGAGTCCAGTCTTATGGGGTCAGACGGCTTGCTCACTTTCCCTCCCCTCTCCACCGCCCTTCAACTAAGAGAAAGAAACAGACAGGGTAAGAATCAGAGGAAAGAGAAAGGGGAAAATAAAAATCTAGTGATGCTGGATCAAAAACACACAGAAGCAGTTGGATAAACACCATGAAACTCATATAAAAGCTCTAAGGGGGTTACTAATCATTGTTAGCCAATGCTATATTAATCTGCATCAGAGGTGTTGGCTGACTTTATTCATGTGTTATACAATTCCAAAAACAGTGGGTGTTTTCTGATCCTTCTCCCCATTGGCATCTTTGTCACTACCTACCAGAAAAAAAACTGCAGATCGTGGAATATCGTGTATCAGGGTTAAAAGGGGGCTAAGCGTCTAAAGCTATGCTATCAGCTCTGGGAGAGTGAGCGTAGCAGTGCCTTAAGTAAGAGGGAAATTATCACCAGTCAAAGGGTTTAATCCTGTGCGGGCGATGAGTGTCTGTACAATATTTATTGACAATCCATCCTGTTTGTTGAGATGTTTAATTCTGGACCAAAGTGGTGTACCAACTAAATGACTTATCCATCTGTAGAGCCACTAGCAAGGCTAAAACCTTGGTTAAGGTTGGAAACACATTGTGGTGTAGGTTTAAAATCAACATCTATGTGGTTAAGTTTAGGAGAGGATGATAGTCATGGTAAAAACAACGTTTGTAGTAAATGGAGACGCAAACAGCAGATGCTGGTGTCACCCAACCATCCGTTCCAACCTTCCCTAAGAGCTTTTGCGGTACTTTAACAACATCACGCTGCTTCCACCTTTGCTTCTGACAGACAACAGTCATAATTCGCATGGCCACACGAGGTCCTTCTCAGAAAATCACAAACATAGGTCATTTGAGGCATTTGAGCAAACAACTGGAAGGAGGACCAGTCTCCAAATTTAGACAATGTCTTCCAGGTCAGGAATGTTAGATAGCCTGCTACCAGTTTTCAGGCCATGCCTGAGTGTTTGTGTTTGTATCTGTATGTGTGAACATTCCTTGCATGGCCAAGCATCAGAGCTGAGTGCACAGAGGGGGGTCAGTGGAGTACTTGTAGACCAACTCAGTGAACCCTGGAAGGCCAGTTCATCCTTCATCATACCTTGTGCGGAAAGATCATGGTGAGAGAGAGGGAGCAGGGTTGTTTGTGCACACATAAAACACACTTTTTTCTAGCTCACGATCCATGATCTATCCCCTAAACCCCTTACTTATCCATTGCCTTTAGACACATTTTATTGAGTTGTTTGATAAATCTGTTCTCTGTGTGGTTGGTTGGATTCCAAGGCAAAAATGTAAGTTATTTACTGAACCACGATTTCTTAACATTTTTGACACAGATTGACAAGTCATGTACATGTTTTGAGCACCAAATAGATCCCATACTGATATATTTAAAGATCCTCATCGAAATACAAATATGTCAGACATTCAAAGACTGACAAATCTCCTGTGACCCTGTTTGTATATTAAACAACACAAATAGCATCTCGTCCCCAAGGTTCAGAACTCTGGTGTAAACATTTGAAACTCTGCTGCTCTTGTGAAACAAGTTGAAATAAACTGGAACCCGTAAGTACTTGTTGCAATGTTGATGTCTTCCTCCAGTGTGTTTGGCTCTGAACTCTCTATCAAGGGAGACCACATGGCAGAGCGAGAAATGTTTCAGGTCCGGGGAGCCTCAGCGCAGCGAGGTGCAGCTTAGTTTTCAGGACATTCTGATGGTGGGCGCCACTCATCTTCATGGCTGCGGATCCCAACCCCCAATCTGCTGATTACTCTGTCTTGGCCATCCCAGCTTGCGTAGCCATACCTGTGGGTTGGATGGGAGCTGCAGACAGCTAGTGAATTGAAGTTGAGCGTTTATGGTGTGAGAAGCAGCCCCGGGGTCTAAACACGGTCTCAGTGGAGTCTGTCATGGTAGGTTTGGTGAGGGAGGCAGACAATGGCTCTTCCGTGGTTATAAGCTTCTGTGGTCTGAGCTGATCTACGCTGCGGTATCACATGATTCTAGTTAGCTTAAACCTACAGTATATGTCTGTAGGCTAATGCGTTTGGTTAACAGCTAGCCAACCTATACAGTATGTGTTGTGGTTAACATGTAGCTGCTAACCCAAAGCCAGGCTTCTTTGTGAGCCCTAAGCTGGATAAAGCTGCTGTGTGGGTTCTTTGCGCCGTTGGTTTGGGTTCGAGGGAGTTGGCCTGAGGAGCTGAGGATGTAGCAGACATGCACAGTGGCGGGAAGTATGTGGTAATTATTGTGTTCAGGACTGCCATCTGTCAACTCTCCCCTTTTAGATATTTACTGGACCCGCATTCCTCTTGCTGGGTTGGTGGATGGGATTCACTTTGTGTGAGTGTGTTTGTGGGTGTGTATCTGGTAAATGCATGCAGTACACAAAGGGGTGCATATGATGTGTACACCAGACTCTATGCCTCAGGCCATCTTCCGTCATAATACCTTATTGTCCATATTACTCTAGCTCTCTCTGTCTCTCTCTTTCTGATTTCTCAAAGTTTATATCTCATCTACAGATTGAGTTTGTCTTTTTGAATTATTTACATTTTTCAGAGACAAAGTTATTTCTTGAATATACAAATGTTACTCGGTCTGTTTATGTGTTGTGTGTATGTTAGATTCCAAACATTTTCCTTGTAATGATGTGCAAAGAATTAGGAGCATGTTAGGAGGGGGTGAATGCATTTCTAATAAAACGACAGCATATCTTTTGTTTGTCATTTTCACCGATGGTCTTTAAACGTAACCTGTCACAGTGTGAGCTGTGTTCCTCTCCAAGATTTTAGCCGAGCTCTTGGCTTTGTTAATGGAAATATGTCGAGAAAGTTTTCTGTTTGGTCTCCATAGCTGGTAGAAAATGATTAAAAGTTTGTGTTCTTTACTTTCTGTTTGTCGCTTTTTGTCTCTTTCTCTCTGATAAAGAAAGAGTGGTATCGCGTGATTTGGAGGATTATTAAATCCATCAACTAATATAAGATAATATGATACCAAGAGATAAAAAAAAGCCTGTAAAACTGTCATGATGCAAAAGAAAATCATGCATAAGAGAGACATTAGGGACACAAGACAAGGACAAGCTGAAAGTGATGAAAGACATGAGGCCAAGCTTCTCTCTCTGGAGGTTGTTCCTCTCTGAGAGTAGACCCTCAGAGAAGACACCGCGAACACGGCACGCTCCCTAGAACAGGTCTTAGTCGTTATTATATTGGATAAAACCAATCTGATTTGGTTACGGCCCTAGATTCATATAGCTGCATTCAGGTCTGCATACCGTCCCAACACAGGCTGAGATGTGCAGTGATGTCACAACTTCTGTCTGAGAGCTGCTCTTGGCAATAAGCCAGACAGGTCGGTCAGTAAACACAGCACGGGTCCCCTGCAGCGTGTTCAATGTTTGAAGTACATTCAGCAGTCGAGGCCCCGAGCAGTGGTCTTGGCTGTCATGGTGGGACCCTTGAAGGAGTCTGTGTTGTTATAGGAAGGGTCCCAAGCCACGGCATTAGCTCTTATTCCCCACAGCCACTCCTGACAAACCAGCAGGCTTCAGATGTGGCTTTTCCATACACACAAGAGCAGAGTGGTTCAGACTAATATTTTATAGACCTGTAAAAACAGCACCATAAACAGAGGCTTGACTGAGTAACACATGGGGGTCTTGTCCAGTAAACCAACAACCCAAAGAGGCAATGATTTTTGTGTATGTATATGCAGCCGTTAGAATTCTGTCATTGTGATTCTGAGTGTTTAACCCCCCATCTGTAAAATTAGGTGTGCAATTCCATGTATGTGAATTCAGAGGTTTATAAGAACTGTCAGTAGTTGTGGATGTAGACTCCTTAGCGTTGTGTCAGCGATGACTTTACTAACATCTCGGCACTGACATCTTTCCTTGAAGGTCTAAGTTTCTCATGGTAATAAATGTTATTTGTTGGCTGCAACAAGTGAAAGCTGGCTCCACTTTCAAAATCACACTTTCTTAAATAATAAATTCCAGTTCCCAGAATATGTCGTTCCTAGAAAACTGGGTGCTAAATCGCAAGAATGCATCTATAACCCAAATGTGGGCCAAATGGTTTCCACGAAAGCCAATCTTGGAGATAGATTGACAGCAACACTTTTGGGACTATCAATAGAAAGAATTATAGTGGGGTATGGGATGGTGAGGTGCCCAGGGGAAGGAGGAGCAGGAGGGTGTCTTATAACGGTCATGTTGCTCATGATCCGGGGTGATGAGATGATTGATCCTGTAAGCTCCCTCGTCAACCTTAATGAACTATGTGGTGCTTCTCTGAGGCCACCATTGTTTCCTGAGTCCCATGACACAAGGCCAAGCTTGAGAGCCACCACACATGAATGGAGATAAATGCAGTGAGTGCCTGAGGTTTCCAACGTGGCCGTGTTATATGAGTAAATGATTAATCCGCATAGTTGGACCCTGTCTCCTGTCCGCAACAGCATACTCCAAGGCCACACAGCTGGTACCAATTTGCATGCCCCCGCCACATCATGATCCCACTGCATGTGTAGGAATCATGGCTTATCGCGGCAGTAATTCACTCCTTCCCCTCATGCCGAGGCTATTCTTGGCCTTTCTGCCTCTTTATTTTTAGTCACGGCTGCCTCTCTGGGTCATTGAAGTGGTCTTGATTTGGTGCGTCAGCTCAAGGCAATGGACCCTGGGTGCTCAACTGTCATGAATCGCCTTCGGGATGCATGCTTTAGCAGAACCACAGCGTCTCTGTCAGAGACAAAGAAATGCGTTGTTTTGCTTTGTTCATCGTTAAAGCTGCACCTGGATGTGGTGGAAAATGCATCTGTGTTTTATTCTTAGCTCTTGGGTTTGGGTGTAACCCAACGCACTTTAGATGTAAGAGTGCATGCATGTTTGCCCCTCAGTTCATCAGGTTTAAATGGTATCTTGCACAAAAGAATCTGGGCCCCATTAAAACTTTGGCAAATAAAAACACAAATAAAAAGAGACTGGATTGTCTCTGATAAATCTTCATCTGATCTTGTTTTCCTTGAAGACATCAAAGTGGTCACTTATAAGACATGTGCTGAAGGCCGTGACAGACCCTGAGGTGACCTCGTAGGAGGACGGATGCCACCCGGCCTCCTCATTGGATGACCTCATTGGTCGGCGGGAAATGAACTGGTGTACCCGTCCTCTCTGTCTTGGCTCATCCCTGGGTTCCTGGGTTGATTGAGAGCCACAGGGAACATGGAGTGCATCCCAGATTAACATAATGGAGTTAATTGATCAGCTAAAGTTCAGTCGGGGGACAGTCCTTGAATGGACTTGCTCCTTTTCTATCTGTTACTCACAGAGGTCCAAGATTACCTCACTCCATTCACCGCTTCATACCTGAATGTGAGCTTTCAGGTCACATCAGATAGTACTGAGAGCTTCCTTTGTCTCTTTCTGTTGCCTTTCTTTTGTTCAGCTCTCCTATTACTGTTGGTCAATGGAAACCAACAGCAGACAGACAGTTAGCTCTGGTTCTTGAAACAAATGTAGATTTCTTAAGATATTAAAGGAATAGTTTGGTGAATTACATTTGATTAAACTGACTCTTAAGCTACTTACAATGCATTCATCCATGTAGAGTGGAAAATGTGGTTCTGCATTGGCTTTAACTAAGCCAAACCTTTCTGCTTCATACAGACGGGATTTTTCTTTTCAAGCTATACAGTCAAACCAGGTGGTTTGTCATTTTTCAATGGAAGATGTGAATACTTTCTGCTGCCCTCAATGGGGAGCTCCTTCCACCATTTTGGAGCCAGGATTGCAAACAGGTGTGTTTAAGTTGCAGGGTCCCTTGTACTTTGATGAATTTACTTGTTTGTTTTCTACCTGGGAGTTAAACAAGAAGAGTATTACAGTTCTCAACTACAGCTAGGAAATGGTTGGCTTAGCTTTGCATTAAAGACAGACATTAGTTCGGTCAAGATTGCAACTTTTAGAAGAGCTCGCAAAGCAACATGTACACGTCTGAAAATGAGTCAGCTTTAGAGGTGCAGGTGGATGGATTTGTTTAACAAAGCCAGCTGTTTCCCACTGTTTTTAGCCTTCAAGCTAGCCTAGCTAGCCTTGTTGTACAACAACATCAGGGCTATCACCCTAACACGCCTGAAAAATTACAGTTTAACAAGCAGGCCGCCTACTGTTAGGAGGTATTTACACATCATTATGCTCGGTCGAGTATTAGGGTCACATCATCACTCTCCTTCTTTCCTGGCTGGATGGCAGTGGGCGGGGGGCATACCAATGAACTTAGCTATATGAAGTGCTAATATAAAGCAGCCAGCAGGGTCAACTTTGTAAAGTGACAGATAATCTGTGCCTGTTTAATCGATTTATTTTGGAGTCCACAAACTTGTCTTCAACATCAACATTTGGCTAGCATCTTTTGTTTTAGCTAGCCGTTGATTCTGACTGAAGGTAGATCCACTGCCAGCCTAAATGTTCTTTGTTGTCATGACTTTTTACACACTTAGTGACTACTATTAAGGAGCCAATTGCGAGTTATTCCTGTAACAGCTGACAGCTGTCTTTATGTTAGCTACAGTCTCTGCATGGCACACTCCAGAAGTACGCTCCTCACAGTGAGAATTCACACACTTTCCAATTCAAACAGAAGCATATGATACAGTTTACATTTTTCCCAATTTAAACTCACCAAGAGAGATGTCTCAGAGATTGCGTTTGGAACGAAGAGAAGCCTGGTCTGTGTTTCTCTTTCCCCCGCATTGCTGCAGCTCTGAAAGGATAAAGGGTAGAATTCAGGTTAAGGATAGAGAGGAAGAGTAAGGGGAAGTAATAGCAAAGAGGACCAGAACAACTCACCAACCCTCAAACATCAGCCAAGAAGCTTTGAAAAACATTGATGGAGAGAAAGGAAGAAACATGGGTGGAGAAATAAGAGGAAGCATGAGGGATGAACTGAGGTAACGTCTAATGCCCTCCTGCTTACAAGCTTATAAAGATCTGTGTTCCCTCATGTAATATCTCCATGGGGTTGAACTTCGACTCAGCTTGAGGAGCTACTACAATCACTTTAAAGGCTCAATGCCAGCTTCCTATTAGCTAAACAATTTGTGTTTTTGCAGCTGTACGTTTATGAGAATGTATGTATAAGAGTGAGAGAAACACACACACTGAATGGGAAAGCAACGATAGAGAGAGAGAGAAGCTGAGACGAGGGTTACTCAAGGTAGCTCTTGTTATTGCATTTAAGATGCCACTGGCTATTCAGAGTTGGCATTTTCATTATACATTGGAGGAATGTTGAATTTGGAAGGTTGGTGCGGCTGATATTCTCCCCTTTCACACATGCACTGCAACCCTTAGGTTATCTAGACATTACATTAGAGGAGCAGTATGTGATAGTTCAATTCAGTCCTTTCGTCACTGAGGGCCGACGCTGAAAACGTCACATAGGTTCAAGCAATGGCAAGAGACTTGTTGTCTATGACGAAAATACGAGAATCTTTATCCAAGAACGTTATTATCTGACTGGCTTATCCTTTACAAGCAACCGTTCCCTGCTCACTGGTCACCGGGCTAAACTTTAGTTAAATGATTAATTCTCTGACACAATCGCTCAAGCCTGTGCCTCTCCAGCTCTCTGAAGTCTTTATGTAGGAAGCAGGAGCAAATATTTATATCATAATATGTGTCAAAAAAAATATATGTGCTGTAGAGAATGGGGTGGGACTTTTTCAGTTTGCAAACAATATCTCTATCCAACAGTTTCAGTGAGTGTGACTATACGTGCAGTCGGAGCCTCGGTTAAGCACTGAGCAATATGGTTAACAAATCTTTTAAATACACTTTTAAATTAATAGATTAGAGTGATACGGTATATATTAAGAAACTGCTTTTCCCATCAGTACTGGACCTTATGTTAAGCTCAACTGTCTCCGGGCTCCAGCTACATATTTAGCGCTCAGATGTGAGATCTTTCTGCTGATCTGAATCTCAAGAGAAAGTGAATAAGCATAGTTCTGAAAAAGTTTTTTTTAAATGTTTTTTATTCTAAACATATCAACTCTTTATAAAGTATGCTTAATTGGAAAGGTGTGTGTGTGTGTGTGTGTGTGTGTGTGTGTGTGTGTGTGTGTGTGTGTGTGTGTGTGTGTGTGTGTGTGTGTGTGTGTGTGTGTGTGTGTGTGTGTGTGTGTGTGTGTGTGTGTGTGTGTGTGTGTGTGTTTGAAGGTGCTGCCAATACGTTAGTTCTTCTTACATCTGGCCAAGCACAACACTGGCATAGAAGTGAAATGGCCATAGCGAGCGCCTGGCAGCAGCATCTGAGAAGAGAACGCCAAGCTGAGGCAGCAAGAATCTATGCAAAGAAAAAAAAGGTCACACCCTCACCTCTGCCCTACAAGACAAAATGCAAAAACACAGGCTTACAGACTTACAAATGTGTCTAGTAGCCGTTAGCACATTGCTGCATTTATCAAGGTACCACTAATATAAAATGAGGCCAGAGTCAGGCGTGTATCATCCACTGTCATCTAATCTGTCAAGAAAAAAACATGCGGTGATAGAAGTATCTGCTAAAGACAACTAAATTAGGAGAAGCAGAGACCCTGGCTGCTGGTTTTGGCCTCTCTGTGAGCACTGGCACAGATATCAAATCATATTGCAGACATTAAGCATTATTCAAATTGAAGCATAGAAATCCTTCCTGTATGTTATAATGACATTTAACATTTATTATGGCTGCACCACAATTTAAATGTCTTTTCTGGGAAAATGAGACACTGATAGATATTATTTGTCAGATCCAGTTTTCCACCATTCATCACGGCTGCAGGGGTAATTGTGGAGGTTACAGCCTATGGAACATTCCACTGAGGGGTGAATGATGAGGGGGGGGGGGGGAGTAGACTCAGTATCACTCCTGTGCTGGACAGAGTCTTCGAACTGTCCTCCATTAAAGCATCTGATGAGTGATTCAATGCTTCTATATTGAGCAGGACTTTGAAACAGTGACATGAAAACGCAGTTGGCAGCAGCTTCACAAATCCCACATCAGGCCCAGGGAAACCATAATTACCACTTTCGTTTTTCAGTCTTGTTTATTTCAGAGGCTGGGGTTACAATTAAGACCATTTGCCTTGCAATTACTGTGTTAAAAATAATAAAACAATTTCGGCCTACCTAAAATACCTGCATTTTGTGTAATGATTCAGGGCGTGCAAATTGAAATTGCAATGTTTGGACATTGTCAGGGAGCTGTGCAAAGCTGCCAGAGTGATAGAACTATGTTTATCTGGATGTTTGTCTACGTCTGGATTTCTAGCACTTTGTCAGAATGCAGCCAAACCCTGGTCACAATTTCTGCATGACCTTCACCGGATAATTTTAGCTGTGTGGATGTATAATGTCATGATTTACTGCGAGGATTAGTTTTTCAACAGCCACAGCGTAAGAGAGGAATGTCTCCGGTGGACTAGTAAGTAAATTCCCCTGTCAGTAAACCCCCCCCTCCTGCTCCAAAAGCCCCTTCGCCCCTCTGCCCATATGCTCCCCACCGCACCACTTACCCTTATTTTCCCAATAAAGTCACACAGCTCAGCCAATGTCCTCCCCCCGGCCAGCATCTAGCCAGGGACGTACACAACGTTCTGAAGGGCAGCTTGCTCAAACAAACAGCCCGCCCCCATCATGGCGAAAAAAGAGAAGAAGAACATCATGATCTGATATCAACACTAAAAGTCTCTAGACATTAACAAATTGGTTTTGGAAATATTATATGAGGAAGGAAATGGATTCAATATGTAGAGGCCTTAAGTCGGAACATTAATTAATGTTTTCTGAAGGTAAGGGGCATCACAATGACACGGACATTTGTATTACTTCCTCCAAAGGGTGTATTTCTTAGTTTGTTTTTGGTTTGTTTGTCTGTCAGCAGGATAACGGAAAAACAGCTTCATCTCATTTCAATTTGGAGCAAAAACATTTATAGATTTTGGAACACAATCAAACACGGTAGGGATACACAAAGTATGTTTGACTTTTTAGCCACAAAATGCTCCACTATATTTCTTCATCTGTTAATCACTTTGTCTGTCAACCTCTGGAGCTGCGCAGGAACTTTACAGTGTTTTTTTAAGGTATTTTCAGTGAAAACATCTACTTGCTGAGAAAACATGGGTTGATGAGAGCATTGAGAGCTAATCAAAACAGTTACGTTGGGGTCCAATAAAAACTACACACTTTAAACACAATAATCTGCCGAATCAGGTGATATTCCTCTGTGGGCCTTTCACTGCGAGAATCATTCTTTCTTTTCCACAATGCACCCTTCGGTAAGTAACAAAAGAGAAGCCGGCAAGAGAAGGCTGGATTGTTCAAAAAAACAACTTACATGGCTATTGTTAGCACCCGCAGTTGTCAAGCTAGCAGCTTATGGAAGAATCCAGGGCGCTCAATGAGAGCACAAAAGAATGTGTGCAGTTAGGCAGGCAGGTAGACACGACAGCTATTGACCTTTAATGAAATGATGGATGAACTTTTAACAGTCCTGGAACAGCCACACATACTGTATCTTATTATCTTCATTTTATTTATTGATTGCTGTTAGGATATAAAGATGATTAAATCAAAAATAACAAAAACACTTCTGAAGTACATAACCAATCATAGCTTTAAGGCCTAACTCTAAATCCGCTCTTGTAACACTTGTAAGAGGTTTGGCATCAATGATCGCTGCAGAGATTGTGTGCGAGAGCGGCACGGAAATGGATGTCTGTGTTTCATGTTTTTGATCCAATTGTTGTGGAATCTTGTTCAGACTGTGACACATGTGCTGCTAAGATGAGGAATAGCGAGCCTATAAAAGTTGTGCGTCACATCCCACGCAAAGCAAGTCGTATAGGCCCGAGGTCTGGCTGTGCCGTGCGGGGGAGAGCTCGCAGCGCACGGAAAGCTCATGTCTCACACCAAGCTCTGTGCTGCAGGCCCACATGCACTAATTAGAGCTGATATACAGCCTGATGTGTGCTGATTGAAAGCAGGCTCATCTAACTCGGGACAGGGTCCTGTTGCACTGCTGTGGAACGCCGGAGGGTGTCATTTTGTTTCCAGGCACTTGTCTAAGGTCACTTTCATGGTCTCCAGACACATTTATTTGCTAGTGATTTAGAGAGGGTAAAACGATGCAGATCTGTGCGTATTATGCACCGACTTATTGATGGTGTAAAAGGATGTGGCGGTTTGTGCTCTCTCAGAGCTCTGCAGCTCACAATCAGCTGTCCATGTGGCGACAGCTTCAGCTTCACACAGAAATGAGTGGCATGCACCAGGCCACAGCACCATGCCAACCATGCCAGGCACTCCCTCTGTGCCTCTTGCAGCATGCACCCTCTTCTGGATGTGCTAGGCTATAGTGTCTCGCTTGAATAATGATAACAGAAACACAAAGCCATCCACTTTTAAATCCATGTATGTGCATAAACAGTTTTATTAACCTGCTTTTGTCCAGACTTAGCTCTTTGCTGTCCTTCTTTCAACTCTTTTTCGTAAAGGAATCAGTGCGGCGTTATTGAGATGGCAGGACAATTACCTAGGATCAGTTTTCACTGGAACTGCAATCAAGCGTCTAGAAGAGTTCGCCATCCATTCTTGGCCAAAGTTTTACTATTTTCTTTTGAGACAGTTTATTCTTTGTGTTTGAGCAGGATATCTGTTTAGGTGTAGATTCCAGGAGGAATGTTATATAATGTTGGATGCAAGGCCCTTTATTCATTATTGCAGGAGTATCCTGTGGATCTGCCCAAAGAATGCTATCCAGCCGTTTGAATTTAATTATGAATGTAAAAAAAAAAGGAAAACGCTGGGACAGTTTAGCAGCTCAGACCAATAGCATGTTGAGAACAGCCATCCTTGTGATTTTACAGCTGGTTTGCAATTGCAGAGTTATTATAGATTAAGAAAACATGACTTGTGTCAATGAAATAATGGCAGCCCATTGACAAATACGCCTTCAGCAACCCAACACCTGGTGAAAGACCCATTGTTAGGTATAACAGCATGCCAGCTTGAAAAGAACAGAGCGGGTACACTGCGTTCATTTTTCCCTTTGAGATGAGGACGTTAAACAAATTGTGTTCCAATAATTTTGTCAATGGACAAGAGGCAATTTGACTTTCCTTCAGCTCGCACACTATTAGTCAAAATATCACATTTCTCATTCCTCTGTAAGGCCTTTAGGTACAATCACTGAGTGTGGGACCGCCAGTCAGCTTGACCAATAGTATTTGATTTATGTCTAAAGGACTGCAAGCTGCAAGCAATTAACTACTGAAAGCACATTTGGTCAGTAAGTCTTTTACTGACATACTATAACAGTCTATAACTTGCTTTTGAGCTCTGTATGGGAATACCAGTATTTACTGAAAACAGGGGCAACCAGCTTGCTCTGTCCAAGGACCCTTTTACACATCCATCCACAACCCTGAAAGTATCTAGACATTACCCAGAGGAGCTGTATGTATGAACGCAAATATCCAAATCATTCGGACCGGCCATCAAACAAGCTTAACCTCACCATCGCCCAAGTATCAAGTCTGTTTCATGTCCAACAAGCCGATCTGTGAATGGATCCGATCAATGTGCAAAGGATTCGCAGCGTGCATGTGGCCGCTTTGATGGCGCTTCTTTTGCGTCAGGTGTAATTTTGAAGAAAACAATTCCAAGGGTGAAGAAGATGGGTTATTTGGACGAAAATGTCAACAAAAATATCTAACTGGATATGCAGACATGATTCATCAGATGTTGAGTTCATATGAAAAAACATACAAAGAAATGGTGTAAAAATGTAAAAGCAGCAGGCTGGGGTTTTAAAAGTGTCCTTTTGTGCAGGACTATTGCTTGGCCTGGTGCAGCGACACAGGACCTTTTGTATGTATAAAACAAATGAGATAGAGGTGTAAAGTGAGCTTTGCGGCTTAGGCAGGCCGATTTGGGAACATTTGGACAGACTAGAACCATTTCAATTGAGCATTGCATTATGGGACAATGGTGTCCAATGGTACTGTCTAAGACCACATTCATACATTTCATAGCTGCATTTATCTCGTGATCTTTTATGCAGTCATACAGAAAAAAAACGAATGGCCAATACAGTCGCTTGCAACTTCGACAAATCCCAGCCCCGCCATCATAAATGTCTCCATCATTATCTCTTAAACGTTTTCTCTCTCTTTGGTACAGAATGACAGATGTAAGAGCCAACTAAGAGACAACTTGAAGTCTGGTGTCAGAATGTGCCGATTCAGCGATTCTTCATCACACTGTGTTTGAAAGAGAGCAGGCCCCATTACAGACAGAGGATAAATGCGGGAGAGATGCATGATGGGGGAACGTTGGTTTGTCCAGTGATTTAGCTACCAGTTGGAACTTCTCACAGCGGCACTGATTCACTTATACAAGTCCGCTCAGTAGCGTCAGCCAAAGCCAACGGTAATGATGAGTTGCAGTATGCTAACCACACGGTGGACGCTGCCTCCTCAGACCTCAGACTGTCTGCACTGAGATACACCTTGCTGTTTGAGTGGTTGAGAATACAGAAGAGTGCCAAAAATCCGGGGAAAAAAAGCATCGGCCATTTTCATCCTTTAATCAAACCAACCTACTTTTCTTACCGCACACGCATCGACAAACGTACACCCATTGCTCCTTGAAGCACGTAAGTAAAAACGTATAAGGACACGTGGCATGTTATAACTTCACCCCACAGGAGACACAAGTTTACAAACTTGTAAGTCGATTATGTTTTTGTTGTTTTACTTTTTCTCTTCTTCCTGTCTCTCTCTTCTTCCTCCTCCATCCCTTTTCTGTCTCCCACTTTAAGCTGCTTCTCCTCTCTGTTGACAGCTTTGCTCGGCTGAAAAAAACAAGCAGAATTACTGAGTAAAAGGGAAAAAGAGAGCAAATAACAGCTCTTAGAATGTTTGGACTGTGAAACCAGAACATTAGTACAAACCATAATGGCTGGCCCAGAGAGCCCAGCGCTTCTCCAGCACTTCACTCTCACAGGCAATGATGTAACGCCAGCCATTTCATATGAAGCGTTCGCTTGTTGCACTCCTGAAAGTCTATTTATACCTACTTCGTCTACTCAAAATAAAGCAGCCTATGTTAGGCTGATGCCCTTTAAATAGCCTATTTGTTTAAGCTGAGGGAGACTGCCACTCTCGGATGGCGATAGCTTAAATCTGGAGAACGTTGAATTGTTTAATGCATACAAAATAAAAGACGAAAAGAAAACTTCTAAATGTAAGAGGTCCTTGCTTGTTTGTGATGATGTTCTGCACTTAGATATCCATAAATGACTATGTTCATGAACATAAAAAGGTGAGTCAGTCAACTGGCAGGTACAACCTGCTCCACTGTCCAGGACAGATAATTTTACTACTACAAAGAAATGTGTGTGTGTGTGTGTGTGTGTGTGTGTGTGTGTGTGTGTGTGTGTGTGTGTGTGTGTGTGTGTGTGTGTGTGTGTGTGTGTGTGTGTGTGTGTGTGTGTGTGTGTGTGTGTGTGTGTGTGTGGTGCCAACCAGGCCTCAGTGTATACTATGCAGCAGAATAAACAAGTCTGTCTGTGTTTGCAGTCTGTAATTAAAGCTGTATAAAAGTGCACACGCATGCAGTAACAGCACACGTCATGGCCCTCAGCGGCTGTTTCCCTCCGCCTTCAGCATGGGCTTCACAACAGCTGACCTAAACCATCTATGGCTTCTCTGCACAGACGTATATGAAACATAACAATGTGAAATAAAAAAGCTGCACGGCGAGCTTGGATGGAGCTGAATGTGCAGCATACACTAAATGCAGCGTAATAACTTCCTGCTGCTGCTCACAATCACCCTTTGCAGTCTTGCTTCGTCAAGGCTGGATTCACAGATACACGGCAGGGAGATTTGATTGTATTGGCCTATTCCAGAGAGTAATCAGACCTCCCAATGGCTCCACCACCACCTCAGCTATAAAAATAACCTAGGCATGAGAAAAGACCGCATCATGCTGGATCCTGCCAGCGTTTGGCTTAAATCTAGACCCATAATCTACCGTGAGGTGAGCTCACAGGGTAGTCAGTTTCAAGACCTCCCGGCTCCAAGCTGACAGCTACCTGTGCTGTCTGTTTGATCTTAGTGGGCATTCAAATGAATTATAGGCCCAATACACACATGTACCTCCCAAAACCTGACATCATCTTAGTATGATCAAAAACATATTTTTCTCTTCCCTGAAGTGCTATTTATCAATCGAGATATTGGCTGTAAAGATGTTTGCCTCCCCTCAAATATAATGGATCTAGTAGGCACTTGGCTTGTCGTGTTAAAAGTAAAACAAATACTTTTGAAGAACTCCACAGCATTATCTGTTTCCATAAATCATGAACCGGTAAATCAAGATAATCCACAGATCTTGTTGTGACCAGATTCACTTAGGAACTATATTTTTTTTATAACAAACTACACCCGCAAACCGCATCACCACGCAGAAGGAAGCGTGCATTTATACAGCTAGTTTTAGCTACAATTCGAGAAGTAAGATGCCATTGTTGTTTCCTATTTCACAGATGAAACATTCACACAATACTCTGCACCAATACCATCCAAATTAATTCAAAGCACTACAATTAAGAAGAAAAATATGTATCTTAGCAATTGTATGGCAAACTGTGCCTTTAAGGGTCAACCATTGCATATATATATTAGGTTACTCCTTGCTCAGCAAGACTGCTATACATCCAGATCCATACACTCAACAGAAATGTGTAATATAAACTGTTAACGCCGGGACTTGTATATACTATATGTTACCGCAAGTGGAAGAATGTAAACGCTGACATAAGGATTGTATGTGTGTCAAATAGCAGGGAGTGTGCATCTGTGCCTGTAGATACATGAAAATGCCTATGTGTATGAGTGTGTGTGTATGTGTGTTCATTCACGTGATGCTTGAGAGAATCTCCATTATAGTTTCTGACCAGATTTTGCCCTCTGGTGGTCCAACTAAGACAGCACTGTTGTTTCCCTTCACTCCTCCACAGTGAAAGCATCCCTCACAGCTGCACACAGCAGATGAAAGATGTTTTTTCACTGATTCAATTTATAAATATGCTCCACATGAAAACTTTTGTTGACCTTTTGTAGCTTAAATTTGGAGATTTTGTCAAAACATTTAGCAAGGAAATGTAGGTAAGTGGCCAGGATGACCGTCTGCTGCATCCGTGCATTCAATTGAGGGTTGCTAAGTAAGTGAATGAACAGATCTACACTTATTTGTGTATGTGTGTACCCATGCATATGTGTACATCCATGTGGGTGTGTGTGCGTCAGGCACCAAACAGATGCCCTCAGAGCCAGTGACGGTCCCACGCATTTCCCATGCTCACTCACACTGAGCAGTGAGTTCCACCACTCTCTAATTTTCACCGTGTCATGTGCTCTTCCCCTCTCCTTTTCATTCTCCCATCGTCACCGCTGCCATCATCATCACCCCACTTTGTTTTCAGCAGTGTTTTCGGCCTGACCTCATCTGTGGAGGAGGATAATTACCAAACGGGGACACCGTGTCTTATTTCTAGGTCAACGACTCGCTCACGTTTGCAGGTCTTTTTTGTTTCTGGGTTGGAAAAAAGTTGCCAATGTTCCTGCACCCCCCAGGCGTACCCCCTTCTCTGCCCCCCTGCATACATCAGTCGATAGTGAGATGGCTTTAGGAATAATCACCGTAATCTCTCACTGTCTGAGGAGTTGGCAGGGCCCCCTCTGTGCACTGCGACTAGGAACATTGTGTCCACGCAGTGCTAGATGTTAAAGAGTGGTGATTGCAGAGAATGTGGCATGGTTTCGCAGAATGCCAGCCTATTAAGTTCAGCCATGCCAAAGCTATATTTGTGTTCCAAATGTTCGGCTGATTTATAATGTACTGCACACATGAAAACACAAGAAATTGCTTCACTTTGCAAAGAAAACAACTTCCAGAAGAGCTACATATTGCCCTCATAATCATCCAAGTTCTGTTGTGTGTACAGTCAGAGTAGCTGCTAAGTGGTCCCATGCAGATTTCATAAGTGTGACCTGGCTAGGGGACAGTGTTGGAGCAGGTGGTCAGCGGTAGATGGGTTGGGGTGATGGGCAACCCTGAGCGAGTTAAGCTGAGGGCTAACAGGAGCTGCCCTGGCATTTCACTCACCTTGAGCATGTAAAACACTATCCCTGTGGAAGCAGCATGAGGTCTGGGGGAAGGGGTCGAACTTTACTTCCCTGCCTGGACATACTGTGGATCACATAACTGGGCCAGCATGGGACTACTTGAGCTATGGAGGAAAACCACAAGGAAAAACTTTAGATCAGAGGTACGGTAGCTCACACAACAACAACAAATCTCTTGTTCTGTGGCTTCATTCATCACAGAAAATAGAAGATGACTATCATAGCTACCATACCATTTTAGTGCCGTTTTAATTAAAACAGACACATGCATGAACCCACACCCATCACTGCCCTATTCATTCCGCAGTAGCAGCCGTCACAGCCCCTAAGTGTCAGTTTGAAGGAGCAGCATTCAGGGAATGTAACGCATGTTGTACGTGCCTCGAGGTTGCCGCAGAAATTAAGCACATAGGTGCAAAGAAATGCCAGTCAGCCTCTGCATGGCTCCATCAGTCCAGCTCCTGGCCGAGAGCTGCCAGGCCCCGGGGCCCAGGAATGCTGTGCCCATCTGTCAACACAGAGCTGCCCTCCCTGGCAGATGCCACAGAGAGGATTTTGTAACCTGGCCTGGCAGTGTAGCAAAGATTATGGGCTTGCATAAGATGGAGCTGCCTACGTGTGTGTGTGTGCGTGTGCATGTGTGTGTCTGTGTCTGTGTGGCTGAAAACTAACTAACTAGACAAGAAAATCCAAGGTAATGTCTTAAAGTGGCTTGTTTTGTAAGTCCAAAAGTGAATTAACTTTAGTTTCCTATTTAAAAATGACTTAATAACTTTTGGATTATTAAGAGCATTGATATATTTTATATTGTTTTGTTGACTAATTATTGCAGCTCCTATGAATTAAAGTGGGTTTGACCTCAGTTTAAGACACATAAATGATTAATTTACTGAGCAAGAATGTTACATCTCCTCTGCTCATCTCCTTGTCCTGCCTGCTCCTCCTTCACCCTCTCCCCCCCCCCTCATATCTCTTCCCACCACTCCTGTTCTGCTCCTGTAGCGCTGATATTTATAATGAATGGTGTTCTCTATGTGGGGCCTGAATGTGTGTGGTGGAGCCAAGGGAGCACCACCTGAGTGATGATTCTGTCTGCCTGAGTCTCTCTCTAAGTTTAACACACACACAAACACACGGACACACACACACAGGGACACACACACACACACACACACACGCCTGACCTGCTGGGAACACAGGGTCTTGCTGTACCAGGCCTCTGTGGCAGGGGCAATTAGAAAGGTCCAGACGGAGCACAAGCTCTCTTCTCATACTGTCCCCATTAGAGAGACAGGCAGTGAGGAAAGACAGGAAGAGGAGGACACACATTGACACACTGTCTCTCGCTCTCACACACGCACGCACGCGCACGCACGCAAACACACACACACACACACACACACACACACACACACACACACACACACACACACACACACACACACACACACACACACACACACACACACACACACACACACACACACACACACACACACACACACACACACACACACACACACACACACACACACACACAGCCCTTCGCTAACTTAAGGTTACTTGGTGGCTAGACATAATTATCATTTTCCTCAGCTGTGTTTGAACCTGCTCCACAGACTTCTCAGTGAGAGCACAGAACATGGACATCATGTTGGTGTCTCAGAATAATGGGCTGGAGCTGGATGAAGCAATGCACAAGCTGTTCAGATGCCAAGATGACGACATAATGGTCGATGCTCTAAATCTGGAGGGGTCAAACATCCCCCTTCATAAATGGCCCGCAGCAAATTTTCAAATATAAACTTCGATATGGCTTCAAGATATTTTTTATAAACTATGTAGATTGCATATCCTATATAAAACACTGGATGTGGACTATCTTTAGTATATATTCAGCATTGTTTTACTTGTTGCATCTCAATATTAGGCTTGCAGATCTACATCAAAAATGTTCACAGTAATCTATGCCAATATTCAGTGGGCGCACAGGCTAGGCCATGAACACAGATCAGCATTAGGTCTGCAGTTTTTAACCTTACTTATTTACACACATACTAACGTTTTAATTAGTCACTATGGCACTGTATCAGAGTTTACAGGTGTTTATATTAATGTAAAAGTTGTGTAAGAGCAGTAAATCCAAAAAATGGTCACATGTGGGCACACTAATAAAATACTTGAATGTCAAATGTTTAATGTTAGAGGGGTTGTCCCTTTCCTGTAGTGTGCTATATAGGTTTGTGTGCATGTAAATGGTCTACAAAGGCTAAAATCCCAGAGTTCCCTCCAGAGGGAGTTTCTCTCCCACACACTCCCCCCCTGCCCTCCATTGGACTCCTTTTTTTACTTCCAGAACACAGTGACATCACTATATAACATTTGCGCTCCTATTGGCTAGAACTCCGACACATTGCAAGTGATAGGCTAAGGGGCGTCTCTAAGCAGTTGACCAATCACAACAGAGCCAGCCAGCATTTTAACAAATCAGAGCAGGCTGGGCTCTGGTTTCAGACAGAGGGTGAAAAGAGCAGCACATGCAGTATGATAACAATAAAGAGCTTGTTGAACATTAATGCATGTAAACATGTCACAGTAGAGGCACACAGTACAAATGTGAACCTGAAATGATCATAATAGGGACTCTTTAAGTCAGGGGTGTCCAAACTACGGCCCGGGGGCCAAATGCGGCTGGCGGACCATTTTGAATCGGCCCTCAGCAAATTCAAAAAGTATAATGAAGTATGGCCCACAAATGAAACTTGTGCTTGTCTTATATTGTACTTCTTAAATATAAATGTAAACATATATTAAACAGTAGTATTCATGTGTTAATAAGGCCACTTTACAAATAAATTCAGTCAATTAAAGTTGAAAACATTTTCTAACATAATCTTAGTTGATAAGAAAAAAGCCCAATGACTTATTACATTACATTACATGTCACTTGTTAGACGCTTTCACCCAAAGCAACTTCCATACTCAATACTGTGGGCAATCCCCACAGCAGCAACTTGGGGTGAAGTGTCTTGCCCAGGGACACAACGACATGCTGACTGCAGTGGGGTTTGAACCTGTGACCCTCTAATCTGAAAACCAACGCACAACCCACTGCACCACACACCTCCACAAATAAAATGTGTTATTTAAATAACAAACTTGAAATACACCCTTCCTATTTCTCCTTATTATAATCAATCTGAGGCTTCTGTTTTAAGGGATGAGCTGCCAACTCTCACAAGCATAATTTACCTACATTTGATTGATTTTGCTAACTTATAACTGAACTTATGAGGCAATAAACCTCTAGTGAGTGGCCCAGCCCTTCGTATATTTTTCTGTATGTGGCCCTCGGTGAAAAAAGTGTGGACATCCCTGCTTTAACCTCATGTTTGGTTCCTGTGCCCAAGAATAAGCATCCCAAAACACACAGTGACTATAGACCAGTGGCTCTGACTTCGCACGTCATGAAGTCACTGGAGAGGTTCGTCCTGACGCACCTCCGGATAGTCGTTGAGACACTATTGGACCCCCTGCAGTTCGCCTATCAGCCCCATATTGGAGTGGAAGACGCTATCATCTTCCTTCTGCACAGAGCCTATACACACCTGGAAGAGGCAGGCAGCACAGTGAGAGTCATGCTTTTTGACTTCTCCAGTGCTTTCAACACTATATGCCCTGCCCTGCTCTGCGAAAAGCTTCTGGACATGCAGGTAGATGCCTCACTAGTGGCCTGGATTAACAACTACCTCACATGTCGCCCACAGTATGTCAGGCTACTGGACATAGTTTCGGACACCATAGTGTGCAGTACGGGGGCACCACAGGGGACGGTCCTGTCTCCCTTCCTGTTCACAATATACACCTCTGACTTCAGATCCCTATCACAGTCCTGTCACCCGCAGAAGTTTTCAGACGACTCTACTATCGTGGGCTGCATCAAGAGGGATCAGGAGGCTGAGTACAGGTATGTGGTGGACAGGTTTGTGGAGTGGTGTGGACTAAACCACCTGCAACTCAACGTCACAAAAACCAAGGAGTTGGTGGTGGATTTTAGGAAACAGAAGACCCTCCCGACCCCCGTCACCATCAATGGAACAGAGGTAGAAATTGTGGATCACTACAAGTACCTGGGCGTCTATAGACAATAAGTTGGACTGGACTAAAAACACAGACGCAGTGTACAAGAAAGGTCAGAGTTGTTTGTATTTCCTAAGGAGACTCAGATCTTTCAATGTCTGCAGAACCATGCTGCGGATGTTCTATGACTCGGTGGTAGCAAGCGTCATATTGTACGCGGTCGTGTGCTGGGGCAGCAGGCTGAAGGCAACTGACGCCAATAGACTCAATACGCTCATCAGGAAAGCTGGTTCGGTCCTGGGAGTAGAGCTTGAGCCTTTGCTAGAGGTGTCAGAGAGGAGGATGCTGAGGAAACTGCTCAGCATCCTGGACAATAACTCTCATCCCATGCATGCCACTCTGGAGGCCTATCAGAGCACCTTTAGACTGCGAACACCGAGGAGCACCACAGAACGCCACAGGAGGTCTTTTCTTCCTGTGGCCATCAAACTTTATAATTCCTCCTCCTTCTGCAGGAAGGATAATTAAACTATAACACCATGTGCAATATTAGGTTAATCTCATAATCTCATAACATCTGCAGTTTTAATATTTCATATTTAACCTAATTTTATTTAGTACGATGAGAAATTAGCAATTAGTATTAGTTGTTTTTAGTATTTGATATTTAGTATTTTACTTGAATGTGCAATATGAATTGTCACCAAATGACTTGTCACTGTCACAGGCTGCTACCTATTCTCTACTGGGGCACTGTAATACGTTACTTTCAAACTTTGTATATTGTATATTGAGCTATTGTATATTGCATACTTTTATTAAGATGTATCTGTATTATCTGTATTGTAATTTTGGAGCAACCTGGAAAAAAGAATTTCCTTCGGGATTAATAAAGTTCTATCTAATCTAATCTAATCTTTAAATCGTGTTGCAAATTTATTTTGATAGAAAATCATTTTCCATGGCACATTGGGTATTGTGATTTAGAATCACAATTTTCTATGGCAATATAATTGGTTGAAAACTACGCATTTACTGTTGTTTGGCCAGTGGCCACCCCTGCTTTAAGTCCTGCAGAACTTTCCACTCAAAGAGAGGTGAAAACATTTTATTCAGAATGAAGTGTGAGCATCCCCAGAGTGTTTGCAAAGGAGCATGATGGGAACAACTTGATGGAACTCTTAGTGATACTTGTACGTCACAGCTGACTGTGTGTGCGTTCTTGGGTGTGTGTGTGTATCCAGACCTGATACGTGGCACAGGGCTCATCCTCGACCAGAGACGTGCGGAGAGGCCAGTGCTCTTTCCACGCCACCTTTGTCTCCGCATCAGGTTGAGTGTGGTAATCAAGCTGCTCGAGCAAAGCCTTATTACAAAGTTGGTCATTTAACCCATTAGCAATACTCTTACCTCATTCCTTGGTCAACTCCAGTTGCATGGAAAACAGAGCAGTCAGCATGTTAAATGGGTTCAGGGGAGGTTGGGTGAGCTAAGGGCCATAAAGCGACGGCAGCTGATACAGCACATGCAGGCTGGCGGTGAGACGCTGTAAACCTCAGAGCATGTAGACGGTCATGGGTCACTGGAGAACTCTGGTATGATGATCTCATGATCGTGAAAACTAATATTTAAAGAGGGGACAAAGAAGTACGCAGAGCTATACTGTATATTTACAAATGCACAAAGAGCATTAGGGAATGACACAACTCCTCAAACACCAGACTAGTATAATATAGTGTTGGAAACTTGTGTATATACTTGTGTATGCTGCTCTTGCTCTTTTGCACTTTTTGCATATCATGTATTTGTTTATGCTATGTTTGTTTGTAAATGTCATTTTCTTAAATGTTTTATGTGAGGGACTGCGGACGGAAAGTAGCTCAAAGCTAAATCCGGCATATTTACGCTTGGCACATTTATTGTTTTAAGTGTGCAATGTCCCTGCCAAATAAACGATTAAAATGAAAGAAATGAAAATGAAAGTCCAAATTAACAGATTGGATAAGCACCGATCAAGAAACTATCTATCAAACTATCTATTATCAATTATATTGGTCTAAAGTATTACATATAAAGGATTTCTGATTTTGTTTCTCACCTTCTGTGAATGCAGGAGTAGCAATGCAGGAATTTTCCATCTCAATCAGGAGTTACAAACGGGGGAAATGTCTGTTTTCTATCGGAATATGTAGTGATGTGAAAAAGTACTTTAATCTAAAATAACAGGGTGAGTTTGGGGTAATATTGTGGGAGAGTAAGTGAACTACTGTGTGCTGCTGCCCTCCTCTGGCTACTTTATGTACTAACCACGCCATATGCAGACAAAGAAGTGTCATTACTCAAGTCATTACCATGCAATAAGAGAAATCACATCATATTATTCATTAAAGTGTGTTAAGAAACTGCTTATTGAGAACCAACAAAGCCAACATTGAGGCAGCTTTTACCCACTTTTAACATAATCAATGTACTAGTATCATCTGAAATTAGAATTTTGTTTAAACTGTATGGTGTATGTTTTTACAACAATATGTTTTGAACTATTACTGCAAGCTGATGAAAACTAGCCTTTCAGCTAACTCGAGTACATTGACATTAGTTAAAATGTTAATTAACATGCACTCTTCAAATGCAAAGAGAAGATAACGAGAAAAGGAGTGCACTTGATAAGATAAGTAAAGAAAAGTGGAGACTTCACCAAGTGGAGAAGATCCCAAAAAATGACAGCATGACCAAAAAGAAGAAGGAGCAACAATGACAAGCTACACTCCTACAGTAGCTTCAGGTATGTACAGCAGAATACACATTCAGAAATAATCTGGCAAACATGTTAAGCAGAACTTGAAGCAGCCTGTGCAACCGTAAATATGATATAAGACATACAGCTCAACAATGTAATGTCTTCTGTGGCTAACAGGGAGCCTTCTGTTGTCTGAGAAAATCCCTCAGGTCATGTCAGCGGGTTGATCTGGGGGTTGGCTTTAGACTCCAGTGGGTTGGTCTTATTTAAATGATTGGAGTGCACTTATAAGGCACTTCATTTTCAAGCAAAGTGTTTTTTTTGCCTCTCATTCACACAGTGACCATGATAACATGTGCAAAATATACAGTGTTTGCCCTTATGCCGAAGACAATATTCCTACTGAGCTTTTCACATGCCTCATGAATCTAACTCAAAACGCCCCAATGATGAAGCCTACATCCAGATATTAGGGTTTATCCAAAAACCTGTTGATCCCACAGTCTTTCTCCTTAAGGACAGAAATGCAAGCTTTTCCTATATGAGCATGTAACTCTACCTCGGCCTTGGAAACTGTTTACTAGGTGTGTTGTGTACAACGCACAGAGATGACAGTAAAAAAGCAAGAGGCCATTTGTCAAACAATGTGCTAAAAACTTAACAGGGAAGGATATCCAGAAAACAGTATGTCCAAAGAAGGCTTCTTAAACCCAAATAATATGGCTATATCCCACACGTCTTAATCTGAAAATGTTGCGTTCAGAATGAGGCCTAATTTGGAATCAAATGGAATGGACAAGGGTACTTAGACATGAGGAGCCTGGAGTCAGATCACCCACCCTGAGAAATTAATGGTCGACCCACTCTACGTTCCCACATGTCTCTTCACTTCTAGGATGTAAATCAATGTGTAAAAGGTCACGTTTTAGAGAAGATGCTTGAGCAAGGATAGAACAAATATTTTGAGGAAATATATTATATACGGATAGGATTTGGTGGTCCAATTACTTGAACTCTTTGGATAAAACATTCTATTGAGTTGAGTTATAAAGCCCTTTGGAAGCTTTATTCATACAAAGTATTTAAGTTCAGGGTATCTCTGCTTCTTCTGCTTTCATTTTGATGTGGAGTACCCCTTTAAATCCTGGTTTTATATCTTTATGAATATGTCAGCAGGGCACAACCTGTCCCCTAAAAATCCATTCACAGCTCATGAGCTACAACACAGCAGATATCCCACCATCGACCCTCAAACATCAGCTGTAGACAAAACTAAAGCAGCCACGGAGTAAAAACCATCCTCTCATGTCCCCCGGGGGGCTCTAACCTCACCTTGAACTCAGCAGAGAACTGAGTGAAGCCATGCCAAGCCCAGGAACATGACCTGGGGAGTGCGTGTCAGGGGTGGGGAGGCAGAGGATGGAGCAGAGATGAAGGGGATGCTGCTCCCTGCATCACAGACAAGACAAACGATGCACGGACAGATGGCACTTGACACAGCTGCCATATTCACTTCAGTTTCCAGTTACAACAATCTGGCTCCAGATCAGCAAGTGCTTAGGTCACGCAACAAGTGACACAGCGGGTTCAAGACTGTAACCCACAATCATTCATACAATAGAAATCCACTTAACATCATAGGAAATATAGAAATAGGACAATGTATTAAAATAACACCCTAACCCCAAAATGATCATCTGTGTACCAAATTACTTTGTTTCTCACATTTTCTCTCACGTTGAAGGAAGAATCCAAAATCTCTCATAGAAAGGGGGCAGCGTTTAACAACAGAACAACTGTTTCAAATAATCTGTTTACAAACCCTCACACACCTTGTTCAGAACACGTACATTTTTTGGTTAAATTAGAAGAAGTGAGTATACAACTGGATAAATGATACTTGATTTTACTGCACAAGTTGTGAAAAGATGATTTGAATAAGAGTTGTTTTTGTTAAACACAACACCTTCTTCAATTCATCCAGAATTGTGTCTGTTTTTTTATTTTAGGTAAACCGTGGAGGCAATTTAAAAAAAAAATCAAGCTAAATGCTATTTTTCGTGAAGTATTTATTTAAGCCAGAGTTTGGATGTGTTCTATGTATGTCCACATGGTGGTGGTGTTTCTCACAAGGGAGTGGAGAGGATGAAGGTCCATCAGACCAAAGATTTAACTCATCGCCTGCAGTTAACCACAACAGTCATGTGTACATCGGAGTCAGCTCATGATATCTCCACCACTGTTACTGTGTGAAATACACAAGGTGCGCCAAGATGGAGAGACACAGTGTGAGAGTGAGTTGCCAAAGCCTGACCTTGGACCTACAGCTGTCTGATGTTATGATGTGACCACAATGTGAATCAGTTTAAAGGTTTACGTTTAATTTAGGATACATTTAATCTAGGGCTACTCAGTATTAATGTTGAATTAAATTGGAATTTGTATTATTAATACAGTAGTCTGCATTTTTGCAAAGGAAAGTACTAATTTGAAAGTTTAATGACAGACAGCTGTGCTGAGAAATTATTAAAGTTGTCCAGGCATTTACCAGATCCACCCATTGAAATGTATCATTGTCAGGTCAGACACTTTATTCAAAGGTCAAACAAATCTAAATATTGAATGAATTTAAATTGTATGGTGAATTATTTTAAGTATTTCTGAATTTCAAAATAAAATGCTGGAATGTTTTATTGAACTGTTTGATTCTCCTGATAAAAGTTTGATGATGTTATAAAATTGGTGTTGTATGTTTGTAGTTTTTTATGATTTGGTGAAACATTTTGAATAAGTTAAATATATCACACATCAGGCTAAAGTTACTTTTCAAATGGAGTGTAATACTGGTTGAAACAAATGTGTCTTAAAAATGTGCAGCCTTTGTTACTTCCACAGTGTCAGTGGGATTTTCTCAGATGATATCCTCATCAGAAGGCACAGTCAGATGTGTGATGTATGCCAAACGAAAGTGGTTTCTATTACGTTTAGGGTTTTTACAGATTCCCACATCACCGAACTAACACGGTAGGAACCGGGGTGCCTTTCTGGCTGTCCCGGTCAGATTAAAAGAGGGCTTTTTCTTTTCCAGCCTCGGCTTTGGAAGAGCCTGTTTGGTCAAAGAAGCTCACAGCATGCCTTCACTTCTTCAAATCACTTTCTTTTTCTTCATTTGTAAAATAAGGTTGATTTGATTTCACTTTATTCTTATGTTGTATAGCATATTGTTTTGGCAATTGCATTGAGACATTTTTGCTTCTGTATGTGTGTGTGTTTTCATTGATGTTATGTGCATATGCAGTTAAATACTAAAAACACGGATGAGTATACATTTGTAAATATTTCATTATATGCACATGGAATGTTTATCTTTTGTGTATGCACTGCACAACTAATTAGGGAATTAATGTATGTGTTTATGTATAAACACAAACAATATATTTCTGGCTTCTTTTCAAATGATCTACATTTTATATTTTAGAGCTAAATTATTTGTCATTAGTTACTATTAGTAGTTTTTTTTTTAAATTAAAGCTTATCAACAATGAGCAGTGGTGAAAGAAGTATTCGGCTCTTTAAACTAAGTCAAATATAGCAAAACTGAGGAGTATAAACACTCTGCTACAAGAAAAGGTCATGCATTTAAAATGAACTTGACTAAAAGGACAGGAGCTTTAACATATACTTAACCTACAAAAGGAAAAAGTACCCATTATGAGAAGTTCTATTTCACAACTTGGTTTTCATTATATAAGGCCAAAATATAATTATTAATGCAGTAATGTGTTCATTTTGTTGCAGTTTATCAGTTTAACCAATATATCACAATTTTTTATATAATTTGTATTTTGTATTAGTATTTGGAATCTGCTAAAAATGTAGTAACTTATATAAATATTTAATTAAAGAGAATTATATTTGCGTCCAAAATGTAGAGTGAAAGTACACTATTCAAGTCGAGTACAAGTAGCAGTTATTGCTGTACTTTAGGGGATACTTAGTTACAATCAAAAACTAAAGGAGACATTACTAAAGTTTAGATGAAACAATTATAATGCATCCCTAATTCAACATAAAGCCATTTTTAGGAACCACAACTTTTTTGGAAGTCCATTCAAACCGCTGGCATTGTGAACAGGTTAGAGACGCCAGCCAGTTTTGGTGGAGAAAGTGTAAAATGTTTGCGATGTCATTCCTAACCGGATTATATCCTAATGAGCCTGTTGCATCCTAATTAGTCTAATCAGTGAACAGTTAATGGATCTAATCACCAAAAGGCCTCCAGGACAGAGAGAGGCCATTGTACAGCGGCACCAGGAACGTTTAGGCAAGAGACAGACATTTTAATTTGGGTCGCACACACGCGCACATACAGGGGGGGGTCCTCACTTCGACACACAGCCCTCAAAATACCCACACGTTCGTGCAGCGGAAGTTTTTAAGCAACCTTATCTAAAGCTTTATCTGAGTTGGAGATGTGCTGCAGAAAGACGGGTCAAAGGGGAGCTGCGGGCCGGGACGAAGCATTAGGGATATGAAACACATGCCAGACCTGTCATGTTCAATTTACAGTTGACTGGATGGTTTAGTTACAACTGAAGGTTCTGTGGTGGATGATACGGGCCTATCCCACGGGATTAATCGTTTTAAAGTCATGTCTTTTTGCAATTAAAGAAAGAAAACTGTGAGACTTTACGTCCAAAACCGCACAAAGCCAGCGGAAATCAATCATCAAGAAAACATGTTCCCTTGTGTCTCGTGCCCCATCCTCCCTCCCCCGTGCGTTTACTTTATTTCGCCAATTATTACAGCAAGAGCCGGGCCAGTGTTGACTCTCACTGCGCCTGAGAGAGATTTTACGGCCATTCATCAGCTCTCGAGGCGCACAAATAGTCTTTAAAACTATAAACACCATCGCTGGGTCGGAGACAGGGGGACCCATTTACCCCGTGGCTGTGCTAAACGCTGAAGATAAAACAAACGATAATACTGTCTGTCTCCTGTGACCGTCTCCACAGGCATTAATAGCAGGTTTAGTGCCAATTGTGCAGGGGGGGACACATGGAGCTAATGCGTCATTACGCACTCCATTTTACTGCTGTCTGGCTAAATGATTTGTAATTTGTTGTTGTTAAACCTTACATGTATGTATTCGACATTATTGTAGCAGATTCTAAAGGCACAATTATCGATTGTCTTTGGTTTAACACTAGAAATCATTTTCTGTGATGTTAACCTGCACAGTAACAGTTGCACAGTGTCAGTATATGGAGACACGAAGTGTTTTCCAACATGTTGATTTTTAAGATGTGTAAATAAACGACACACACCATGTGTAGTCAAATATAGAAGTTGTTTGTCCCTATTTTCTTACAGAATAGCATATTGGGATTTAAAGCTGGAATTGATCAAACAAATATCGATTTGGCTAAAAATAAAAGTTTAAACAACGGGTATCTTTTTTTGTAACAACATGGGTGTCATATATGACACATATTTAGGATAACCTGGCCTGCAGCGTGGGTGGGAATGTGTGTGTGTGTGTGTGTGTGTGTGTGTGTGTGTGTGTGTGTGTGTGTGTGTGTGTGTGTGTGTGTGTGTGTGTGTAGGTTTGTTGTCATCTGTTATCACGTCCTGATAGCGCAGACAGTGGCTCCAGAATCTCTCGGAGGCAGACAGCAGAGTGTGTCGCTGCTGGTCTCGGGTTCCTCAGGGACCCAACCTGTTGTCTGCTCCGTTTCCCCTTGGATGAGGGACCGTGCCGACACCCCCAAACACATGCACGCGCACGATCAGACAACCTCACTTGTTATAATTCCTCCATCATGGAACCTACATGATTCCTCAGTCAGTCTTTATACACGTTTGATGTAGACGCAGTTAGATAAATCATTTCTCTTGGTACTTGAAGATGTGTGTAAACATCCGTCTAAAAGCTGACTGGGAATCGTGTGTAAAGACTACAACACTGAAAATAGGTTATGCATTGAACGAGACAGTTATTGAATTTCACATGATGTAAAAATATAGAAATGTATGAAGGTTTTCCCCAAAGCTATCTTTGATTTAGGGAAACATTTATAACGAATATGCTTTGTAGGGAGAACAGTTGGGTTGGTGTTGTATATGTGCAGTGATTGGACACATGTAGCCTATAAGGAACATGCACCAGACATCACTTTGCGTCATGAAATGGGAGTACCATGTCTCCAAACAGAGGGTCCCAGTGGCTCCCCCCTCCCTCCTCCCCCCTGCGTCAGTGAGGAGAAGAAGGCCAAGAAAAAAGTTTGGAGACAGAGTTGACATTCAAAATGCCCACTTCACTCAAGATCAGTCTGCTTCACCAAACTAATACTTGAATCCAGTAAATATTACCAGGAAGGAGAGGGACTTTGTTGACGTTTTTTTTGTTACTTCCACATGACAGGTTAATAGTTTCTTTTTTCAGTTCTTGGCAATGTTTCCCTGCCCCAGCAGCACGTCCACTCCCTTCTCTGTAAAGGATATATTAAACCTGGAGCAGAGTCATGACGTTATGGTGTCTCCTCTGGACGTTTCTTCTCGTATGGACTGCTGCAGCGTGCCGACCTCCTCCTCCTCCTCTTCCTCTTCCTCCTCCTGCATGCTGGCCCGCCTGAAGCAGGAGCCTCTCCGGGAGATGTCGTCCGCCATCTCGATGTTTGGAGAAGACTTGCAGGAGCCCAGAGCCGGCAGAGGAAATGCACTCAACTTCGCTACTACCTTTTATGGGAAATCCCTCATGGAGATGGATTTGGTTAAGGATGGGAAATCAGACGCGTTTGAGGGGAAACGTAGAAAAGGTGAGATGAGGAAAGCAGGAATATTTTATTGTGCAGTCCTGTGCAAACATAGGCCTAATGAATCGTGTTGTTTGATTTGTGCACAACGCACCAAAAATTAAAGAAAAAGTTCACTAAAGAAAGAAAAAAACAGTAATACAGGACAAACTCCTTCACTGGGGACACAGGCCGTAACAAGTCGAGTTGGAATGAGCTTTTTCTTGTGGCCTGCTAGATTTATTTAGGAGTTATATAATCCAAAAAGATCTCCTTTTTTTTAAATGACTACCAAAAGTTGCACTGGAAAATACAAGTTATTTATCTAAGTGTCCCATATATGTGTTCCACATCTATACATCCAAATCACACACTGAATGCATCATGGTCAGCTAAAATAACTGAATTTCGTACTATTGCACAAGCTCATTACCAAAAAAGGACAATATTATGATTATTATTTAAGTAACCTAAGATGCTGTAGTAAAAATAGCTCTAGGCCCAAATGGGTAAATAGATATCCAACTCTCACTGTTCTATTCATTTTTAGCCATGGTTGTGTATTTCTGTTTTTATTTTTATTTTTGTTATTACTAATGTGTGCTTTTCTTTTTTATGTGACTCTAGCTGTAACACTATCCCAGATATGGGATTAATACAGGAATTCTGAATGTGATTGATTTGTGTTCATCCTTTTCTTTATGTCTGGTGTGTTCAGAGGAGTTCAGCCCTCCTGTGGAAGACACAAAACCCGAGGATCCGAACCGAACCAAGTCCCGGAGACGCAGGAAGCCACGCGTGCTCTTCTCCCAGGCGCAGGTGTACGAGCTGGAGCGGCGCTTCAAGCAGCAGAGGTACCTGTCCGCCCCGGAGAGAGACCACCTGGCCGGGGGGCTCAAACTCACCCCGACCCAGGTGAAGATCTGGTTCCAGAACAGGAGGTACAAGTGCAAGCGGCAGAGGCAGGACCAGAGCCTGGAGATGGTGTCGCTGCCGCCGCCCAGGAGGGTGTCGGTGCCGGTGCTGGTGCGGGACGGGAAGCCCTGCCTGGCCGCAGACACAGGCTCCTACAACCCGTCCTACAGCATGGGGCACATCAACCATTTCACGTATAACAACTACCCGGCTTTCAGTAACTACACCAGCCCCGGCTGCAACACAAACTATGCCTGTAACTATCCTGCAGCCACGATGCAAACTATGCAAGGGTCCTCCAACAACGGGAACTACATGAACTTCGGGGTGGGGGACCTGAATAACGTGCAGAACACATTCTCCTCCAGTAATGGGGTGTCTTCGTTACATGGCATTAGGACGTGGTAAACACAGATCTGTGTTTCTGTTTCAGTTTAACTGGGTTGTTTTACGATTGCATGCATTTTTAAATGTGTAAAGACTTTCAGAGTGTCGTCTAACTTTTATTATATTAAATTACTTATTTCTGATAGTTTTTTGTTTGTGTTTTAAGCACTGAATAGCTTACATTTGTATTTATTTTCATGCCCTGTAAATCAAATTTCAAGATCTGACTGAGCGCACAGATGTGAAATCTGAGCCAAAAAAAGATGCAAGCAAAGTTCTTTAAATTTGATTTTAGAACAACAATTTCCTTTCCCTTCCTTTTATTTTATTATTTGTATTGACTCCAATTGTATTATTCAATATTTGTACCTATAAAAATCAGATTCAGTGGGCGAGAATAAAAAATATACAACCACTTGTAAATTAGGGCTTAATCTATTAATTATATAAGGCTATTATTGTACATTTAATTACTATTATTGTCTTTTATATTGCTTGAAATAAGCTATTTAATTATGAAAATGTAATTGCAATAATTTGCTCTAATTTGGCTCTATATAAAATACATGATAAAGTATATAATATGTAGTGAACTATGTCTGTGGTTCACATAATGGTTGAACTGGTTAACCAGCAGGATCCTAACGTTTTTACAACCTTCATATGGTTTGTGTCTGGTTAAAATGTTCAAGTGGCCATTAGGAAGCTTCCTTCAATGTTCTTAAACAAGGTTAAAAGGTTGTTCAGAGTTGACACTTTTTAATGCTCCCTGTCAGCCACCTACACACATGTTTTAAGTCACTGCTACAGAGATGGCTGTCAGCCATGACCTTGAGCGGTACTAAATGTTTTTACATCAAGTTCTGCTGAGGAAATGCTGTTTTTAATTCTGTGGATATGCAAACTTTTAGATTTTTCTTTTATTATATTGTGTGTACAAGACTTTTCTATACACTTTCTCAAAATGCCATTCTGAAAGTCAGCGACCTTTTTTCTCTGTACTTGTACATATGACAAATTCAAGATGTTACCTGATCCAAGATATTTATCTATTTTTGGACAGTTTACTTAATTATTAAAGACTTCCTTTTTGAAATTATTTGGCTTAGTCATTACTGTTTATTTATATAGAGCTGGACTGTATGAAGAAAGTCAAACATACTATATCTTAAACCATGTTTTCGATAATATAATGTTGAATTATGGTGCTTTGACAAAATATTTACATAATGAGATTTGTAATAATCATCAGTATAATAACAAAGTTGGAAATCAGGTACAGTGTGGTGAGTTCAGAAAATTACATCACTTATGAAATGTAGCCTTTAAAATCAGTAACGACAATACTTATGTTACACTTTTGATATCCAAAAGCTAAGACTTGTATCATGTTATCGATGAAAGACTGCTATTGCCTAGCCCTATTTGAAAATTAAAGGTCTCAGACTGAAATATGACAATTAATGTATGCAACAGTCCGATAAATTACACAGAAAGCTCCCTTTAGCCGTAAAAAGGACTTCATGAATTCAGAAGAGACTGTCTGGTTCCTGTGTTTACGCCATCAGTGTGGTGCCATGTACGCTCCTCTGAGACCCCCGTCCACTTGTCCAGATACAAACCCAAACACTTGATTGACACTATCACGGTGCTAAATGTAAGAATAATCCAATTTGCTTGACAGAGAGCCAGAGTCCTTGTCTAAGTGTGCAGTTATAGGAACAGGCCGGCTCTGCCCCGCTGCCACTTTACACGAGTAAGAGACGCTTAGGCCTCTCTCAGCTCTCTCCACACACACTCTGTTGTCTTCCCTCTCATTATGAACCCTCACAAACACACGTTTGAGAAACATGTCAAACATCAAGTCAGAAGACTTTTTGTTTATTGATGATTAACACTGACCACATTAACATATATTAAACAGAAAAGGCAATGCCAGGCGATAGCAGACAGGGTAGCAAGGTCATGTAGCTCCTCTGGCCACCTTCTCCTCCGAGGTGTTGAAAAGGCAAAGTCAGATAACAGCACCACACAAAGCTAAAAATATCCCCCCTCACCCTCCACCCACACTGGAAAGGGAAACGGGTCGGAATAATCTGCTTTTCCGGGTCTTATCTGAAGAAAGGCAGGGATGCATGCTGCTCTATCTCTGCCAGGGTGATCACTGCCACGGCCTGAGCCATTCTGCTGCGCTGCAGAGCAGAGCGGGGCTCAACCGGGCGGAGATGGGGGGAGGGTGCCCACTCTTTAAAAATTATATATTATTTTTTGTTTTTACGCTATTTGAAGAAAGCATATAGACAATTCGAAGAGCATTTATACAAGTGCCATTCTGATTAGAGAACTGATGGACAGCGAAGCTAAAAGCCATTTCAATACTACACTTACTAAATATAGAACTCAGTCATTGTTGTGCTGTGATGAATTAAAACTCACTTAAGTATACAGTACATAATAATTAACAATAACAGTGAATGTTGCCATCATTTGCAAAGTATCTGAATAATCTGAACAAGTTTGATTGAAACATCAGTGAGGATATGTGAATTTGTCACTTTTTTGTTCATACTTATATTCAATACCAGACAATATAAATCCTTGACATTGTGATATGTAATGCTAGATTTATAGTATTTGAAAGTATTGCACACTATTATAAACACTCTTAAATGACATGTATGCCAATCAAAGCTTGTTGAACTGAAATGAATGGTGGAACTTTTTTGTGATTATTAGATATTACCAGGGTTTACATTATTTTCCTCAGCCTTTTTTAAAATCTCTATGGAACCATTGTTTGTCATTACCACCGTCAGCATTTTACCTTTAGCCACAGAAACAAAGGAGGCAAACTGAAAGAGTATCTTAGGGGTCTGAGAATGACTTTCTGTACATTAAGAGTCTGGGTGTGTATATATAAATATAGGCATATAAATACGGATAAACTGTACGTCTTTGATATGCAATATACTTATACATGGAACAAAAACCGAAATGGATATTGTCCATAGGAATGTACAAAAGAAAAGATTATTATGGTTTGTGCATCTTCTCTCTCAATTTATTTCATTTAAAAGCAATGCACAGCATTACTGTCACACTGACCAAAGATGGACGTCTGACACAATTCGGACCAATAAATAATTAAAACACATCATGGAACCATAGGTGTGTGGGTTTCTCTTCGCTCTTTGAGAACAGTATTCCCCCTCAGCAGCGCCCGCTTCCGCAGAATGAGCGGGGCACATTCCTCGGAGCAGACACTCGTGTGTAATGTGTGTGTAACACGACACGCAGCAGTCAGGGTTGTTTAAATCATTTGCGCTGACCGTGGAAAGTGCTGTATGTAGTAATGGAAGAGCTCCTCTGAAAAAAAAGGTACCTGGTCTACAGGAAGGGGAACAGTCTCTTCTTAAGGATGTAGAGAATGGTGGAGAGGAAGAGGGCGAGCGCCAGGAAGATGAGCAGCTTGTCGGTGAGCTCTCTGCGGTTGTACTTGGTGATGAGCTTCCTCCCGAGCTGGATGGTCCCCGTCATGCTCCTGAACTCACCGTTGGTCTCTGCCACTGTCCTGGAGGAGGTCGCTTCAAAGATAAGATACACCATTAGCATAAATGTTTAGTTAAATTAGACATTTTTCATGATTTTGGCTTTGATAATGCATATGGCATACATTTTTGCTAATGTGTGTTTTTTTAAGTTAAACCTTAGCTCCATAAAAAGTGTATTAAAAAAAGGTAAAGCCAAAATACAGACAGGCTTTTAAGGATAACACGTTCCCCATTGAAAACCTTATTTTAGTTCCAATAGCCATTAGAGCACATTCATTCTATTAGATTAGGCTTTCGGTTCCAACTTCAAAATTATAGTTTTTGCTACCACCAGTAACCCATGGGGCAAATACAAGCTATTTTTCTGGTTTCCACTAGGTTTATTGCTGCTGTATCATGGAGCACTATGCAATATGTGCAATATATATATATTCCGTGAATAACTGTGCAATATGGCTGCTCATCTTCAGAACTGTTACAGGCTGTGTATTTTTGTATTTTGTAAATTGTGTAATTCTTTTTTTTCTTTTTTTAAAAATCTCTAATATATTTTTTTTCTGTTTTTTTCTGCATACTTCTTGTCAACATTAAGTTGTCTTTGGCTCTTTTTCTGCTGGAACAAATGTACATTTCCCCTCTGTGGGACGAATAAAGGTATTCTGATTCTGATTCTGATTTAATGCCATGCATCAAACTCAATGATGTTGCTTATCATTGACATAACCCAGCCTGTGGAAAATAAAGTTCCCCTAGCATTTAATACAAATAAAATAACAAAGGTTTAGAGGAGGTTTGGTTGTTATACAAAAATAACAGACTGGCATTTAAATGGTTACAATTTTGAAATGTTATGAATATTACTCAAGATAAAGACTCAAATTGCTATAAAGATTCAACTTCCTTTTAAGTCTTTCAAAATGATATAGTAACGTTTTTTACCCAAGGGTAATGTATATATGCAACACAGTGGTGGCAGCTGCTCCCCTTTAAAGCCTTCAAAGTATGATTTAAACAAGTTCAACAAAACAATCACATTTTAAGTAACTGGTAGATGCCCTTGGAATAAAAATTATAATTGTATTGTGTTTTTCTTCACTAACCCAGCGAGGTTATGGTCTCCTCGCTCTGCTGGACCTGCTGCGCCATCATCCGGCTGATGCTCATGAGATTCTCTGTGATGTCGCTGGTTGTATGGGCCAAGCCTTCTTTGGTCATCTTCCTGAGAAATAGAATAAAAACATTATTTGAATGTATACTCAAAAAGGACTACAAAGATAAGAATGCTTTTTTTTTTATTACAAGACTGAGAGAATTGTGTATCTTCTACAAAAATAGACATAAAGCTGATTGTCAGTCGTCTCTTTAAGAACTATTACACACTGTCAGCTCACCTCTCCCTCACAGCACTATCTGCTCCATAAAGAAGTGCCTGCTTCTCCATTTTGTCTATAGACAGTTTGCTGGCCAAGTTGGCTTTCCTCCAACCTGTCTGGTTACTGTGAACATAGCCACAAAACAGCCATGTGATTATTATATTGTCTAATTACACTTGTGGTAATAATAAGTTACCACAAGTGTTAATTAAGTGTTAATTACCACAAGTGTAATTAGACAATATAATAATCACATGGCTGTTTTCCACCAGGTTAGCTGCATTATCAACACACAAATGTGACAAGAAACACAGCAGTTCACAATAATACAATCCAGGGAATGTTAGATTTTTTAAATATATAGACATTACATTACATTTAGCTGATGCTTTAATCCAAAATGACACAAATAACCAAGAGGACACAAATTCAGTACAGCATTACCTCAGCATCTGTTTTCTGTGTCCCTCCACCTGACTGATCAAAGCCTGCTTCTCCGACTCTTTGTCCTGCTCCATGGCCATCTCCTCAAAATCCTGTCAAAGAAACAAAAAAAGCCCTCTATTATGATACTACCAAGTGCAAGTGGTTGATGTGCAGCTGCAAATAGTTTCTTACCTGAATCCGCAACCTGAGATTGTGGAAACTCTTTTTCACGTCTGCGTTCAGTACTGTCAGCTTACTTTCAGGGCCTGTGCACTCATTGAGGTCCTGGTGAGGTATCAAAACAAGGATGAGAATAACATGCATGGGTTTACTAGTATAAACTCTCATTTGACTGTAAAAGCACTCTAAACACTGCTGGAGAATCACGGCTGTTTGAGTGGTTTTCTAAAGATGATCTTAGACTGTCTGTTATTAAGAGTTGCATGATGCATCATTCTGTTAGGTGGGAATATAAATACAAAATAAATAAATAAAACTTTAGGCCTGCAATGACTATTTTCTTTATCTATTGGTCTGTCAATTATTCCTATGCGTGAAAATAGTGACACATGAATATTTGTGCATATGGTAAGTGACTTCAACAATTCATTATCTAACTATTTGAATGGGTTTCCTTTACACATTTAAAAAAGCAATCAGTGGAAACTAAATTACAAATATAGGTCTACTCAAATGTGTGAGAGAAAGCTAACCCCAACTCAGTTAATATTGGTCTTTTTGTAAAGCAGGTGCATCCTGTAAATCAGCTTCAACATGAATCATTTATATCTGACAGAATAAGCTAACGTTACCTTTGACTATAGCCAATATAAGTTATTGATAGTCGCGTTTTCACATTTCATATAATACCCTTACATACAAGTAAATATGACGCATTAAAGAGAAAGGTAAAATCATGTGTAATCCACCGGTAGCTGCAGCTTGTCTCGAGCTGTCAGTACACCGGCTGTCTGCAGCTGGAAACACTTCATTTAGCATTCTGCTATCACACGGTTCCCTTACATGACAAGCTTCAAAACCACCGTGTCTTCACATAGCGCTATGTAATCTTATCAAATAAATACTCGCACCTGGATGAGAGCTTTGATTTCGAGGTCATATTTGAGTATTTCTTGTTCACAAATTCGGACGTGGACATCTGAGGACGCCATGTTGCCAACCAGCCGGCTGCAGCTACGGAAAACCCGGAAGTCTGTTTTGATGGGCGAAGGTCGCCCATTCAAATGAACAGAACAGACCTCGTACGATATTAAAAAACAGAATGTATACAATACAAAGATGGTGTTATACTATATGTAAAGTATTTACATTACTGATATATATGGTCTGCAAATACAAAATTCACTGAAATAAACAAATAGAACGTTCTACAGTAATGTCACTAAAATGTATCACGATGTGTCAACATAACAAGGAGAATCTAGAATGACATTGACAAAAACATGTGTCAGAAATATCAACACTTTAGGCTAGAAAGTAATAAATGAGTCAAAACAAAATACAAAGTGACAGAGCAATGGTGTATTTTTTTGTTTATTAACAACTATCGTATGGATTACATCCATCACTAATATTATCAGACAAAAGCAATCGAACACACATCAAATACTCCACTTCACTATTTAAAGACAGGTCATTCATATCAACAATAAACACGATACACATAATATATAAACCAGACAACAAGAGAAGGTTGTTTTAATTTAAAGTAAAGCACATTCAGTGAGATCTCTCAGAAGTCCTTTGGGAATAATTTTTACACAAGGCGCAAGTGTGGGCATCACTCTGTACATCACACAGGGGTCTGAGTTTAGAAGGAATGATCTCAGCATGAGGTGAGAAGCAAACGTCCATTGGTATGCAGCAGTATCAGGTCCTCCCCTGCTGGCAAAATGAAAAAGAACAGTTAAAAAAACAAGCATGGCAATAATATAAATGAGTTATAGGCTACTATATAAATACAGTATGAGCTGCATAAAAAGGTACACAATAAAATGTAGGTTCAATAATTTACTTTTTTCAGAGGAGGAAGTGTACCTGCATGATTCGGGAATCCTTTAAGAATAAATTAAGCCCAGTGATAGTTCAGGTACCAGATGACGTCAGTGGACAGAGACGGCCCAAAAAGTGGGTTCAGCTGGGCCAGAATTGCTATCAACCAGCTGATGAGAAAAAAAGGGTATTAAAATCAAATGTGTCAATACAAAACTACTTAAAGACAAATAAAAAAAAAACACATTCTTGAAAGCTCAGTTATTGTGTTTCCTATTGTGTTACAAAAGGTAATTCTGAATTCAGGCCAATAATTTTCACTACAAAAGATTCAGTTTTAAGGATTATCAAATTGAGGGCTTTCATAAATTAACTTCACCTGTCTCTAAGGAGTTGTTTTGCATATTTTACATGTAACATGAGCACACTTCAACTCATTGTGAATATAAATAATATATCACAAGATAGTAATACTATACTATACAAATAAACATCCACTGGTAGAACAGTGGCACTCTGATCTATTATTTATAATGTACATTTTTAAAACCCACAAAATAGTGACGTGAACAAATAATGAAACTGCTTATTACACATAGAGGCAAAGGAAAAATCTTCAACAGTCCAAAATCCATAGCAATTCAATAAGACATCAGACAACGAAAAGGTGCATATTATTACATTTAAGGAGTATGAGGAATATATTGAATAAGCTATTTTAATCAAAAAATTACATGAATTATTCAAGTCAACTGATAATAACAATATGTTTGCTTTATACGTGATTATTACTGACCGTTTACTTTTTGATTCAATTTGTGCTATTGGTTCATGAATGCATGACATGGTCTTAACATAGACTGGTTTTAAAGCACAGAAAACAACATTTTAATGTATTTGTACATTTCTTTAATGATGATAATACTTACAACAGGTAGCAGCAAACAGCAGTTAACACCAGCATTGTGACTATCACTCTGTGGAAATTTGAGAAAATATGTAAGAGGTTAGCATCTAATACTGCATTAATGTTTTAATAAACATCACATACTTTTAACATAGCGTGATCTCGTGATGCGAGTGACAAACAGGCAAATAGAGGAAGTTCAATCAGGCATATTTTCCAGAGATGAAGTACATTACCCTCGAGTTCGTTCTTTAAATATATAAAAATACACAATTGAAATGTATTCCAGCGATATGTCAATAACACCAATATTAAAAAAAAAAGTGGAAAGCACTGACTAACACAGGAAGAGCTTAAGTTAGCTAACACTAACTTTTACTTTGGCAAACAAAGTTTCCCCACAGGGTTTACATTTTTTAGCTGTTCAAGTAACTTTGAGAAACTTTTTTAAAGTGTCGCTACATATTATACAGTGCACTTGTAACAAATGAGAGTCACGGGATAACATAAAGTAACACTTCCCTTAGCTAGCTCTGTGTAGCCAGTAGGAAGCTAAAGGTAAGCTAACAAACTCACCCTCTGTTTGGTCCTTTGGGGATGAACCATGGCACTACTCCTCCGATAATGCCCCAAAACAGAGTCATCACGGACATGGCGATCACAAAACCCATTTCTGCCATGGTGGGGTTCCTTGAAAAACCAAGGATATCTCAGTTGTACAAACTTTTGACAACTTCAGTGCTGTGCAGCTGGCAGACAGGATCCACAGGCAGCACGTATCACATGACCACCAACAAGAGGGAGGGAACAGTCTACCATTTAGTGTATGAAACATTAATGTGTACATAATTAAATGTGCACGTCTGAACCTCCTGAGAAGATGAGGCAATAGATATGTCTCATAATTATTTGTGTGAACATAACAATTATTTGTGTGTAAATATGTGATTTGTAAATGTAAAACACCATCCACAAATGCATTTAAAAGATTTGCAAACTCACAAATAAATTTGCAAATGTAAAACGGATCTGCAAATACGCAAAATATGTTTACAAATAAAAAAAAGATCTTTGAATATCTCTTTAACATTTACAACTTTCGATCAGGCATTTGTGAATCCATTTTGTATTTGTCGACCAAAAATGCGCTTGTGGATCTCACATTTCTGCTTGTGGATCTCAAATCTCTGCTTGTGGATCGTCTTTTTACACACACGGAGTTTTGAGACAAACTTTCCGCCGGTCTCGGCTAAAATCTACTCGTGTCACTCGGTTATTTTCGGAAAACAGGTGATGGCCGGCTGATGACGACATTTCCGCATGGTTTTCAAAGTAAGAGCATGATGTTTTTGTATTATAATGAACAGCGGAACGTTAGATGCATTCTTTATCACCATCATCATCATGTTATAGTGATACAGTTAGTTTGTGTTTATTGGTTCAATACAGCATATATCGAGCCCATTCGTATGCATTGATGTTGAAGACGTACCTTTACTGTAGCCTGTAGGCTACGCCACTTTCGAGTCCAGTGGGGAGCAGCGGGCAGCGAAGCGGCCCAGAGATAAGTCTTTCTTCATTGTTTTTTGTGTATTCAGTCAAGCGGGTCAAAGTTACAAAGCACTTCACATTTTATTAATCGGCCTAGTTTTACCAGTGCAGTGGTAAGGTAATCTGTAGAAAAGCACCGTATTTAGGTCAGCCTTCATAGTACTATTTTCAAAACTGATTTCTGTGAAGTGTTATCTAGACTGATCAGCAATTCATATTATATAAATGATAGTTAACTGGCCCTTGATTATTTGTATTTAATGTGTGCTATTGGTATGACATGTTTTAAAATAAAGAGCATGACCACTGACCAGAGAAGTACGTGAGTCTTCGCCTTGTATGAAACAATGAGTACAAATATATATCTTTACATCTGGAGAAACGATGACCAATTTGGCATTTTTTTTAAAAATCAGTTCACTCCTTTAATTATTGCAGTTTAGAGATTGGTAAATTAATTTATAAAATCAAGACAGTTCTTTTTTTTTTTAAACTGTTCAATTCATGTTTGAATCTTTTGGAAAAGAGAATGTTCTACATTTATTGCTACCCAGAGATACATGTGTGGTGCTTAGGCTAAATAAATACTTTTCAGGTTACTCATGTAATGTTCATTTTAGAGTCTGACCCTAAACATTGAGAAATGTAATCTCCACAAGACAATTTATGAAACTTCCAGCAACATTCCACTTATAATTTGCATAATTGCCAGGTTCTAAAATACTTAATCCAATTAAAACAAATCCAATCAAATGGGTAGACGTCTTTATATCCGTCAAGGATAATAAATCAAAATAAGACAGAGCCCATAAATATCTATTTTATTCTTATGTGCATTACTCAAAAGAAAAAAATTGATCTGTATTCAAAATGAAAATTCCAGATAGCAAACATCTGTCAGCACTAATTCTTAATGACATTGGATTTCTAGATGCTGAAAGACTCACTTTTAGTGGATACAAAATGAATATTCAAGAGTTTGGTGGGATCTGTACAGACATGACAATTACCAAATTATCTTCTGAAAAGTGATGCACAACAATTGTGTACCTCAAATAAGGCAGCTCATATGTGACAAAGATTCCCTAATGTAGACAATACATTTAATGCCTTGAAAAGACAAAAACAACTCGCCTACATAATCAAACAACACACGACAGACAAAATATGGTCCATTTATACATTTTTTTATTGAAAGCAAAAAGTATTTTTTACTCCTGCATTTTCTCAATGGTCTCCTCCTTGTATTTGCCCTTCTCCTTTCCATCGGCGCGAGACTTGGCCTTGCGCTCCAGGATCTTCTTGCGGTCCTTGTCCAGCTTTAGCCTGGTGATGACCACCTGTAAAGGAAAAATAAAAACGGGTTGGTAAACAATCATGGAATAAGCGAGTGATACCAATCATAGGAGGGCATGTCTGAAAATAATCTGGTGTCACAACTACTTACGGAATTAAAGCATGTCCAAAACCGTTTTAATGAAAATACTATTTACTAGTGTACAACAGACACATGGATAAAACATGACCGGCACCACATTTCTTATAAAGCCAAACATGATGTGCATCAAATAGCATATGTCTGTATTTATAAGTCACAGTACATAGTGCTTCAAAGTAAAGGCCCACTGTGAAGATCTCTTACACCCAGATACATTTTTCTCTATTGTAAGCGAGCACAAGATAACAGTTTAAGTGTAATTATGAGTGCATTTAACTTCTTTTGAATTCAAGCACTCTATAAGTTTTGCATGCTTGTTAAACAGTATGGCTTACTAGATGACTTTTATTTTAACTGAAATCCTCTGTTGTCATTCCTTGAATTTGTCCTTTTTTTTGCTATAGACATGTCAACATGTTTAAGAATTTGCTACACTAGATGTATTGGAACTGCAGCTTGCTTTGGCCAGCTCACATGTACCTGTGAGAGCACAACAAATTGCTGTGTAGAGTTTATCCATCACATCTATATGGCCAACACAGCATTTTGCCAGTATGGGGATGAACTAATACATTCGTGAAAACGAAAAGGCAACTGTAGCCCAGTAAAAAAGAAAAGGACAAATGAGCAATGGCAGGTCTGATGCCTGTTTAAGGGTCTGTGTAAGCCATAGCTGTTTGACAGTGAGCCAACATGTAAAATACCAGGACCCTAAAACTGCTGTGATAATTGCATTTGAATAAATGAGCAAAACTATTCAGAAAAGCCTTAAAAGCTAAGGAGCGAGGCATACAACATTACTATTGCTTTAATGTACCATACAGCGGCAGTATCATCTTTGTAGCACTAACATTTTTTTTCAATACAATGCAAGATGTTGTGCAACTTTTCAGTCACTGAAACTACAGTGAATTTGAATGTTGGTAGAAAAGTGTTTGTTTCATATTGCCTACTTTCCAACACGGTCAAATGTCATTGTCATCTTGTTAAGATGTATGAAACCTATCTAAATATTAGGAACAATATTCTTTCCAGTTACAATAAAAGAAATGTAACTTTGAAGTATAGCCCTCTATGATGTATTTTCTTTCAAGCTTAACTTTGAACTTTAAAGCCCCGAAATAACAGTGATAAATGTAAACTGTGGTTGATAAACAGAAATAATAAAATGTCATCCAATCCAGCCACGCCACTTCCTACATTGTCAATGATTACAGAATTTAATCGGATCAACGTTTCTTTGACAGTTTTAAGCCGGTTTACCTTTTTTGAGTAAAACAATCAAATCAACTGTTGTCCAGCCCTTTCATTCTAACATAGAACACAACAGTGTGTCATCAAACACAGTCAAGTGCTTCTCTGTAGATCTACCTATTTTTTAGAGTGCTTGCCAGGATACTCGTACAATTACTGATAAAAAGGACATTTGTCTTGTACTTCGGGAACACAACAAAAGTTTTTCTCAACAAGGAAATGTTCTTGAACAGTTTGTGTGGCACTTAATTTCACACAAAAAAGGGGGAAAGGAACACAAATTCAGTGTCAACACCCAGCTAATGAACAGTTTTAGTCTCACTAACTACAGGTGTAGGTTACAACTTTGAACAATGCCAATTACACTTTCTTTTTTGCAACTGAAGGCAGCAAAACAATTTGAGGATATGGTGGACTTTCTCACCTTGCTCGGGTGGATACCGACATGGACTGTGGTTCCGTTGGCCTTCTCTCTCTGCACACGCTCGATGTAGATTACATACTTTTTCCTGTAGACCTGCACTACTTTGCCAATCTGCTGGCCTTTGTAGTGTCCACGGACAACCTGTAAACATAACAACTGTCAAGCAAAAGCCTTACACTTTCTATGGCAATGATGAAAACATTAAGCAATTGTAACTACAATACCTGGACTTCATCATCTTTGCGGATGGGCATGGACCTCACGTTGTACTTCTGGCGGAGCTCCTTGGACAGTGGGGAAGACATAATCTTCCTCCTGATGTGTGAGGGGGCATTGAAATGCCTCTTGCGGTTCTTGCGGCGGGAGGAGGTTACAAATGGATTGAGCTTCATGATGCTGTAAGCAAACGACATGAAAAAGGTTATTATCCAGTTTAAAATGTCAGAACTGATGAAAGCATGACTCCTGTAAGCATGTACTGATATAATTGCTTGTTTCCAACTCGAGTACTACGAGAAGCTATTTTCTCTAGACAACATCGACCATTTAACAATAAAATTAACGTTACAAAAAAGGTTAGCAGAAACACGTAATACCTTTACGGTTTTAAAACAGCTAGATAGCAGGCTAGGCTACAATCTGCCTTCAGAGCCGTATGCTAAGCTATAAAGCTACTAGGTTAGCATAACATTAAACAGAGTGGAGCAAGCGTATTTCTGTGCCAACAGTAACAAAGTTATATTACCGAGTGTTTTACAGACTAAATGAAAAGCGGTTAACTGTAAAGGAGGCGGAATAGTCATCGCAAGTACCAGAAATCAACCACCTTCACTAGCTGTAGCCGACATGCGGATACTGAGGGACCTAGCAGGGACACCAAAACCTGAGAGGTTTTTTACTAACAATAAATAATCAATCTGGGTTCAATATTGGCATTATTTTGATTTGGACAATGTTAAAATTGTGTTTAGACGTTTATAGGGACACACAAGGAGAATAAAGGCAGGATGGATAGTGATTACTATTGAAAGTATCTGCAAGGAAATCTTACCCTGCCGTTTGCTCCTCTATGGCCGGCGGAAAAGAGACTCGCACAGTACTTCCGCTGGCATTAGTTCACACTCAAGTCTCGCGAGAGTTCATAGATATGGGGAAAAAACATGTGAAAAACTGCCACAGTTATCAAATTATAAATCGACAGAACATTATAATATTATTATAACTGTTATGTGTAGTTCTTACAGCTTTAAAATTAAAGCTGTATTTTTATTAGACTTTTAGGATTTTCATAATCCTGCATTATTGGACAATAAAGGAGCTACTGTTTATTAATATTATTTTGGCAAAATAAATTCCAAATCCCCTTTACTGGTTTTATTATATGTTCATTATTGTACTGTAACCATAGACTGTATAAAGACTGTAACACGACTGTAACTCTCATTTGCTGTCAATATTAAATAGTGCCACAAGATGGCGCCAAACCCAATTGATCAATAACCTGGTCAGCAGTTGGAAGTTTTGCACATGATTCATCAAGTTTGAGCCAATGGTCATTATCACACACTGTGCTGTTTTAATCCCCCACTACTTAAAATCAACCCTGATACTGGGATACAACACAAATATAACGTCTATCATAGTGACACCATAAATGTTTGGGGGCTTAGATTTAACTTAGTAGCCTCCATGAATCATATAGTAACATCGTGGGAACAACATGACCATCCGGACCATCCCTGTAATTACTTGTGTTCCTCCAATAAGCTGACTAACACGAGGGGGTGGGGATGTTTACACCGGCAGACCACACATAGGCTACATTGACCTCCCAGCTGTGAGGACAGACACGATCCCCTGTCCGGCTATCACTCAAACAACTCGGACTGAACTACCAACACGGAAGCGGAGGTGCGCTGACATTGTGCGGCTGTTTGTTCCCCGGGCGGCGCGCAGTTTTACCGGAGCCTGCTGCCTGCCTGCCTGCGCTGTCTGCCTGCGAAAAGTGATGCTGTCATAGCCCCCTGCGCCGCGGACGGAGAGCCTCTTCCCCTCCCGCTCCCCCAGGTTCCTCTCTGGCTGCTGTCGCGGCGGCAGTGCGGATGTGGAGCCCGCAACGCAGCGCTCTTCACCCGTCAGCAAGCATCGGAGAAGAAGAAGATGAAATGTTTTTCCCGTTATCTCCCGTACCTCTTCCGCCCTCCGAGCACCATCCTGTCCTCCACTTGCCACACCGAAGGTAGGGTGGGACGCCGGGGGGGCTGTCACAGGCTGCGAGTTGCTTACTTTGAGCGTGTGATATGAATGTCTGTGTGACACATACAGTAGGCTAAACATGTGTGATGTCAGAAGTTAGATAGTTGTATGGTTACTAACCCACTGCAGATATGTCACAGTGCCTGAAGTTGTTAGAGATACTCAAATGTATGTATGAGAAAAAAAGAGAGAGATTGTTTATGATGTCTGTATGGTGCAAAGAGTAGCACACCTTTTTTCACTCGTTTTGCTTTCCTTAGAGCTGTCAACACACAGGCCTACAGCATGCCAAGATACACTCAGTTTGTGGAGTTGCATGACAAGTAATTCCATTGACCTTTATCTCATAATTAAAGACACTTAAACCAATGCAGGCCTTTTTCTTAGAATATCAGATTGAATTGTAATTAGCTTAGTTTTGATGGTGGAAATTCCTGGACATACCGAAACTTCTTCCATGTAATACACAAGGTGTACAAAGTTATTGTCCTAGAGATGAACAGACCATACATGATGATTTGAGTGAATAGCTATGGGCCTACATTAGTTGAAAAGAGCATGGTCCATTCATGCTTATGATTGTGCTGTTAGACTGGGCAGCCCAAGAGGGTCTGAGTGTTTGTATAACCAGCCATTTACTAGGTCATAATGTGGAGACTGAGCCACTGCATTATTTAGCTTTGCATGGTTGCCCTCCTTCCTGTGCACACTCTGCCCTCAGCCCTCTGGCCCGGGGAGGAAGATAGTGTGCTACAGTAGAGTATGTGCTGGTCATAGCCAGGGCCCTTTACAGCATGTAGAGCTGACCTAAATACTGCATATATGAAGACATGAAAAGCATTTAAGCACTCACTCATTCATTCAGTCACTTACTCATGTATTCTTCTGATCCATTCCCTTTTTCAAAGTTTTACCACAAGTTATCTCCCTCCCTCAATGGTTCTGAGTAATTCAACATTGATTATTGATTTAAAATATGACATTGCTCTGAATTTGTAGGGTATGGTTTGATTAGAAGGTTTATTTATTGAAATATTGAATACAGTATACAAAATATATCACGAGTTCAATGCTAAACCCGGAGCTAGATAATGAATAAACAAAGAGAGAATACATTCTTAAAAACACCATCAATTTTAAATATAAATAATTGATTGAGGTTTCTATATAATTGTGTGTATCTAGACAATTATAAGGCCTTGTTGCAGTGGATATTTGGCAAAAACAGGGCAAGAGACATTGGCTTTCCGAAAGGTAAGGCAAAGGCTTTTTGAAATGTAGCTAACAATGTGTTTACATTGACAATGAACTCAAAATGATAATTCTTTTGTCATTTTATGACGTAAAAGTGGAACATTTCAAAGAAACTAGTCTTTGTCTTACAGTAACATGTGACCAAGTGTCATTATGACATGGTGTAATCATCATAACAAAAGCAGACTAGCATTATATTACAACTGAGCAAACTCTGTCCAGCGAGAAAAATAATAGTTAGATGTAGGTGAAAGATCTATTGCTTGAGTAAGAGTAGCTACATTTAAAGATTTTTGTTGGACAGTACAGTTTCTAAGATCGAGAACTTTATCGCTCAAACATGATCATATTTAAACCTCTGCTCTTTCCAATTTATCAGCTGCTTCTGCATTATTTAAAATGGGAAATTTCAACAATTATACACCATTCTATGCTTATTTTTATATATGAAATGCAGAGATATGATCGACTAAGCTCCTAAACTTAAAAGCGATGGGGCCAACAAAGTCCTTCTCTCCCCTCTCTTGGCTCTCTCTCTGACTCTTAATCTTTCTGATGCCTGAGATAAGGGAGTGGTATAATAGAGAAAGTGATAGATCAGTACGCATGGTAGCTGCAACACTCAGCCACAGTGATATGATACATGATCCAGCGTTGCTCTCTTTGTGGAGAAATATGAAACATTTCTAAAGCGAGTGAAAGACGTTGAATGTCATGTGCTGAGGCCAGCGGGGTTCTGATGACACAGCAGACGACCTTGGAAATGTGACGTGTACAAATTACTGAGGCCATCTCATCTGCACGCTACATACTGTGTGTATAAGTCATTATGTTTATGTTTTTAATGTTTCATGTGGAACCTACTTGAGCAGGTCTCCCTTGAAAAATAGATCAATGATCTCAATGGGATACAACCTGGATAAATAAAGATTTGAAATGAAAAATAAGAAAAAGTAGAATCCAATCATTGCATACACATGTTTTCATTGAAGTCCCTCAGTGTTTGTTTACGCTTCTGTTCGCACTTCCTGTTGTGACCTTGTTATGTTGTATTGACCTCCTGGTCTTGAGGAGGCTTGGCGGTGCACTGCTAAAGTCCTTGTTTTCCTCTCAAGCCACCCCCCCCCCCCTCCTCTCTTCAAACATCTCCCAGGATTCATGTCCAGCCCAGCTGAGCCGAGTTCACCCCAGGGAAGATGAGTGTGCGGTTACCATGTTAGTGGAAAATACATTATATAAGCTTTACTGGATCATATTAAAAGTGTGGTTTCTCTTTGTTTTTCTGGGCCATAGTGGGGAACAGCATCGCTCAAATTCACCTGGGTCCAGTCTCTGAAGGATATACAGCCAGATACAATATCTTCTGAAACATGTGTGTGTGTGTGTTTAGGCCCTCTGTGTGAGAGTCCCAGTGTGTTTTTTCTGTATTTTGTCCCCTGGTATTTTCTTTTTTCCCCCATTTACATCAATCTGTCAGTTCTACTGTGATGGATTAAGTCTTAAAGGTTTCTGATGGGTGTGCGTTTGTATGTGGGTCTCCCTTGTGCTGCCTTGTCAGGGGAAAAAAATGAGCGTCCCAAACTGACACCTCACCACATCTCACGCTGCCATCAATCAACACAGCCAGCTTCCTCAGCTTCCTCCTTCCTGTTCCTGTAGTGTTTTGGGGCAACATACATTATTGGTTTGAGTGAAAGAAAAAAAAGCTGGATGAATATTTACGATTAGATCCGGGATGGGAAAGTCTTTGTTATTAAGAACTCTAGTTGGCAATTGTCTTGTGGTGTGTGTATTCATATTTGGGCATTTTGCATTCATACAGGCTGTTTTATTTATAGGAAGAGCAGTGAGCTCGTCATGGCAGCGCCTGAGGGGGACTTCTGTCGGCATTTTGTCAAAGCATGACATTGACTTGAGTTTTGTGGGTGAAGAACACAGCGTATGCTAGCGTGTGTGCTTGCGCCTTTATCATACAACCCGCTGTGTTGTTATCCTGACAGACACCCACTTCACAGCTCAGAACACACTCCTTTAGTCGCCCCGTCCTTACGTGCCGCTGGGGACAAACACCCTACATAGACACACAAACACACACATAAGGCATCCGAAAGCGCGTACACGTGGCTGTTCTGTTTCAGTTTAGTCAGCCTTTTTGTTTTGCAGAGGGTAGAAAGATGGGAGAACAGGAAACAAAAGGGTGCTAAAAAGAATACCAGATAAAGATGGAGAAGAGATGTCGCTTTACCACCCTGACAAGCTAAGAAGCATGTTGAGAAAGGAGAATATCCAGAAAGCTTTACACACTTTACACTCTCACAAAGTTGAGGAGAGCGATTGATAAACCAATAAGAAGAGGCACAGAAACTCTGAATTTACTATCTAGAATAGCTCAAGCTCCTAAAAACACTGAATCCTACAATTTCCCAAACTCTAAATGTTAGCGACTTTTAATATGGGACGTTTCAGAAAACTTCTGACCCCCTAGTATTCCAGGTACTCTACGGTAGAAATTAACAAAGGCCATGGCTGACCGTGACAAACTGAGAAGTTGTATTGTTATTGAAGTAAATTGTTCACCAGCTACCTTTATAGCATTGGTGACATATTTGGTTAACATGTTTAAAATGTTTATTATATGTTACTTTACATTATTTCAGTTAAATAAAGGTATACTTTTAGTGGATATGTTACCATGTATGATGCCTAAACTGAGATCCCATCACTGCTTGATGTATCTTCTAGCCACAGAAGACATCATGCAAATGTTTTCACAGACTGAATAACACTCATACTCACAGAGAGGGAACTCAATGGTAAGATTGGTGGAGTGCCTCTCTAAAATGGAGAACACATCAACAAACATCTGCTCTGCTTAAAAGCCCAGGAGCAATACACTCTTATGCCTTCTTGCTTTAGGTTCTCATGTGCGGCGTTACTTGTGGTGTAACTGGAAGAAAAATACAAAAATCCCCTTCAGAAGATAAGGACTTTAAAAATAAGACTTTTGATTCCGTTTTTTGTAAGGAGTAATGAACCAAATTGATTTGGCGGTAACCCATTTATGTTTGTATCAAAATAAAATATGCACTAATCCAATAATCGACATTTAACAGACCTATTTGACACATCATGTCAACATTATAGATGTTTTCTTAAAATGCAGGTAGGCACACATGACTCTTTGTGCCTTGTAATGTATTCATTGCTGTAGTAATGTCTGTGTGATGGGACCTTGTGGTGAAGCTCCTTACTGCCATGTGATAAGCAGCGGTTGCTTCAAACATTTGCAATACAGTGTGTATCCACCTGAGGCTAAGAGCAGGAGTTAGCAGTGACATGAGATGTGTCCAGTCAACATTGGAGCAAAAGGGAGAAAATGATACCAAAGTGGCATTGGTTTAACAGCAGATGAAGTAACTAGATCTTGCTCTCGTGAAATGTAAACTTGCACAACACTGGGGTTTGTTATGGTTCATGCCAAACTAATGACATAGGAGAAAAACATTTACTCCCCATAATTCAGCTCCATTACCATGTGAAAATGAACAAAACAATAGTTAGTAAGCTAATATTCGTCCTTTTAACCTCCCTGGATCTCAGGATGGTACGAATCAGATAGAAACATGGTGTTCTCTTACACAGTGAGACGAAAACACCATCACATACCAGCCCTTTTCTCACACAGCACTCATCCGCAGTCTCACTTTACCACAAACACTTCCTGCTAGGTCTCTACGGCAAGTCCACATGAAAACAAGGAGAGGGGCGAGCAGCTAAAGTATCACCGAGACTCCCTTCGCTCCTCCAGCTTTGCAGGAGGCAGCGTATCATTACAGCAAACACAGTGACGCAGGTCTTACCCTGTCTTTTCTTTATCACTGTTTCACAATATGTAGTGCAAATGGTTCACCTGTGGCCTGTAACTGGATGGTAAGCCTTGGTGTTTCAGGCTTTTGTGTTATATGGAATCGAATGTGCTCCTGTTGGGAGCTTTAGAGCCAGACAAAGAGGCTCCTTATTGAGCCGGACCGCTGGGCCTTTGCTCCGGCTGGCAGGCTGCAGCTCAGACAGAGACTGCTATTGGGATGGGTGTATATATATAGAACATCAGGATGGGCTTCCTCTCTTTCTCCCTCTCCCCCTCCACCCATCTGTCTCTGTGGTTTTAGAGCATCCTGATGGGTTGACTGAGACAGGTCTGCACCGCTGCAATAAAACCCTTTTATTAAATCCTGAAGTGCATCTTGTATTCAACCCCTTTTAAAAGTACTGTAAAAAGGAAATGTACAGCAACTTACAGAATATTATATTAATGAGATATATTGTTAATAGCTTAGAGGCAACAATGTTTCATGTTCTCTCTTCACCTTTGTGTTAATCCCTGTTCTTATTGCTTTCTTATGAAACCTAAGCGCATAACTCAGATGTAGGAATAACACGTGCTCAGCACATCCAGGTGTCACACACGGATAAAGAGCTTTCCTTGTTTGTATTTCCCTTTTAACTTGTGTGCATTTTGAAGAATAGACTAGCTTAGATGAAACTTTAATGAGGTTGTGCAGCGGAGGAGAGGATTTACAGTGGATACGAAGAACAAATGGTGCCGGAGATAAAACAAGTGTTACAGCAACTATACATAGTTGAAATAATGCAATAGAAAGAAAGAAAAACGGATTCTAAGCTTTAGGCAGATGTACTGTGTGTATTGCAACTGTATTTAGATTTCCAGGTTTACTGGGAGAACAAGGGTCAACATTGCAGTGATTTTAAACCAGGGGTACATCTGCAGTTGACATTTGTTATCAGGAGTAGTACAACTTTGGCCTTTGTTGGTGATTAGACATTAGACAACGGAATTCCACGTTTGCATTAAGATGATCCTTAATTACTTATAAACAATAAGATAGCTATGAATGGCCAACTACAAAGACCTACTATAAATGGCAGACAAAGTTAGTGACAACTGAACTACTTCTGAAACTGTTGAACTCTTTCACTTTAGAACATAGCTTGTACATTTTCATAAAGTATTTTTTTTTTTCTTATACTTAATTTAACTGGGTTTTATTTCTATTTACTTCTAATATTGTCACTGTTATGCTCCAATTCACCAACGCAGATCCCTTGCATGTGAAACCCCCTTGACAATAAACCAGATCCTGGATCTAATTCCGGGGTTCCTCAAACGAAAAAAAAGTTAAGACCCAATGCTTTACAATAAAAGTTAATATTCTATGGAGAGTCAAAACTAAAGGGAGACGTGGCATTGAGGAAATAGTCCCATAACACGTTTTGAATGTGAGTATGAATAAGTAACTTGTGGTTGTACTGTGCTCTGGTCCTAGATGTAGAACTGCTGTTGTTAACATGATGCAGGATGTTACTGATCAAGAACATTCATTTGACTTTCTTTGGCTGAATGTAACTTAATAAGATTACAAAGATAAAAGCAAAAGGCTTTGAGGCCCCAGATGTCAGCTCTCTGATCTGGCTGACATGACTGTTCCCTGGGGAGGAGGGGGGTCATTGTCCAGGTTCTCCAGAAGCCCTGAGACGAGTAGCAAGGACTGTCCTGATTCAAGTTCTGGATTAAATGTGTTTTTGCTGGTGTCGTGCCCCTTTATGGCCCTATAGGAAAGTCAAAGGGCACACGCATAATACAACTAACATCCACATACCTAACCAAAATGCTCCAGGAACTCATTGGTAGCAGGAAGAAATTAGCGACAACAATGTCATCAGCTTTCAGGAGAGTGGAGAAACAGATTTTCTGGGGGTTTTCTTACCCAGCCATACCCACAGGGGGAATGGATGGGATCCAATTAGGTCTGGCTTTAGGTTCCTTTTTATAGTTTCCCAGCATAGTTTTTCAATATCCCTCTGAAAATAGCCGTCTGTTGTGACAGAGTCATCACAGCCCCGTTTGAGTAGAATAACCTGAGAAAGTCGGTCGATATGGAGCAGGGATCAGACCAAAACACAGCCTGCAGCAGATGGCTATAGATAGAAGAAATAGATAGAGGGCTGTTCATAAGGCGTTTGTTGTGTCTGTCAGCACCATGGATAGAGTACAGTGTGAAACGATAGAGATACTCCTCCAGCCATACGGTAGTGAAGGCTTTTACTGTTCTGTCTCAATGGCAAGCCATGACACTGGATAAATAATGCATCCTATGCTACTGTACGAGGCAGCCGACAGCAGCAGTACATGAAGTACCAGTCTGTGTCTAACACCCCACAGCCACTACACACACATACACACACAATGTACAAAACACTCTGAATGGATGGTGCATGAAGTCACATGATGAGTCATATTTCAGCAAACCAATTCTCCCCCTGTCTCCGTCTGCCTCGGTCTTTTTATATTTTTGTTTATGTCTTGTTTTGGACTTTTTATGGCCACAAATGATGATGAGCAGCATCTAGATTCAGCACATTTCCACTGATTCTCACTCCGAGCCACACCTTATTTATAGCTGGTGTATTGTTGTGCAAGGAAGCTGGTGGTGTTTCCTCCCCTGTGGGAACCGTATTAGTCATCAACAAATTATAGTACTCGAACTAGCCGTGAGATTCAGGAAGTGGTTACTTTAGTCATATCACCACACCACATATACTCATTACTCAACATCTTTCTTTATCCAATCGGTTGTATCTGCCTGTAACCTTTGAACTAGAGTTGAATTACCTCTGTCAAAGAGGTAATGTCTTCAGCCTGCTTTTTTGTTTGTGTGTTCATTGTTACTGGGACGATTTCCCAGTAACTTAACCCTCCATTAAATTAAGTTGAAGAGTGTAGCTGGTCCTGCTAAGAACAAATCAAGGGGCGGATACACAGTTTTTTTCGAATGGAAACAGCCTTCGTGGATGTTCTCTGTGCTCAATTGCCATTAACTTCTCAATATCGTGTTTTTTAATGATGAATTCCTATACTCAAAGTCCATTGAATCGTGCATATCCTACATACTGTATGCGTGAGTAGTGCAGTCTCTTAAACAGAGATAAGAAATCATTCAACCAGCTTACATTTCTCAACGACTATCTGATGGATTACCTTGAAATATGGTTCAGACAGACATTCATGGTGCCCTCAAGATGAATTGTTATACATTTGATGAGCCCACTGACTTCCTCTATGTCATTTATCCTCACATCAGAATTGCATTGGGTCCCGTACTAATGTTTAGGCCCATTAAGCTAATGATATTCCAATCATCTTTAGCTGTACCACGTGTTGCTAATTAGTATATTGTTAAGATGCTAACATGCTAAACTAGGATGATGAACTAAGTTAACATACCGGTTCAAAACATCATGTAAGTATTATCACATTGGGCATGTTAGCATGCTGATGTTAGCAATGAACTCGAAGCAACACTGTATAGCATCATCAAGATGCTAGTAGTCTCTTGGTCTTGCATTGTTTATTTTATTGTTTTTCTTTATCATGCCATTTTAAACTACTAATGTAACTTTCTAGAAATGATACATATACTGTATTTTTATACCATAACCATTTAACTCCTTTTGTAAGGGAACATTGTTTTTTTAATAACTGGCTCAGATACTAAACATCTAGAAGCTTAATATTTTCTTTTCATATTATCCAATGTGTGTTCCTATTAGTTAAGATTTGAGGCTAATGCTTCTAGCCTTAATTTGTATACGCAGTGTATTGCATTTTACAAGCTGTGAAGGTGAAACACATTAGATGTCTGGCTCACACACACATATGAAATATTAAACCCTTAAGTATGACCACAGGGTCAATGTAAATGTAAACTATAACATAACAGAGGACTTCTAAGATAGCAGCTGACAGCTACTCACATAAATGGATTTGGCAAAGCGCCCTGTTGACCAGCTTTGTCTCACTGGAATTTAACCAGGTTTTAAATCCCCCCACTGACACCGTACTCTGGATCCACATCTCCCTACCCTCCAGTGGGATTACGCAGACGTGACTGAAGGGGACTCTGTGGGATCTGCACTTGTTATCTCATTTGCTCGACATATTCACAGCAGGCTCCAGAGACCGGGACCCCCGGGCTGATTTCAGTCAGAGGCCGAGGAGGACTCCCAAAGAAAAAAAAGAGCTGATTTGTGTCACTTTCCATCACAAATGAAATCTAATAAAAACTTGAGGGCAACATTTGTGAAGATCTTAGTCTGGGCACATCTTGTCAAAGCAGCCTACATACGGAGACACGAGTAATTCACTGCAAACCTCTAAAACATCTTAAATATAATCCAGATCATAGTCCATCAACATTTAACATCCACGACATCCATAAACATTACAAAATAAAGTCACTGCATAAGAGGGAATTTAGGATGGCAGATTATATCACGCTTAATTAGAATTGGATAATAAAGTTTGATAAAGAATGGTTACTCAGCGGCATTAAACTTTAAATAAACCTTATATTCCTGTTTAACAGCCACAGTCTCTTTTTAATTTACAAATCAGTCGATACATTTGTTCCCAATCTGTTATACAAAATGAGTTTTGTTCAGCCTGTTCTCAACCCTGGCGCTCTGTGATAAGCTCCCATTGATCTGACCTAATGGCTCTGTGACCCACCTAGCATAAAATGTATGTGTGTGTGACAAAGTACAACATTGGGCCTAAATTAGGTTTCTCACAAGCAGCCAATTTAACGCTTGGAAATGATTTACAGTAAATGTTTTTTGAGGGTCATGACCCGACACAACAAGGCCATCTATCCTAAGAGCTCTTTTTCTTCTGTGGTTTGTAATGACCTACACATTGTGACATTGTGCTCGGCTGCTTTTGTAGTACACACTTTGGCAAAACTGTACTTGGAAATGAAGCAGCTCTGGAGGGCGGCAGCATTATGAAGATTTAAGCGGCTGTTAGATGTATTTCATTGAGCCCATCTGGCCTGTTTGAAAGTGTTGCTGAGTCTAGAGAGGCGGTCAGCCGGTGCAATAGAGAGGGTGATGGATGGGCTAATGGAGGCAGGGGGAGGGGAGAAGATGAGAGTGCAGATTTGGGGGGGAAAGAAGCTATTTTCCGGCTGAGTTGAATCTCAGGCTTGGCATGCGGCACACTGCTCTGCCTGTTTTCATACCGACACTCGGCTCTGGCTCCTAACCAGGCTCAACTCACCAATGCCTCTGAAGAGCACACAAACCCACCCGCACACTCTCTTTCTCCCCCTGACGTTTTGGCTCACCCCTCTCTTCCCCCTCTTTATCTTTCTGACTCTCGTTCACTACCTCCTTCCTCTGGCTCTTCTCAATTTGTCTTACCTTCACTCTCTTTTTCTCTGGCCTGTTTTCTTTTTTTCCACCCAGCCTTCCGGTAGTACAGAGGGGTGTGGGGGAGCCTCCAGGTTTCCATAGCGATACTTTGTATCCTGATGTCATTAGTATTGACGGTGTGCAGCTAGGCCAAGCTGTCCTGGCACTGGGGCTGTTTACTGGTTTCCCCAAACTTAAATGATCCGATGTGGGACATCTGTGTGTTTGACTTCACAATTCAGTCTGTCTAACAGTGTCTGTTTGACATTAAGATAGTGATAACAAGGAGTTGTAGCAACATATATATATATACAAAAGTCAGTCATTTGTGAACTGTCTGTTGAAAAAGCTCTGGTGATGTGGTTCCAGGAGCTGGATTTGCACCAGGGGAGAGGCTTGGCAAGGTGGAAATGGATGTTTCATGAAGAAACATCGCCTCTGTCTGCTCGCTCGCTGTATGACTACTGAAGCATGTCAGTAAAGCACAACTCCCAGCCCGACTCCCTCCTCGTTCTTCTGCCTGCTTCACTGGCTCATCTGAGGAGATAGGTGCCTCCTTAGCACCACTCCCCTCAGAAACGCATATAAGTGTTTATCTGTTGCCTGCATTTATGACCTCAACATAGGTGTTGAATGTTTGAGTCACGGGGCAGCAGCTCCCCCTTCTCCACCCCCCACAGATTGTTGAGCTCCTCCTGCAGGCCCACGAGCCGGCAGGTTGCAGCTCTGTGTTGCCAGGGTAATTAGTTCTGTAAGGTGTCTTAGGCCATGGGTGTACAACATATGGATCCTGTATTGATGCAAGGAAATAACATCTATAATGTCATGCAACAACACTTGTTCTCACATTCATACATAAAACATTGTCAGCATCCTCTGGTGATCCTTTGTGTATAATAACATGGCTGAAGATGGTCCTGGGATGCAAAACAATGCATGTTCTGCATTGATTGAAAGGGAGAACCAAGGATAGTTTATCTAAGGAGAAGTAGAAAAAGCAGAGCAGATCATAGTCTTGCAGTTGATGTTAGTTTATCACAGATACATGTTTTACTTTTGTACATGTCTGGGGGATATTTACAAAGGAATTGCATCATTTAAATGTTTTATAGACTGCATTTATTTTATTGACATTAACCCTCCCATTTCTTAATTTAAACTAAACGTATTTCTATGTATTTGTGTGTGTGAATTATTTATTGGCTTTGAGGCATTTTGTGCCCATATTAGTGAGTCAACAGAAGAGAGATGACAGGAAATGAAGGCGGGGAAGGAAAAGGGGAAAAACATGCACAAGCAATTATTGTTCCTGGTGTTCATATTGGACATTTTCTATTCCTAAGGCAAATATAATGTATGTGATGGTGTAAAATATTCCATTTAGTGCAAAAATGCACTCCAAAAGCAAATATGATGATTTTACAGTTTTAAAAAGTTAGTATTAGTAGTAATTGAAAAAAGTCCCTGTTTGTACTTCAACAGCTACAGAAGAGGCTCAGCAGGCTTTGGCAACATAAGGAGTGACAACACCTAAAAAAGTGTGACTTGTAAGATGTATTTTCCAACTCAGACTGCTTATGCCTCATATTACCTTCAGCGGTAAGCATACAGAGGGAGGACTGTGTCCCTAATCACTTACAATTGCAATTGGATTAGTTAGATATCTATTTACAGCCAGCATGAACAGGAGAAAACACCTCTTTTATGTACATGTGAATGGCCATGTGAAAATGTGAACCTTTTATTATTTCCCAAGGGCACTCGAGGTACAGTCATCTCTGAAAACACAGTTTATTGATCAAATTCCCAACAAGAGATCCTTGTTTTGTGCCACAATGCCATATAATACTGTATTTCTATCAGCTCTTCTACACTCTGAAATGGGGTCCACCTCAGAAGTCCAGTGATTTGCATCGCCTTTGATTTGATTGATTTATTCCCTGGAGTATACTCTTACCAATGCACGGTTTACCGTTAAATCTAATTGTAAATCTAATCTTGTCGAAGTAGCTGCATTTCTCAGTGTGTCATGTGACTGGCTGATAACTAGCTCTTGGATATTATGCAAAGGCTCAGGTTAATGCATTTGCTTCATGCATCTTAAATAGTGGGTTGATTGAATTACTCAGGTTAAAACATGTAATATCGGCTTTCGCCAGATGGTGGTGCTCTAGGATCAGCTCTACTAATGCAGGTGGGAGGTTGCTAAGATCAATTTCATATATGCATGTTGCTGCATAATACTATATAAAGCACAGCTAGATAAATAGATTTACTTTATACTACACAATTTAATAACTTAAAAAGCATGAGAAGTCTTTAAATCTCATTAAATAGTAAGCCTTTAAAATGCTTATTCTTCTATTGTTTCCTATTACCTGTGTATCATCTCAAAGTGCTTTTGACAGACAGCCAGCACCATTAACAGACAGATGGACAGACCATTTTTGCCAGCAAGCCTCCCCACGCTCGGCTATATCAGAAATGGCGAGTTCCTGAGGCTACTCTGCACCAGAGATGCCAGATCAATACATTGAGCAATACAAATTAAGCCCTTTTCAAATGGGAAACTGGCCGGGTGAGCCAATCGACATGTTCCATTAAAACAAGTGGCATGAATTTATCATCGCGGTGGTGGAGCCTGATCCCACCTTAAGCTCCTCTTCAAGTGTGTGTGTGTGTGTGTGTGTGTGTGTGTGTGTGTGTGTGTGTGTGTGTGTGTGTGTGTGTGTGTGTGTGTGTGTGTGTGTGTGTGTGTGTGTGTGTGTGTGTGTGTGTGTGTGTGTGTGTGTGTGTGTGTGTGTGTGTGTGCCGTTGAATAGCGTGGACGGACAGCTTGCCACCCTGTGGGCACCACAACTCCAGTCTCTCTGTGATCCACGCTGGCAGCTGCTCTGCCAAATGGGATTTTCCTGGAGATTACGGCCTTTAAGTGCGACACGCTTGCATGTGTTTGTCTTTGTTGTTGACTGAGTGCGTGTGAGGACTATTGTGATAAAGCTGTGTGTTTCTTTGAGTGTTTAAGTGTGTGTGTGTGTGTGTGTGTGTGTGTGTGTGTGTGTGTGTGTGTGTGTGTGTGTGTGTGTGTGGTGTGTGTGTGTGTGTGTGTGTGTGTGTGTGTGTGTGTGTGTGTGTGTGTGTGTGTGTGTGTGGAGACAAGGTGCACAGAGAGCATGTTCTGTTGTCCCATGAAACTGGTTGGCACATGAACTCTCTCTGGCAAGCTGTAAACAGTGAGCATGATTTGACTTTTGTATCAAAGTTTTGTATCAGATTGTATTGGAAAATATTGCTGTGTTTGCTTTGTGCAGTGGACGTTATTACCTGGCAACTAACAATTATTAATCCGCTGGTACATTCTTTTTTTCATAATTCAAAATTGTATTGGATTTTAAGCACAAACATCCAACATAATATACAGACTCAGAGAAAAAACAAACCGTACCAAAGAAATAATTAAAACATTTTTTTTTATAAAAACAGGCAGGTAAAAACAGGCATTGACAAGTATCCATACATCAAATTAAAACATCCAGTCATAGCAGCGCACATTAGTGCATGATATTGTGAGTGTCCCACATCCACTTATTAGTGTCTTCACACGGTTCCACCTTCCCCAGACATGTATCTACTGAAACTATCCCATTGTTTAGCCATGCCACTTCAACATTCAACCTTCCCAGCATCTTTTCACATGCAGCAGTCTCCATCATTTGAACCCTCCACATATTCAGTGTAGGAGTTTGGGGATCCTTCCAACATCTTAAAATTATCCGCGCACACGTTATTAGGCCAGTCTTTAACACTCTAAATGCACATTTATTCAGATGCAGGGTCACCGTCCTGTCTCCAAGGAGACACAGTCTTGGCGAAGTGGGAATATCACATTTCAACCATTTTCCCATAGAGTCCAGAACACTCCTCCACAAGGGACAAACCTTCGAACATTCCCAAAATGCATGCATATACGTGCCACGTTCTTCCCCACATTTCCAACATAAATCATCCTTAATCAGGCCCATTCTGTGTAGTCTTGACGGAGTATAATAATATCTTTGAATGAATTTGCCTCTAGCTTCCCTTATGTATTTTTCAGAGTTAGATATAATTTCCTCCCTTGTTTTTTCGTCAATTGTAAGTGACAGGTCCTTTTCACGTTTGAGATTACCACAGCCATTGTCATTTATCCAGGGACACATCCCGTACCACCTAGAACCTAGATGCTCTTTTAAGCAGTCTTTTGGCAGTTGTAGGTAACACTCTATTGTATTCTCATCCCTATTAATGAAACTCCTCCCCCCCATATCGCTGGTACATTTTTGAATAAATTAAAAGTCGTTTTGAAACGTGAAAATAGTGAGAAAGGCCCATTACATTTTACCTGAGACCAGGGCAACATCTTCAAATATCTCAGTTTATTTAATGTCAGCAGTCATCAAATTAGTTAAACGTATTATCATTGAAGACTAAGAAACCAAACCAGCTAGTATTCCCATTTAAGAGGCTGGATCACAAAAAAAGATTTGCTCTTCTGTTGGCCTCGCTGGAAAGGTTGATTTTTAGAAGGTCTATTTTAGTCCAGACTGAAATATTAAAAAATACATTTGATGGATTACCTTAACATTTTGGTAAAAGGGACCAGTTTGTGATTTTTGGAATGCCATGACATTTGGTATCTTCATACACGTTTTTCCTCTAGCGCTATCATAGGGTCAAAACACATTTGATCATACTTTGGTTGATGACCGAAACAATAGCAGAACTAATGGCATTCCCATCAGCCTCAGCTGTGCTGCCAAATGTTAGCATGCTAACATATTAAATTAAAGTTGTGAAAATTATGTCTGTTAAATATCAGCTTGTTAGCATTTGATTGTGAGCATGTTAGCTTGTTAACGTTAGCATTTAGCTCAAAGCACTTCTATGTCTAAGTACATCCCTATAAAGCTACGAGGATGTCTGGCGACTCTTCGGGTTGTTGCTTTTTTAAGTTATTTTAAATTGATGCTATGTCGGATAATGAAGTATAGGCTACGGTATATAAAAAATAATGGATACAATCTTAACGTTTCAGCTTTGCTATTATGATGATTTCATGTTGATTTTATGATGATCATTCATTATGATGACAGTCCTAACCAATATCTACAATCAAAGACAATGTCAAGTCTCTTCAGGCATCAAATTTGAATTGATATCGTTACTGGTGGAATGGGTCCATTGACACTGAAAGTGACATTTAATGAGTTTCTGTCTGAGATGTCACAACTAAATTGGTTTTATTTAAATGTAGTGCTTACAGCTAATTGGAAAATCTCTTAAATCGCAGGACAATTATAATGGGCGCTGTTATAGTATTATAGGAGTTTTCCATTATTTTATTGAATCGTTCGTACGTCTATGAATCAGCTCCAGTATTGGTCCCTAGATGATGTCATCAAAACATGTATCCCCCGAGCTGTGCTATATGATACAATATCACACATGAATTAAGTATTTTATGTGGATTTTCCCATCAACCCATTTCTGTTAGCCTCAGCGCCTGCTCTTTGAATAGCCGTCTGCGGTCCTAAACATAATCTCTGCATGGATCCTCATCCTGGTCCTGTATGGGAGGTGCCTCATTCACTAACCTGCTTAACCTACTTTCTACTTGCCGGTCTTTCATCTGCCCGCAGAGAGGAAAGTGCTGTAGGATATATATAGAATACTTAACAACGTACACAGTGTTCGTCCAAGCTTTTCCGGGCAGCACGGATGGTTCCGTGCTTTGTTGTATTTCTGTATCCTTAGTTCCTTACCCTTAATGCACCACTGATCATTTCCCTAATGAAAACCAGCGTTGCTCCCAACATGAACTCCTCATGTTCAGCCCATTAACCCAACTGGTAGAAAACGTGTTGGGACGCGCTTGAACCTTCATTGAGATGAATATGACCAAAATAATGACATTTTAAGATCTTAATTGTCCAATTATGTAGACAGCTGTTGTGCTGCATTGCAATGCCAGTTCAATTGCAGTTTCCTAGCAACCGGAATGGTACAATGCAATGATTTTCTGTTAAGTGGCACCATTTCCTCTCAGCGAGACTACACTGTATGTTCACAAAACAAATATAAATGCGCAATGTGTGAATGCTTCCTTACCTTAAGGCCACTTTTGCGTTACTGCTTATACCATTTTAATACATTTAAATGTTCGTTCGTGTTTTGTGTAAGGGTACCTGCTAATGTGGACATCCATATTGGTCATGTGTGCATCCGTATTCCCATGAGGTGTGTCACAGCATATGAAAAAGCTGTGTCGCTGCAAACAAAATGATTTCAGTTGATTAATGTTCATCCAAAATGCACCGTCCTGAGCTAATCATTGTACATGCATTCTTTTCAATTAATTCATTATCAAGGGAGCTACAGAGAGGGGGGGGAAGGCTGGGGGGAGGGGAAAGGAGAGTCAGGGGGGGGAACAGAAAATCCAATCGAGCTGGTCTGAAGTCTCGGAGCAATGGAGCATTAGTCTCATCCTGATGTAATTGGAATGACACCAAGAGTAAAGCCCGCTGATTTAGGGACAGCCTCTAGGCTTGATTTAATGCCCTCTACCAAAACTATACATCCATCTTTTTATCTTTCTCTCCTTCCCTCTCCCAGGCCCTCCGTTCTCCTCCGTGTTCCTCCCCCACCCTGTCTCGCGCTTTCTCCGTTCACCAGCTACTGCCATGCATCTCCATCTGTACTCCATTAAACAGAACAGTAGCTGCATTTTATAATATTTCAACCCAGGCGGTTATAAACTCCCTCGGAGCGTGTGTTTCCAGCCTTTTACTTTACACACTTGAATGGCTGTGTTTTACTCTCACAGAGGTTGCGCTTTATTACTGAATAAATATCTCCAGAGAAGAAAGCGTAAAGAAAGGGCAGACTAAGCAGGTGTATCAGGCCAGGGTGCTGCGTCCCGGGGGTTTCTGCTGCTCAGTCCCCTGACAGATGGACGGCCAGGGCAATCCTATTACCCTCCATGTGTTTAGCTCCTCTTAATGCCAGGGTGGGATGCATGGCTAATGGAAGCCAATGAATGTTTGGAGGGAAACAAAAATCTTATGTTACTGAATCATCCCTATTTGTTTAATAACTTTGAGGGGATCTAAAACTAGTGAAACGGCAGTGAAAATGATAACCATGTCGACTTTGTAGCTCAGTTAGTGCACTCTGACACAGCTCGTCTCACTGAGCGATGTCATATTAATCAGCTCAGCCACTAAATAGGCTTTGCTGTATATATTTCACATCAGGGATTTCATCCACCCTTGTCCAGCAAAGTGACTTTTAAAAAGTGTCATCACTGCTACCAACCTTCTGGACTCATATTTGTGAGTATCACAGAGTACCCTGTCCTGTCCTGGAGATAATAATGTATCATGTCTGAATGAGACATTTAGTGCCCCTACAATAAAGCTGTAAATAAATGGGGCAAAGGTCAGCCTCAGGTTGAATCTTAATACTGACTTTCACCCTTCTGTTCCTGTGTTCTTTACTCACACTCATCCACAATTGCATCATGCATTATGACTGTATATGTCATGCAATAATATGGATGTGTTGACTCTCAGAGATTTGTATTTAACCATTGTGGGCTGCATATATAAATCAATTAGCAGCCATGCTTTATGGCAATATAGATTATTAAGCCATGCTAGCAGCTCTTTGGGTGGAAAGAATGTCCTGACTGAAATATCTAGACAACTATTGTATGCATTGGCATATAATTGTTTATAAAGATGTTCATCTTTTTAACTTTAATTACCCTTTAGTTTTTTTTCTTGCACTTTCTTTGGGTTGATGTTTTTTTTAAATGTCTGGACAACTATTGAATGGATTCCCATATAATTTGGTAAACACATCCATTTGCTCTTTTGTATAAATGGTAATAACTTTGCTAAACCCTTGACAGCTATCGTTAGGTCAAACTGTTGGTCTGTCCAATACTTTACGACCAAATAACAGCTAAACAAATAACCATCCGAAATCAATAAATGTTAGCTTTATAACATGCTTAGATGGTGAAAACTGTTAACAGGTTACCTTCTGAACATCAGTATGCTAGCATTGTCTTTTTTGAGCATTTTGCAGTGCTAGCGTCAGCATCTTTATCATAGCATGGCTTTGTCAAAGTGTAGCCAGTACAGCCTACAGAGCGGCTAGACTGGCTGTAACTCGCAGATAGTCTTGCAATATGATTTTTCCATCAATGTGATGTTGGAAAAGAAAATGTCAGGCATTTCATTGGATTAAACTGGATTAGCCAAAACCAAATATTCCTGTTCTTATTTAATCCATAATCCATCCATAAACAGGAACAAAAATATGAAACGTTATACTTAAATAAACCCTATATCGATATTGCAACCCGACTCCATTCTGAAGACTCTGTGAAACGTACTGCAGAAGACATACTGTACGGCTTTGTGACCCGCTATTGAAAATCAAGCATGCATTCAGAGGAACCCATCAGTTACACACCGAAGAAACATGTTTTTTAAATATCTTTGGGCAATCTTAGTGGCATATCTTGTGTTTGAAAGTATTTAATACCGATTTTGGATTGATTTGCACAAGATTTCACTCATTTATCTTCAAGGCATTGCAGATGTAATTATTTGACTGTTTTGAGGGAAATCAGTACACAATTGAATCACTGTCTACCGGTCAATTAGATTAACTGCACAATGATACATTTTCCACCTCTCGTTTTAAGATATTTTTCCTATATATTATTAACAATATGGCTCTCTAATATATTTTGTATTGATCTATCTTAATCTCATATTTGTTGGATTAACTGGATGAAAGTAATCAATATTATACCCTATTTAAACCAGACCTTATGCAGTGGTCAATATACCATCGACTACAGTATCGAGAGCTTTGAGGGATTTGCAGGTGAAGTATAACTCTGCTGTGTGGTCAAATATCTATACTGTGTGAATGTATATACGGCTTGGTATGCAGGCAGCGTTGTTGCCGCCTGTAGCCCAACCAACAACGGCATCCCCAGGTCAAGCAATTACCACACATCAAGGAAAGCAATCGGGCTTGACTAAAATATCATTGCCATGTGATCGTGTCCCTATGTTCGGGCTGCTGTAGCCTAATTTAACCCACTTTGTCCATACGACAGAGGAGAATTGAGGACACGCTCTCCAATCCTGGTGGCCCCCCGAGCATTTCCTGCAAGTCTGACACGCAGCAGCTGGGCCGTAGACGCGCCGTCACCGGTCTCCTACCCAGTGGAGTGAGAGATGGGATGTAATGAGCGAGAGAAGTGCGCCAGCAGAGGAGAACAAGTAGTTGGAGGTAGAGGAAGGGAGCAATACATGAGCCATTGGGTGCACAAACTTGAGGCATTTCGAGTAAAGGATCTCAGACTAAAATCGATCCTGGGATCACTTGAAGGTTACATGACAGCAGCAATTTAAGAGTCGTACTGGTTTCCAGTCAGGGTTGTTGCTTTCCATCTGCACAGGAGCCAGTGTGGTCACATTCAGACTTGATAGGGGGGGGTTAAGGGGGGAGAAGATTGGCATATATGCACCAGGAATGGGAGAGGCAAGGAGCGAGATGGTGAATGTTATTAGAGCGGCAGCATTGATCCCAGGCTCTGGCTCCGAGCAGCATTCACCACTCATTATACAGTCAAATATCTCGGTGCCTTTAACTGCCAACCCTGCCCTTCATCTGTCTGTCTCTCCTCCTCATAACCCCCCACCCCCACCACCTTAGCCTCCCAACACAATCTGACAAACCTGAACCTCTCATCCATGCGGCTTCATTCTGCTAAACCCATTGTTTCATCGATAGCATTTCAATTTCATCCCGTCTTGCTGCTCGGCTGTAACTTAGCCTAGTCTTTTGTGGAAGAGGAACAATGTGTGTGTCTTTTGTGCTCGTGGAGCCTGTTTAAATATTGATAGAGATGGGAAGCATCGCTGACCACTCAGTCAGATCTGAGAGGGTCAAGGATGACAGAGTTCCTCTGCAGATTTCATTAAGGGAGCAGAGGACTGTAAATACTAAAGCATGTGAACCACGGGCCCTCGCAGACGCTCCGGCAACCTTCATTATCCCCCCGCATGGATAGCGTCCTGTAATGTATTCTGATGGGGAGATGGAGGTTGGAGGGTGATGGGGTGTTAAATAGCATGTGTAGGAAGGCCCTGTTTTCCTGCCACGAGCAGCCTGCCACCCTCACAGCCAGATACCCATTAGTACAGGAGCAGAGGATTGGATGTGCAAATGGTCCCATGGATTAGAGAGTTAATGCATTTAGGAGAGGGGGCTCCACAATCTCTTTATTGCCGCTGCTGTGAGTGTGTGAGTGTGTGTGTGTGTGTGTGTGTGTGTGTGTGTGTGTGTGTGTGTGTGTGTGTGTGTGTGTGTGTGTGTGTGTGTGTGTGTGTGTGTGTGTGTGTGTGTGTGTGTGTGTGTGTGTGTGTGTGTGTGTGTGTGTGTGTGTGTGTGTTGAGGCTCGTGCCGGGGAGATACCCAGTCCCTTTGTGGAGCTTGAGAGATTTAGGGTAAAGTGAGTAGATAAGGGCAGCGATGCACTGCAGCCACACATCTGAGACACACACACACACTCATCAAAGCTTACGGTTTGACCAGTAGAAGGTCTTGTTCTGTTATTAAAACTCAGCATGGAAATGAGAGCTTTCCAGAAAGAGGCGCAGACGGCGGCCCTACTAATCTAATTAATCAGCGTCTGGGATTTTTCATTTTCTTCTGCCCTCTCTGTGGCTCTCCGGTCTTCTCTCTTCCTCGACTCATCCCTCTCTCTCCGTCGCGCTCCTTTTGTGTCCTTCTCAGCACCGATTTCTCTGAATCTGAACTTCACGCCCATTTCTCAAGTGTTCGGACCAAATGTGCCCTGTCATGCACTTCCTATAGCATTTAACTCATCTCATAAAGCATCTGTTGTGCTCTCTTGGTGAATAGCTGCACTAAGGGAAGCACATAAAGTATGCTCAATCTGCTGTGATAGATGCCTCTGCAGCAGGCAAGCAGGATGAAGATGGAGGGATAGATGGCGATGCAGTGCAGGGTGTTGAAACAATAATCAAACTGTCTGATTTACATGCACACACATTGTAGGTGGTCATCAGAATATGATCTCTTCCTCTGTTGGTGTTTCCTGTGAGCGTTACATTTGCTGCTTGTGGTTTTTAAAGATGGGAGGGGCCCTCCTCGGTGGGTAATACAGCACGGCAGTGCTCTGTGCTATCCCGCACAGTGAGTCAGCTGAGGGGCCGGTGAATGAATGAGAGAGGAGACCCTGCAGGATTTTTAGGATACGGAAAGGCGAAAGGTGCAACTCTGGAAGCTGAGAGCCTGACATGGAAACGGAGAAGTGATCGGAGCAAGCTTGTTGACGCATAATCCCGCCCGCCCCGCTGGCACTGGGAGGGGGCAAATCTCGCCTGCCTAAACTCAAATCCTCCACAAGAGGTTTACGGAGTGCGCTGCTGCACCTTCAACAAGACATTTCATATCTTTTTTTTAACCAGCTCCACAGGCGATCTGTGGTGAATTTGATCATAGGCTATTTTATTGTATTCCTGGAGAGACATAGGCCTACGTGTCTCAAGCGGAGGATAACGAGCTAATATAATTAAGGTAATTAATCCAGTGTTGGAATCGGCACTGTCACTGCGTCGCGGTTGGATGCGCCCTGAGGTGTGGACAGGACCTGCCCGTACATCGTCACCACCATCACGACCACCACCATCATCACAGGGATTTGATCGTGATTGTGTTGATTACACCGGAGATCTGGAGCCATGACAGCCCCCCCGCTGGTCCCACAGCCCGCCTGCTGACGGTACCGGGCATGATGGGAGCAGGTCTGCCGCGTTCAGGATCCCGAAACAGCCGATTTATCAATGGAGGAAGAGAGTGACACCCGGAAAATCAACAACAGCTTCCTTCGCGAGCACAACTATGCAACCGAAGGTATTTAAACCGATGAAAGGAAACATTATTTAATTTAAACTGCTTTACCTGCATAGGAAATAACCTGAGGCTGTTGCTAGAGGGGTGCAAATATCACATCAAACCAAAGTCACTGCATGGGAATCTTAAAGAAATCCGAAAAATATCTGTTAAAAAATATAAATAGCCTAAGTGATCAAATAAATATATCATATCAGGCTATAGTGATGCTGTTTGGCCCACAACGTGTGTAAATGCGATTTAAAGAGCATTTAATAACCCCAACACCCTATAAACTATAGGGGAATTAAAGGAATATTCCAGTCATTTGTCATAAACATGGAGCTTGTAGCTGAGCATGAGATGATGAGGTGGCTTCCCATCATGCCTGCTATTTTAAGATGATCATCCTGACCATGGGGAATCAGGGCTGTAATCTGTTTGGACCATGGGAAGCAATGGGATAAAGCCTCCTGCAAAGCTTTAGTCTGGAGTGTATGAAGTAAACATGTAATGCAGTTTAAAATGATTGAATTGATGGTTGTTTTTTTTTCATTCAATGTTCACTTATTGAAATAATTGCACAGAGAAGGGGCCCTCATTTTTAGAGGCAGTGTATTGAAATGTGGATGTCTCTTTTAAACACACATGCAAAGCAGTTCTACTGTACATGATCATAATTGGATCTGCAAACAATAGCTTTTGTAGTCTTCAGCCTAAATGCTGCTTCTGCACGTGTGTGTGTGTTTCCTTCTCATTGACCACCAATCAGCCCTTCAATGATCAGCCTGTTATCTAATTGATGGGAAGTAGTTCCCTTATGTTCCACCAATCAGCTCCACCTCTCCCCCATCTGCTTAGATCATTGATCAACATTAACCATTGATTTAAAGTGGAAACGCTTTCATTAATCTTATTACCACCTTGTTCCACATTCACTTCATTTTATTATTCATATCGGTTATGAAAGTTAACTGCTGTGGTAATATCAGTAAGCTTTAATTGCAAACTGAACATCTTTAATGTCATCCTGCAATGCTGTAATGTACATTGACTCTAAATGTATCACATTACACATCAATACTTATTTTTAACACATAATAACTCAAAGTATACATTTACTTCCATGAGGATGTCTATTTTATTCTCTTTAATAATGCAGTTATTTAACAAATAATTGATAACAAGGCATTGTATAGATATTTCTATATTATTTATAATATATTATATATTAGTGCATTGAGTGGTATTTATATTTCAGGTTGAAGTCAGTTCAAAGATAGTCCCTGCCTGCAGTACTATATTCATTGCAATACCCATTTACACCAAGGTGTAAAATAGAACCTCTATAAAATATATATATTTTTATTTATTTAAAGGAGCATCCCGGTATTTAACAACCAAATAGCAAATCGCACAACTTATCTTCAGAATTTGATAGAATGTCATAAAGGGGTATTGGGGCTGTATATGGGATGGTGGAGGGTGTGTGTAGCTGCAGGGAGGGTCCGAGCCACAAGAGCGTCTTCCATTTGCCACCAGGTCAGGTTACAGATGCCACTGCAGGTTGGAGGAGAGACAAAGTCAAAGCCCATAAAGCAGAGAGTCTCCTTCTCACCGTTTCTCCTGCTGCTTTCCTCAATGTGTTTTTCCCCCCTTCATTTCAACATGGCTGATCATCATCATTTACTCTCCTGCTCCTACAGATGATTCCCTGTCAATGCTAAACACACAGTCACTGGTTTACAGCGAGAAGAAGTGGAGTGGGGTGGGAGTGTGGGTGTGATGGATATCTTTGTTTGATGTGTGTGCTGAGATGAAAAACAGTAGGGGATCTTCCTCTTGCAGCTTCTTCCTGTCTCGATCTGTTTCATTCATTTGATCAGGGGAACGTGCACGAGTTACCCAGGGTGTAAAACCTGTCTCTGAAAGCAAAGCACTGTCTGGTCTGTGGCCCATCTGCGCTTTTCAAACAACAAACGTCTACTTTTGTTATATTTTATTGGTGTAATTTATCACTGATGGTCACACCTCATATACCATGAATGAGTGTGTGTGTGTGTGTGTGTGCGCGTGCCCATTCACTCGCTCGTTTCTTGTCTCCTAAGTGGTATGAAGTCAGTCTGAAGCCAAAGATCATAGGGCCGGTGTCTGGGTCTATTGCCCGTCCTCATAAATTCACAAAACTGCACATGTTCCTTCAGGTTTGGCCCATTCAGACCACACACACACACACACACACACACACACACACACACACACACACACACACACACACACACACACACACACACACACACACACACACACACACACACAGATGGACACACACACTCACACATACATAGGCAGGTCTCTGATGAGTGTCGGCGAGCTGGTAGGGATTCCCCTCAGGCCGCGCTTGCCCACAGCAGCAGGACACTAAAATGATGTCACATTTTAATGATGTCACCCGCGCTGACCTTTGGTTTGCACCAATCCCACGCCTCAGTGGGTCTGTGGGCGGATACATTGACCCGCTGTGTCGACTACATAACGTGTACACGCTGTGAGTAAAGCTGTACTGGTCGTTCATACTTGTTCATTTAAATTATTCTCAAGCATAAAGATATAATATAACAGTTCCGCATTCAAATGTCTAAAATCACTAGACCAGAACCATGTTACATATAATTTTGAGTTGTGTACCTCCATTATACCAAATGTAACAATATCCAAACCTAAGGAGGTAACAATCTCTTTTATTCGGTTGCTTTTCCAAATGTACCAGCAAGTTGACTGCCAGAATTCGTACATTGACATAAATAAAGTATTCATTGGAAGTGTGTATCTTAGATTATCAGTGAAATAAACTACGTCAAGGCTAGCAGTTAGCTTGCAACCACTCCATCCAATGTCCGCCAAACTGTGACGGAGAAATACCGATTTACAAACAAAAATCTGAAATACTTTATTCGTCCAACGCGCACATTTAGGCCATTACAGCAGCAAAGGTAGAGTGCAGATAAAAGGCTAAATAGATATTAAATAGAAAGGAAAGCCAACAGGGCAACCTCGGATCCTCGGATAACTCTGCTCCAGGTAAAAAACACCTGAGTGAACAATAAATTAATGCAAACGGGAGGAGTAGACTACAATAACAAACTCTGATAATGTTGCGCCACTTGAAAGCAGCACTAAATGATGTGTTTGTTTTGATGGAGAGACCCTAAATCACATTTTGTGCATACATTGCAAAGTTCCCTAAGACATCGTTGTTGTCTAGGTGAAAGATTACAAATGACATTACTGTCTGATTTGCATTCACCGTTCGCTTGCAGATGACACATTGCTAATGGTGATAGAATGGATGGCATGTCTCACTGCAGCTGTGTATATCACTGTGTGTGGAGTCAATGGACTGTGACGCTCCTACAACATGGTTCTGAGTTAATTTTCATAATATGCACCTTGGATGTTCCTATAATGGAGGAAATTGTCAAATAGCCCAACACCACCCAGGGTGTGAACATTTAAATAGCTTCCTTGCTGTGAGGCAGGACCTAACCTAATGTCTGCCTTGGTATTGATTTCTGGTCCTTTACAATTTAGCTACCGGAACAATGACCTAAAGATCTATTGGTAGGACATGTAATCCCTTCCACCTTCTCTCCCCTGCCCCCTCTGTCTCCTATTTTTCTCTCTTTCTGCTTTGCCTCTGTCTGATGCGAGTACAAGCTTGTGTGTGATGTGACCCCTCTAGCCCCGCTGAATACTGATGCAGTCCTGTAACACACAGCTTACAGCCTTTATTGCAGCTGCTGATGAGAGAGCAGCACCGACTATGGTTGCCTGTGCCAATGCAAACGGCCTGGGGCCACACTTTAGGACCCCGGCATAAAAAAGACTTAGCCCACCATACCCCCAGGTCCTATACATTATTCAATACGAAACACTCAAAACGCAGAACCCCGCCTCGCCACGTAGAGCGCAAGAAAGATAATGTCTACGTGTGTGTGTATGGGGGCTGGTGTGGGGGTGGCGGGCGCTTAATGGCAAGCTGTGAAGTTGGGGCGAGTCACACTCCTTATTCAGCAGCTGCTTTCATCCCCTGATTAGCTTCTTATTAAGTCTGCAGCTCCATGAAAATTTAATGAGAATTTATTAAAGAATACCCATGGCGTTGCTACTGTAAGACGATTACAAAAAATATCCTTTTTCCTCAACTGGCTTCCAGTTCATTTGAGGCGTCACGGTGATACATGTAGTGTAGGTGAGTCTTCCAGAGTACTGCTAGCCTGAAGGGTAAGCAGTGTTTGACCTTTCTGGACTTTATAATGGGATACATTTGTAAGTTTTGATAGCTAATTCCTGTGTCCTGTCCAGGAAGCATCGTCCCTCAGAATATTTCATGTTTCGGTGATAAGGTTACTGTATACACAGGATTTTAGTGTGTACAGCAACCGTCGAATGTTTGATGTGTTGAAAACAAGAAGATGAAAGGGATTGCACTGGAGCAACACAGACGGATAGAGAGGCAGCTTTTGTTTTGGTGGATTATAATTCCATGCACCCCTGCTTCCCCACCATCCCCCCCTCCTGCATCTTGAATTTCTGAGAGAATACCAAATAACAAGCATCTTAAATGATCCCTCTTGGTGTTCATGTTGGAGCATGCAGGAATCGATCGCTGTTTTCACTGCTTTTCACCACTTCTTCTTCTCGTTGCACGCTGTCCGGGGTCGTGTCTGTAGTCACGGCAAAGTGTTAATGAAGTGTGAAAAATGAAGCAGTAACACGTCTCGCCCATTTCACCCTCTACTACCCGGACAGGGGGATACAGAAAAGATAGCATACGTACAAGTACAAAAGGGAGAAAGAAAACACACCCACACACACCCACACACACATTATGTCTGATTCTCAAGAGGCTGATCCTGGAGAAACCAGGTTAATTAGCTTGTTCACTCCAGATCTTACAAAGAATCATGCTCTTCAGATGAAGAGAGCTGCATTGTGCTCTGTCTCTTTGTGTGCTGTTAATAAAGCCTAATAAAGCCTTAATTAAACGGCTGGGCACCGGACCAGCAGGTAGCAGGGTTTATTCAACATTTCGATTGATCTCCATTGTTGCTTGTGTGAAGTGAAGCCGTTATCAGCTGCCTATTCAAATGTATGAAACATGCGGGTATGTGGTTCCCGGATCGAAAAGTGAAGATTGATACGTATTGTTGATTTGAAAAAACAAGAGTGTCGTGTGAAAGAGAGTACGAGAAGGGACGTGAATTATCCCCCGTCCTGATCCATTGACGCAAGCAGCTCAGCACAAGTGCTGTAATCCTCTCCTCTCCACATCAATGGCTAACAAAGCATTTACACGACACCATGTTGCTCACGTCCCTCCCTCTACCTGGAATTATTGCACGTCACTTACGCAACTAGCTTTCCAATGTATCATTTTGGGTCTGTTTGTCTTGCACAGCCGTCCAATACCACAGGATCAACTCAGTTTGTTTGCTTTACTTTTTTTCCACTCCTGAAAAGATTACATGTTGTCTAGATGTTAGCCAGGGTACTCCTATTTTTGTCTTTGCTGTAGTCTGCGCCGACGAGTCTCACTGTACGATCTTTTATTGACCTACTTACTTGCCAGACTCCCCCCCTCTTTTTCTTTTAGCGGCCCTTTCTGTTATGCGGGATGGATGGTGCTTGCCAGGCGTCTATAAATACATCCAATATCCCCGTTCCCCGCCCTGAGTTTCTGGTACCTCGTGCACGCTTTTCATTCCAGAATCAATGCATATCTATGTTTCCATCCAATTGGAACGTCCCAATTCTATATTGCATGCTGAAGGGAGGTTATTGAGGTTCAGATCGGTGAATAGAAACAGATAACGGCCTGTGTTTTGTCAGCCTTACGTACACAGTTATACTCACACATCACAGCAGCAGGCCAGCAGGCTTGTCTGTGTTATTACCGGTGATGGATGTGTGTTATCTCGAGCATCCCTCCGAAGCATCAAGAAGCGCTGACCTGTCTGCGTCAGACCTGGCTGGCCACAGGATTTATGGGCTTCATCTGGTTAGGGTCTGCTGATGAAGCTGTGTGTGTATGAGGCAGTGTGTGTAAGTACACATTTGATCAGCCTAATGCTAATTCAAGTCCACCTTGAACCTGCTGATGTTGATCTGGTGCACGCGGAAATCGTGACAGAGACCCCGCCCACCTGCGACTCCGCTGCAAAGCAGTTTGTTCTCTGTAATGAAAGTTTGTTTGAACACACTGTATGTTGCCGTTGTAACACGGTTTCATCAGTAGCTGAGGTTGAATAAATTGCAGTTGTTTCGTGTTTGAATTCATTTGCATGAGGAAAAACTCATTTCGGGAAGCATTCCATCACGTTACTCGGAGTTTCCGCTTCACTGCCTCGCCACGGTTCTCCATTCAGTGAGATGATTGAAGGATGTATCCGTGTGTAAACTCGTTAAAATGGCACCCATCAATTACTGTTACTCCTCAGTGACTTAATGGGTTAATGATGAGGGGAGAAGAGAGGAGAAAGAGTGGAAAAAGTACAGGGAGGACAAAACCAGGGAGAGAGAAAAGCTTTGATTCAAGAATGCTGACTGCTAAGCCGATTCAATTCGATTCACACCGGCGGCCTTGGCCTGATGGTGTTTGGGAATACACAGTTGTGTGTGTGGGAGTGTGTGAGTGTGTGAGTGCTGGGGGGTTGCAATTCACATCTCTGTGCATGCAGATTCAGAAACAGGGCTGTTTTTTTGCACTTGCGAGGGTCTATGCTTCGACGATATTTCGTGTCGGTGGGGTACTCCCAGGCTGTAATTAGGTCAGAGTGGGTCTTGTCTGCGAAACGTTAATTAGTTTTCTGATTCGAATATGATTAGGATCGGTGCCCCCACCTCATGTCATTATCAACACATGGGCATAAGAATCCCTCCGGTGTCGTCAACAATTAAATGAAACCAGAGGAGGACACGCACACATGCAGTGGAAGACATGGCGCTTAGTCATTCCCACAATGCACAGCAGCTCTATGTGCAGGGATGAGCCCGTCTACAGGGACTCCATTGTCTGAAGTTGTGTGCTGCATTGAAACGGCACTCACTCCCCCAGATGCAGTAGCAGCTTTTCACTCTATTGCAGCACTCTCTCTGTCTGCTGAATTACAGCTAGCATCAGCAACTAAGTATGAGAGCTATTGGCACACACACACACACACACACACACACACACACACACACACACACACACACACACACACACACACACACACACACACACACACACACACCCCTCCGACTGCCGCTAGAGATGGAAACGGTCTCCATAGCAACGTTCGCCTCTCCTGTTCAGCGCTCCGCCAGTAGCAGGTCCACAGAGGGCGTAGGGGGGGGGGGGGGGCACAAAACAACAAGCTTCTCTTTCTCTTTCTCTTTCTGTCTAATATTATTGTCACTGTTAAACAGAGGACTAGCCTCTGCTGTGGTGTGTGTCTTTGTGTGTGTGTGTGACAGACATATTATGCATATTACTTTTTAGCCCAGGGCTGTATAATAATTACAGTCACCATTAGCCTCTCCGAAATCAAGGCAGATATATGAGAGCTACCTTAAGGGTAGGTGTCTGTTATTTACTTGTGTTGGAACTGTAGCTATGCAAAGAGACACTGAGAGATGTTGGCGATGAAGCAAATGTATCTTACTGCTCTTGTGTGTTTTTGTCACCCTGTTGATGCACTGCATAGATTGAACATTAAAACAGTGTGCTACACATGCATGGACATATATTAAGTGCTAAAAGGTCATGTTTTAAAGGTGTATGACTGAGGTTTTTTAATGAAGGAGCAGGAGAGTCCCTGAGCAGCACGGGGTCTTGCAACCGGGAGGAGAGAGTGAATGGCGTTATTAGTGCCCTTAAAAAAAGCAGGAGTACAATTAAATGACACAGATTGGCTCACTTCAGTCAGACAAGGGGCTGAATTAGTTGATATCATGCAGTGACTCAATCAATGGCTTCTCCTAACCCATATTTCACCAAACCAGGGTATCTGTGCCGAAGAGTCCTCTGTGGGTTTGTCAAGAGATTTCCCTTTTTTCTAGAAGTCACTCTACCAGATCTATCTGAAAGCTCTTTGTTTCTGTCCGACTGATACCTTGACAGCTTTGTGCATGCCGTCCATACTGACATTTTCTCCCCCTCTCTGCTTTGCTTCCTGTGTTGCAGCTGACATTATCTCAACGGTTGAGTTTAACTCATCGGGGGAGCTGTTGGCCACCGGGGATAAAGGAGGCAGAGTGGTTGTCTTCCAGAGGGAGCAGGAGGTAGGAAATGCCAACAATGCAACACTAATTATCCCGCCCTTCCGCTGAGAGGATTTGACAGCATTGGAATATTAAACTTGTATTGTTAGCTTTTAAATAACTAGCTGGGGAAAAAAAGGTGTATTTGAAAAAATATTGCTAGCTGGAAAGTTCAGAATATCTTAAAACCATGAACAACAAAAATGGCTGTGATCGCTAAGAAGCTTAGGTGGGGCCATTATTATAAACTTATGTTAAATGGAGAAACATTTTTTAAAACCACTAAGATTAATTCTGATTCAGAGGTAAGATGCCAAGGTCACCAATGATATCGACTACATTTATTCTGAATTACAAAGAAATAGCAGATGGTGCAAAGTACCTCTACAAGTTTCATGTCAAGGAGAAGCCATACAAATATAGATATTGAAATAGACTGATGTAATCCACAGTGTAGCTGCTATGGAGTGCTAAAACAAATAACTAATAGTAAAACAATGCTAACAGCTAACAGGCTGATGGTTAGCATGTACAATGTTGACAATGCCAAAATGTGCTAGTTAAAACTAAACACAAATTGAAACAGAGGCTAAGAAAAAGGTCATCAGTTGTGCAGGTCATGTGATCATAAACAAGTAATCATTAGCCAAATATGACCAAATAATGGCTCAAGATGAGAAGTCATAGGACCAATTTACAGCCACTAGCATGGCTAAAAATAGAACATCTCACATTGAAGATACTTTAGGGGAGATTTAATGGAATACAATGAACATTTACACCAATATCAATATTGAATCATCTGCAGTTAACAGCCAATGAACCGTCCTCTCACTATGTTTCTCTTCTTGCAGAGTAAGAGCCAGCCCCAGCGTCGAGGGGAGTACAATGTTTACAGCACATTCCAGAGCCACGAGCCGGAGTTTGACTACCTGAAGAGCTTGGAGATTGAGGAGAAGATCAACAAGATCAAATGGCTTCCACAGCAGAACGCCGCCTACTTCCTGCTCTCCACCAACGGTCAGTCAGTTAGCTGAGGCGGCCCCTCTACTGTAGCAGCATGGCAAAGTGGTTAAATAGACCATTCATCAGTCATGATGAGAGTGTGTTTAAATGTGGCCAGAGTGTTATTGTTACTCAATAATGGTGTCGAGTAAAGCCATGATTCATTCCTCACTCTGCTGAATGGTCAGATATACACTTGATTTATGAGGAGACGTTATTAATATCACATCAAAATGTCTTTTTGACTGTCTGTGCGAATGTATTGGTTTTCCGCTTGGCTGAGCAAGTGCCACCAGCAGAAGCGTTTCAGATTGAGAACTTCATGCATGGCTGCCACACCAGGAACACACCCACACACACACACATACACACATATCAAAGCATGTTCCACCATACATGCACGCTAGCTCACACACATCAGCAGAGAGACGTCTTGCAGATTGTGGGCTTCATGCATGGCTGCTACAGAAGCGCTAGAGGTGGCTGGAGCAGATGGTGGAGGATCCTGTGGCGATGGCCTCGCTGCTCCGACACCAATACTCACAGCGGAAATTAAAAAAAGAAGTGGCAACAACCTGACTGCTGCCACCATCCCCCTCACTAGCCGAGAAGATGGGATGTAACTGGTGTCTGTGTGAGACTGAAATGAAAAGTGCCCAGATGGCTTTTTCATGGGGAGTGTACACTGCTGAAGGGAAATGTAGTCCACATGTAGATTGATATCTGTGACATCAAAATGTAAACAGGAGGAGCAATTCATCATTCCCGCTGGCTGCTGCCCAGCTACACGCCAGATTGGACGCCCCACCCCCCGCATCCATCTTGTATTTGAGATTCACTGTAGTGAGCTGTGATATGACTGTATTTTGTGTTTCTGTGTGTCTCCCTGTTGGTGTTTGTGTGATGTATCCATCCCAGACAAGACGGTGAAGCTGTGGAAGATCAGCGAGAGAGACAAGCGTCCGGAGGGCTACAACCTGAAGGATGACGACGGTCGGATCAGAGACCCGTCGACCATCACCTCGCTACGGGTAAGAGTGTCACAGGAAACTATCACCCCAAACACCTGAATGTCACATGGAGTCAGGTTAACAGCCCTGGGTCTTGTCTTGCTGGTGTGTAAAACTTTCAATTTGGCTCAGAGTCAAATATGATCTTAAGACAGGGACAATTCCAGAGAATTCCAAACAAAACATTTCGAGCTACAGTCTCATACGACTGCATTTACATTTCCTTTAAGTAAATATGCCAACTTTCTGAATACCTAATGCAAGTTGACCATTTAAATCCCCAAAATGCACCACAATATCAACTTCGACCTCAGATCAGACAACACGCTTAATTTAAGAATATTACTAAGCAGAGGAAAATAAACGTATCATATTGCACCACAATATTTTATTATTATCTAACCTATCTTTTGTCTTCTACATGTAGCAAGGCCATACCTTTGTAATTGTACTATCCTCAAAACCAATCATATGGTGATTTTTAACATTGGGAAAATGTGCTTGTATGCCTTCTTGATGAGAAATTGTTACCTCTTTAATGTTTATACAGTAATTTAGTTAAGTACAAAGCTAGAGCCAAGGTTAGGTTAGGTTAGGTTGTTGTTACAATAAATGTAACAACTTCAACCTAACAGCTCCTTTGAAGCTCACAAATAAACATGTGACAGGCTTGAAAGACAACTTGCATGTAATGTACTAATTAGTGAACCACGGAGGAGCTGGTAGGGGTGTTACATTTGGAGAAAGCCAGGCTAGCCGTTTCCAAAACAACTGTCTGTTTCTGCTTAAATGTTGTCTCTGACCAAAGTCTATCCTCAGTTTGCACGTCTAAAGTCTGAATGTGTACAGCACAGAATAACTGATAACGTAACCTTCACTCATTATGCTATGATAGCCTTTAATGCTACTTGATAGAAATGCATACTATGTCTGTACTTTATTCGTCAAAGTTGACACAGTTTTTCCAGTAAAGCATGATAGCGTTCGGCTGATTTATACCACCAGCAAACACAATCGTTGGACCTTTTTAAACTTGGAGTGGTAGTAGAAAGTGAGAATGAGTGATCGATATGAGCACTGAGGTGAAAACCGTGAAGGGATCATCCTCTCTGTCTCCACCTCACTCCACTCTCCCTCTCATTCTTATCACTCCACTACCTCTTTCATTTCGTCACAAAGCAGGCAGGCACATAGGACAGTGTGCGTGTACGTGAAATGTGTGTGTGTGTGTGTGTCTGCCATAGTAGATTAGTGCTGTGTTCAGCGTGTCTGTCCTTCTTTGTCTGGCTGGCCAGGGGATCATAGCAACCTGGAGGACAGGCCGGGGCCTGTGGCAATCCTGTTTAGAGGGTGTGAAATCTGCTCATTGGGGGGGGGGGGGGGGGGGGGGGTAGAAAGAAGTGGGGGAAATGATGAATTTCCAAAAATCATTCCGAAATGTAGCCTTAATTCTGAGGATAAATGCTCTTTATTGTATCATGCAAAGTCTATGCTTCCGTATTTGTAAAACACATTTTAACTGCTTTAAACTAGGAAACTGACTAAAAATGATGTTGTAAATAGACTTCTAAGAGTATTTGTGCCTTTTTAAAGCAGAATTATCTTATTTTTAATTCTTCTGTTTTATATACTATAAGGAAGAGAATGTATTTGGTCATTATGAAGGTGCGAGAGCAAGCTGAAGCGTGTAACTGTCAGTGTTGGGGGTTATGGGTTAATACGGTCTGTGTCTCTCTGGACGGCCGGTGAAAGACATGGAAATGAAGTGACACCCATGGAGATACAGCGGCCTGCTGGGCTGCCATGTCTCTCTGTCAGTGCCAGAAACAGACGGGAGGAAAAGGGAAGAAGCAGTCGATTTGTTCTCCTCTCTTGCTCCCCTCCCTACTCTCTTTGTCTGGGTTTTATCTGGCCAACGGGGGGCTGCATGCAGACCGGTGCTGGCTGTCTTTGAAGACCGAGCAGCACTGCGTATGTGTGTGTGTGTGTGTGTGTGTGTGTGTGTGTGTGTGTGTGTGTGTGTGTGTGTGTGTGTGTGTGTGTGTGTGTGTGTGTGTGTGTGTGTGTGTGTGTGTGTGTGTGTGTGTGTGTGTGTGTGTGTGTGTGTGTGTGTGTATCTCGTCTTAATTCTGCAGAGTTCAGTTATCATTCCTCAGCAGGGTCTAGCGATGCCCTCGGGCCATCTCTCTTTTTACCTCTTTCGCTTTCCCTCTTTTTTCGCCTTTCCTCACGCACAAACAGCAACACAGAAGTGATTTCTTCATCACTAACATGAGAGAGGAGAGGAGGAGGGGGGGGAGGGGGGGTGCGTGAGTAATCTCAGAGTAGCCGTGTAGAAAGCTGATATCAAACAGCCCCTGAGCCCCTCAGTCACTGTCTCTGTTTCATTAAGATTTGTGGAGTAAATGTCATATGAATCCCTGGAGTCATCTAGTTATGGATCGTACACACACACACACACACACACACACACACACACACACACACACACACACACACACACACACACACACACACACACACACACACACACACACACACACACACACACACACACACACACAAGCAACCAAGTGCATCTACATCCCCCCATATATACCTATCTAAAACAGCTTTGAGGAATGAAACCAATCACAGATTTCCGAGTAATTTCTGTCATTTTTTCCAGTTTTCCAGTTTTAAACTGACCTGTCTTCACCCATAGGTGCCGGTGCTGCAGCCCATGGACTTGATGGTGGAAGCTACGGCCAGGCGAGTATTCAGCAACGCTCACATGTACCACATCAACTCCATCTCTGTCAACTCCGACTATCAGACGTACATCTCCACCGACGACCTCAGGGTGAACCTGTGGAACCTGGAGATCACCGACCGCAGCTTCAGTATCCTCTTCTTCACGTCTTCTTAGGGACTAAAATGTGGGAGAAAAAAGGGGTGACCCTGTTATTTCACTCTGTTGGTACAGGAAATGTGTCATTTTTTCAGGGCTTGAATTCAAAACAGTATAGCATTAGTCAGAGTGTAGCCTTCACAGTCTTGTCTGAATGCTAGAGGAAGCTGTCTGAATGTTTTAGTTGTTCCTTAACGCCTGTCTCTCAGACATTGTTGACATAAAGCCAGCCAACATGGAGGAGCTGACGGAGGTGATCACCTCTGCAGAGTTTCATCCCCAGCAGTGTCACACCTTCGCCTACAGCAGCAGCAAGGGCTCGATACGCCTCTGTGACATGAGAGAGGCCGCGCTCTGTGACAAACATTGCAAATGTGAGTACAAGCAGGGTAACGACAAAGAGCCAACTCATCTCTTTATAGATTTTCTTTCAAGTGAAAATATTCCAGTTTTTATGCCAAGCATCATGCATTGTTTATGTTCCATGGTGCCTCATTAGCCACCAAAAGAAGGCCGTAAAACGAGAGGCATTGGGTGATTCTTTTATTTGTTCTTTATCATTTCTTTATTCCTCCTTCTGCATACAATTCCCCTTGCTTGAATAACTGGTCGTATTGTATTGAATTAAACTGAATCAATGACTCCCTTTAATGACTATAACTGACTTTCCCCCTTTAAACAGTCAAATGTCATTATTCAGTCTAAAGACATTAGGAACCCAGTTTGTGTAATTTGAGGTTTATTGTAGAATGTCATTTTCCTTTTCTTGGATATCACAATCTTTAAATTCATATAAACGACACAAGAAATGGACCTCAATATCACAAAGAAAATGGTGTTTATTATTATTAATATGTTATAGCTTCAAGCAGAATGGAAGGTCAGAAAAAGAACGTGTGTTGTTTTTAAATACATGATCAAAACACAAAAGACAGAGGTGGGAAACCAAGAGACCATTTTCACAAATTCACATTGAATGTATTCGCTTCAGCTCTGCCTTTGTGTGGTGTTCCCTCTGCTTCATATGAAGGGGTTGATAACCCATCAATAATTCTCATTGTGTGTTTCAAACAATGAACGGCCTTCTCTAAAGCCTAACATCTCATGCATTCGCGTGGGCCAAATGAATAATGAATACATTGACATTTTCGATGCAAAATCAATAGCTTAAGAGCAATCGCATTAGTCCCTCATGGACACACCTTGTTGTTCGATAATGCCAGTCATTTCCTCAGACATATTGATGTGTTCATTCATGCGCTAACATGGCCTGTAGAATTCAACATGATCATTTATTTTGGGGCGGAATAGGTATAATATATGCCCAAAAGGTTTGCATTTAAGTGTACATTTTAAGTTGTGGCATTTAGTGCTGTTTCATATTGAAATATACGTGTGATCACTTGACAGACGCATTGCTCACACACACACACACACTCACAGAGCAGGCAGGTGCTCTCTTTAGCCTTGGGACAGGTCATACTGTCTCCCTGCATGAACAGTGTATGGCTCGGAGCGATATTTCCCTCCCACGCATGCACACACACACATTCTGTCCCTTGACACACACTCACATGCACAATACTTCCTTAACCTTGTACATAAAAAAACACAATCATACTGTATCCCCTCCCATACCTGCTGCTGGTGTCTGTCAGATTGAGGATGGTTAGATGTATAGGGGAGGATTGCCAAAGCGCAGAGCCCCAGGACACAGAGAGGGAGACCCAGCAGCCCCCATGCCCACTCCCCAGGGACCCTATTATACACCCCTGCAGTGGGAAAGGGAGGAAGGGCAGGGACGCACATATACATGCATATATACATGCACATATTGCACACACCCTAAGCTCCTTCACTGACACACACACAAATCCAGTGGGGCCAAAATGGGCCCAGCACTTTGACATTGATTTGTTTTCCTTATCCCTTCCTCATCCCCCCCATTTTTCATCTCTCGTGCCGCATCCCTTGTTAGACTCCCCATTGACACATCACAGAGCTATTCTCCGGGCCTCAGCTGAGGAGGAGGAGAGGGGGCATTTTTTGGAGAGATGGAGAGTAGAGAGGGGAGGAAGGGTGGGAGGAAAGGAGGAGGAGGAACAATAACTTGACAGCTAACGATGGAATGCCTGGCTCTTATCCCCAGCGTGTTGGCCTGCACACAGATCAGCAGCTGCCAGAATCAATATGAATCATAACCAATATTTACCCAGCATGCTGACCCACCACTCTCTCCCTAAACACACACAGAAATAATACCATGAAGAGATGCAGCTGCTGCGGCAAACCCCGCACCAAAGCATTGTTGTGGCTGTTATCGTTTGCTAATGACGGCCCCCACCACCCAAACTAAATCTGCCTTGTTTTTTTTCTCTCAATGCGAATGATTAAAAGACCTGCAGGAGGAAGAACATCCTTTTTAGGCAGCGACCTCCCATGGTGTAAAATGTGTTTTTCTCCGTCAGAAGATAACTGCTTTTTGTTTTTCTCTCCAAGACTTTGAGGAGCCTGAGGATCCCTCCACTCGCTCCTTTTTCTCTGAAATCATCTCGTCCATTTCTGACGTGAAGTTCAGCCATAACGGCCGCTACCTGATGACAAGGGACTACCTCACTGTCAAAGTGTGGGACCTTCAAATGGAGAACAAACCACTAGAGACGTACCAGGTAAGCTTTCATCTTGCTTTTATGAGCCTGTTAGTTCGAAGGCGGCGAGAAAAATCCTAAATAATGTCAAGATCAAATCAAAACGTATTGATTTCAGACTAATCGCTCAACATAATCCTGTTTCACTGTCCCCCTGCCAATCTGTAACTGTCATCTTCAGCGATTACCCCAGGCGGGCTTATTGAGCTGACTGTCGGTAAAAAGACAGATAGTGCCGCTGCTGATGCAACCTGAAGGGCATAACCTCCCACTGTGTGGTCACTGGGGTCAGATCCACACTGTCTGATCATGGGAAGCCATCTTAGGGCAGGTCATGATTGATAACGCCATCAGCCGGGCTCAAGGGATTCCCCATTCAATTCCAGCAGCGCCTCCACCTGCTAGCTAGGGTCTTAGCAAGGGTCACCAGGTCTGAAAGGGATTATTGAAAGTAGAGCATATGGTAGAGCCGTTTATGGCGATGTGAGGAACTTAGGTCGTTGGTGGATCTAAGATCTTCAGATGTTCATGTTTTTATTTTTATTTTTCAGGTTCACGACTACTTACGTGGCAAACTTTGCTCTCTGTATGAGAATGACTGCATCTTCGACAAGTTTGAGTGCGTCTGGAATGGATCAGACAGGTACGATTCACTTCTTATCCATCCATCCATCCATCCATTAGTTTATCTCAATAATAAATGCACAATCTCTCTTCTCCTCTTCAGTGTCATTATGACCGGCTCCTACAACAACTTCTTCCGAATGTTCGACCGGAACACTAAACGTGACGTCACACTGGAGGCGTCCAGGGAGAACAGCAAACCCAGAGCCATTCTCAAGCCTCGCAAGGTAAAGCACAAATCATGAATACAGGTTAACTGATATCCAGAGGCAGCTGGAAAACTTTTTTTTAAAGTAGAAGACAGTGGAGAAAGTGTCGTGATTGTGTTGTGATTCATGACGATTACCATATGTGTTGTATATACGTAGTTTCTGCTAGCAAAAAACAGCATACAGACAAAGTTAGCAACTATAGCTAAATAACTTGGTGTAGAATTTAGCATCTAAAGACAAAACATTTAGCATCAGGGGTTAGAGACTATAACAGAGCTAAAAGTTAATATGGTGGTTCATTTTGGGTTGGACACATGACTCTAAATGAATGGTTATTTTGCTACATGTCTCCAGGGTGTGCAAATAGACAACTGCTAATGAAATAACTATATCTACTCTATAAGGTGATATTAACAATGCAGCTTTAACATCACTGAAATATGTTAATGTATGCACAATCGAATATTAACGCCTCTTCATCTCTACTGTTGTCCTCCAGGTGTGTGTGGGTGGGAAGCGGCGTAAGGATGAGATCAGTGTAGACAGCCTTGACTTCAGCAAGAAGATCCTCCACACTACGTGGCACCCCCATGAGAACATCATCGCTGTAGCGGCCACCAACAACCTGTACATCTTCCAAGACAAGGTCAACTAAAGGGGCGATCTGCCTCTGCTGACCCCTCACCCCTTCACATGAGGGGGCTGCAGGGAGAGCTAGGGTTGGAGGAAGAGAAAGATGGAGCCCTAATCTGCATCCTTCCCCTCTTCTCCCTATGACTTGTTGCTGCCAGTCTTGAATTTTGCTGAAGATGTGCAGCGATCAGTATCCAGGGACTGAAATATGGACGCTGTTTTATTTTGGGAATTTGATACAATCTGGATACAGCGTTAGAAAAAAAAAAAAGATTTGTCGAATTTGAGAATGGACTTTCATTCTTCAAATGGACTTCTTATTTAATTTATTTAGCCATGCGGACACCTGGAGAAGTGAATCCCGTGCAACAAGAGGATTGCTGCATGAATTACGTGATGTAGCAGCCCTCCGGAGGAACCCTGGAGGAAGGGGTTACACTGAACTTTAAGAAGAGCACACAGACAGAAACCTAGCTTACATGATGGTGGCTCATTGTCATGTAGCAACAGTGCCCCCTCTCTTTCATTCTGCTCATGCTGCAGTGCATGTGAACAACCCTGCGGCCTCTAACTGTGGCGGACAGTGCAACCTGCTGCACAATTCTTACAAAAGAGAGCGAGGTTGTAAATCTCTGACCCCAGATACCGAGAGTTCTCTCTGCTTTGGACACAACATGGTCAGTCCTTCTAGTACCAATTCTGTGTCTCCCTGGTGAGACTGCTGTAGTCTGTAATGTGAATGAAGCCCTTCCAGGGTGTGTCAATGGTTTTATTTAATGCTGTTGTTTTATTGAGTCCTTCGCTCGGTCAATGAGTCTGTTTAGAAGCTGTGGTGCCTTCTTTTGGTATGTGGGGGGGTTGATGTAGTAGGGGCGGGAGGGTGGTGGGGATTGAGTACAAGGCAGGAGTGTGAATGTTTCAAATGAAATGTTAATTTAGGATTTTTATTTCTGTCTTTCTCCATCAAGAACAAAACAAAATAGCTCTTCGGAGTTTTCCAAATGGAAAAAAGAGCTAGAAGCGATGACATCATAGCACCGGCTACATGCTTGTTCTTCAGGGGAGGACGCTGTGATATGTACAAAGTTATTGTTGCTCTTATCACATTGCAGTCAGTCTGATGTCAGCCGTTTGCAAAAGACATGACAAAGACACAACAAATAATTGTTTTGCAAATGCCCTGTTTGAAAAAAACCACCTCGCCCCGTTTTTAACTTATTTGGATTGTACTGAAAATGATCTGTGGATTGTAGAACTGTCCATTTTTTATGATGATTTATTAAAGTTCATTGGGTAACATAATGCTAGCGTAGCTCTTTTTGCATGCGTTGGATCTTAATCTGATGGACCCGACAGCCTGCACATAGATATTTTGAACATCTACAGATCATCTGAAGCACAATGCAAGTAAAATATTTGTCTGTCCACGTTCCTCCTCTTGTTAAAGATTGGTAACGTGGAACAGTAGCAGGTTTGTTTTTCAGCACTAAGCTCTGATCAGTCGGGAGATCTTCATTTGTCTCAGATTAGTTTTTAAGAGCCAACTCCCATAAAGAAAAGCAGTCAAAGGTCTAAATGAACTCTGTGAAATCAGGGAATTATTAAGTGTGATTCCTTTAAACAGTAATGTCTTCTAAACAACCTCCTTTGTGACACTTCTAATTGAAAAAACTTTTATAGCTCAGAATGTAATGAAATGCAATTAATTACCATGCAGTCTTTATGCTTAATGGACTTTCTTTGAATAAAAAAAAGAATGAAGATGTGCAAGATGAAAGCCCTGGACCTCCTCTGTTTATAATGCTGAATGTACTTCAAATGATTCATTGCTGCTTGTGGTGCAAGAGGGCCCTCGTGTGGATGGAGTTAGACATATAAAAGCAGTCTGGATGAAACATGATTTTCCTCCACTGGACACAGTCGGTGGTTCATTTCAAATCAAGAGCCAAATTGACAATTTTCTTAAATGTTTAGATTATTCATATTATGTCATTTACCATTATAGGAGCAGAAATCCAACATGTAACATACACAATTGACCGAATCCATCTAGATTGCTGGTGGATGCTTCAGATGTTATAGACCATGAACACATTTTTAAAGGCCATTGGGCTATATCAAAAACATCAGCAGTCAAGCATTAGTATAAGAAAACTGTAAATTAGCTATCCCATACATTCCTGTGTCCTACTGTGCACATTATGCAGAGTTTTTCTAATTGGCCCCGTGAGGCAGTAGTCGACGCACATTTCGTCAGCTGGGGACAGCAGCTGTCAATCAAACTGCATCTTTATAACCAGCGGCAGAAGCTGCATCATTGCGTCTCAGGATAAACCCTGGGACAGACAGGAGCTCCACTGTGATTATTGATCGGCAATCGATAGTTCTCTCTGATGCAGTTATTCAATCAGGTTTAGATTTAGAGTGGTACCATTGCTTAACATATTAAATCATTCTTTTTAGCATTTTCTCCTTCTTCCCAGAACCTTTTTTCTTCTTCTCCTGGCAGGCTTGAACTTTTCCTAGTGTTTCTTCTTACATCATCTCCCCATCTTTTTGGGAAAGATGGATAAGTTGAGTGGGAACAATGCAACACTTGTGAACAGCTCTATAGACAAGTGGTCCTTCAATGAGCGTGGCTTGTACCCACACCTGGACCCCGGGGAGCTGAGGGTCCTGATGCCGGCCATTCTAGGAGTCATCTGTTTCTTGGGTGCGGCTTGTAACCTCACTGCGATGGTCATCTTGTTCTCCAGCGCTCACAGGGGCAAACTATCTCTCATCAACTCCCTGGTCTTCAACTTGATGTTTGCCGACGGGCTGGTGCTGCTGTTCGCGGTGCCTTTCAGGGCTGCGGTCTACTCCAAAGCCTCCTGGACTCTGGGCTGGGTTGTCTGCAAGACGGCCGACTGGTTCCTCCAGTCCTGCATGGCAGCCAAGAGCTTCACGGTTGCCATCATGGCCAAAGCCTGCTACCGCTACGTCTCCAACCCCAACAAGCAGGTGAGCATCCACCTGGGCTCCATCCTGGTGGTGTTCTTCTTCATCTGGCTGTCCGCTTGCTCCGTCACCATCCCTCACTGGCTGTTTGCCACGCTCCAGAGAGAAGCTCGTGGACTGGTGTGTGTGATGGTGGTTCCTCCTGAAGCCCGGGACTTCATGGCTGTGTACGTCAAAGCTTACCCCCTGGGAGTCTACTGTGCACCCCTCAGCTTTGCCCTGATGTATTTCTGGAGGGCTTACAGCCAGTGCCAGCGGCGCTCCAGTAAGTCTCAGAACCTGCGCACACAGATAAGGTCCAGGAAGCTTACCTTGATGCTGTTCAGCCTGACCATGGCCATGGCTATTCTCTGGCTTCCACAGTGGGTGGAGTGGGTTTGGGAGCGTCATATAGCAGAAAAGGAAATTGCAGGAGCTAAGCCTCTCGTCTCCTCTCTTCCCCCTCTTCTGACCCTTTCTGCTCAGCTGCTCACCTTCTCCCTGTCCCTGGTGAACCCTCTAATCGTCCTCTCCCTCTCCGAGGAGTTCAGAGAGGGCTACAGGGGGCTCTGGAGGCGCCTCACCCTGCGCAAACATCGTCCTACCAAGAACAAACCCGGACCTCACAACCCTACTTGTCTCCAGTCTCCTCGCCCCAGACCGGAGACTTCGTTCCAGCTGCGGGGGGAGAAGAACAATCGATCAACCTCCAGCCAGGGTCCCAGCAGAGAGGCTGAGCCCCAGCCAGAGCAAGGAGGAGAGAGAGAAGTAGACACAGAGAGTCTCAAAGATGGGATCGTCTTGCCTGATCTGGAGCAGTTCTGGCACATGAGGGAGACTGGATCTAATGCGGAGGAAAATGATCCAGTGCCGTGGGAGAACCAAAACAAAGAGGGGGAAAAATAACACCGATATGGTCCTCAGACAGCAGCTTCTTCATCTACAGATCTCAGTTTAAGTACTGCTGCTCACTGCACTATCAATTCATTGTATTCTGTCAACAGTGTTAATGTAATTATTCAAAGGTAAGACGTGCAATACAAGAGTGGAGTACAAGTGGAGCAGTATCTTCAGTATATATGATAAATATTAATATTGTCTTTCTTCTGTGTTTGGAATTTAAAAAAAGTATATAATATATAATGGAAGAATAATTAGGGTGAAATGACTTTGGTGGCTGTAAATAACGCTTCTGTTAATGATGATAATGTGAATTCAATACACAGTATATTTATATATATATTTCAGTATACTCTTTGGTATATTAAACATTGTAAATTACAGGTTTCTTGAATTAACTGAACAACCCACTGTGGGAGTAGTAAAATGTTTAACGACTGGTATGCTGCAAAACATCTTTATCATGGTATATTGGAAGTACATGTTAACATCCGTAAATGTATTTTGCACTCATGTGCAATCATTGTATGAGTATACTCTTTGGAAAAAGCAGATTTTTGTATGTGGAGAAAGTGTTTGTTTTCTGTACTCTTTTTGTGAGAGAGAGCTTTATGTCGCTAATCATTGTGCATCAGAATGAATAGTGTTTACAATAAAGACAATTCTAAAAAGGTTGCCTCTGTGTGATAACATTGTCCTGGGGTGAAGATATTAGAGAAGAATTAGAAGCACAACAGTTCATTTTTTAGGTGAAGTTCAATCAGGAATGCTCCTGTTATTGGTTCAATCAATGACACATACAGACGCACACTTGTACATTCAGGACTTAATGAGATGTATCAGACATCAGCGGATGGTCTCCCGCTGACACCAGGTCATTAAATATTATTTTATAAGGGCATCCATTAGAATTGCCATGGGTTCTCATTAGAGGTAAAGAGCTTTCGTCTGAACTCTGAAGTTGTCAGTGGACCCGCCTCTGTGGGAAGCTCATAACAAATTTCAATGTATTGACCTAAATGTCTCACAATTAAAGGGATAATCATCAAGAGGAAACTGTGCCCAAGCTGATCTGCAATCGATTCGTCTGTCTGATTTAAAAGCAACCCAGCTGTGCTGAACATTGAGTGTAAATAATGAAGATTTTCACGCCAAAAAGGACCTACATTCAAAATGTACATCAAAGATATAAGGTTTGCATGAATGTAAAGTTCAAGAAAAAAAGAAGACGACATTTTTAGGATAAAGGAGTCTTTCCACATTATCTTACACCACTTTCTGCTCACCCCTCTCCCTTATGACATTTCCCTCTCATTAATCATTGATGTTGACCTTTTATTGCTACAGGCAAGTACCTCCAGCAGAGCAACACTTAACTATATAACCCAGCATCAGTCTCCGGGGTGGTGACCCGGCCATAAACACTGAAGGCAAAAAAAGCTATGCACTCATTGTTAGAATGCAATGTAACCTTCACTGTATGAAGAGAGAAATGAATAAAGGTTATTTAACAGCAAAAACACATAAACAGTAACTGTGAACATTAATGATACCATCTTTAAAAAAACACTTTTGGCGCATTTCCACTACAGCGCGGAGCACGGTTTAAGAGGGCTGTGACGTCAGCGGCCCGTTTTTGGTTGCGTTTCCACTTGGCCTAGTACCGGCCGGCGGGTCCTAATTCACAGTTTTTCTGGCCTCATAAAATCGTGGGTCTAGGGCCAGAGACAACGAGGCTGAGTCGGGCTGAGTATGCTAAACTAGAGAGAGAATCGCTGGCAAGGGGGCTACAACTACAACAAGATGGACATATTTGACCGTGATTTAATTGTAATACACGTTTCAAAATGATGCCGAAGTAACAACATACTGATACCGGTTAGTAAAAACCATGAATTAATGCTTTGACAAGTCTGCAGACAGACGGCAGGCGAAAAACCTTTTAAAATGCGTGTTTTCTAAATGGAGATTGGCTAAGCTAACGCAGTATATGCTCCGACCGTCCACACTCACAACAACGGCCTATACAGACATAAATAAAGCAGCGACTGTATTCGCCATGACACAGGCAGTCTATGGTTTGTACTTGTTTAACTTTTGTCTAGTTTCTGAACATATATGAGGAGCTGTGAGCTCTGAGTGCTAACAGCTAACGGCTGTGTTGTTTTTCTGAGGTTCTCATTGAAGATGACGTCACGGCTCCGCCTACACTGCGTTACTATAGATACTACCCCAGTTCCTAAACTGTAATGGAAATGCGCCATAAAGGGAGCCAGTCCTAACGAGGCCTAGCCATACCGAGCGAGGTCGAGCGAGGCCGTGTAGTGGAAACGCGCCATTAGTGTCCACTATTTCCAGACTGTACAGTTTGCCACTTTGAGCTCTGACATTTACCTAAGTAAATGAGGCAGTAAATCACTATTTGCAATTACTATTTGTTAATTAGAAAGGCCTGAAGCTGTGACTCACTGTTAAACAACTGGTGCAATCTAGGCTATCACATATTTAATATATATTTGATAAGTTAAATAAAGAAGTTGAAACACTGAATGAAGTAGTTTTAAATAAAAAATCAGTGTCAGCCTCAGCCACATGAAGGCAATCCCTTGGAGTTACAGAGAAAATCAAATATCCAAATACTTTTTGACCAAATACTTCAAATAAATTGCATCGCATGTGCGTCACTTTGTTTTCAAAATGGTTGGGACACTTTTCTGAGATAAAAATAAAACTATTGCACGCAACCCTTTTTTTTGTACACACTAATTGCCGTACTATTTGTCAAAAACACCTGTATAGACAGGATTTACAGAGTCAGGTCACAGACTGTTTTCGTAGGAACCATTATGTGTGGCCAGGGGAACATTATTGAGGAAGCCAATGATCTCCGTCTTTTTTTAAGAGTCTTGGACACGTCTGTTCTCCACAGTGACGCAAATGTACACTCACATGTTGATGAAAATACGATGTTTGCAAACCGAACCCCTGCAAGGGGGAATGGGGGGATCCTCCCTGAGAATTTTCTGTAAACTACTCATTCTGGTAGTCTCTGACAAGAAAATAAAGCAAAACGACCACATTGACTTCAGGCGAACAGGCCAAACAACATTGCAGCAAGCATGTTTTTGGGTCATTTTAGGGTCAGTTGTGATCTGATACATTGACCAACCTTCTGACAGTTCATAATGTTGAATGTTTGGAGAGTTTTTTTTGCTCTATTTTACTTCAAACAGCAAAGCCAAAAAAAAGACATGTGAGTAACAAATGAAAAGAGTGATAATGAAGGATAACAAATCTAGAGCAGAAAGAAGGAACTGATTGAGAGACAATTGGTGAAACAATTAGTGAGGTAATCAACGTTACAAGTGGAAAAACAAGTCAGGTTTAATTAGGTCATTATCCAAGGAGGGGAGCTTTCAGCAGGTGAGATCCTCTCCTCACTGCCCTCCTCCCACTGTGAGGGGAGGCGGGGGTGTCACCCCTGTGTTTTATCTCAAGCCAATCATAATTTCTAATAAATGAAACTCCACAGGAAGTGACATGCCAGCTAACACTAATTATGCTCTACAGGGAACGCTGCAATTAGGCCACATGTTAAAACCTTTGACTGCTAAGTCACAGCTACCTTCGCCTCCCTTTGGTCTTGTGGAAGATCACCTGGCACCGCAGTCCAAAGAGAGTCACCTCAAAAGTGTGTGTGTTTATGTGGTGTGGTAGTGGTGGGGGGGTCTGGCATTGGTATTTAGCAGTCTTTTGATTAGAATAAATCAGAGCTTTAATCTCAGTGAAGGATGTGGAGATCTGAAGGGCAGGCACCTTTCAGCACTTCCAGCAGTGCTAAGAGGGTATGTCATTCAAACCTATACACTATAGATTTATATTGATCTGTTCATAAGCAGAGGGAGATGCTTTGACATCAAAGGCATTTAATAACACACAACCAAATAAACAAGTCCCCCCCCCCCAAAAAACTGTCAATGAACTAATGTGGATGTACCATTTTAAATTGGCAGTAGGCCTACTTGGTATAGCAAATAAAGTTGTTGCTTCTAGTGATGAATCCTCAGAAAATTATCTTACAACTCTGTAGTTCCCCTCAGCTGAATAGTGCATTTTAGCATCTTTTAGCTAATTATTGGGGATTTAAGTCCCACAATTGTTACATTTTGGATGGTTCAGTGAAAAACTCTGACAATCCCACTGTACACTACTGAGCCTGTCTTCAATGTCACAACAGACAGGACAAAGTAAGAAGCTAGCATGTCAACACTTGGTCAGCATTTAGCCGATAATGAGCCAGATATTTCCCTCAGGACTTGAACAGAATTAAAGGTAGAGTAGCTAATGGACTTACATTCTTCAGGCTGTTAAAACAAGACTTCAAATTAATGTTTTTGTTGACTTCTTCCTGCTTCACGTGCAAAAAGCTAATGTTTGGCAGCAAGTTCGCCATTACAACACATGTGACGAGTCCATGTTGTACTTCTAGGTTGTGGTTGTAGCACTGCCTGCCCCCTACCGGTCGAAACGGGAATTCAATTAAATTCAAAGCTTTTTTGGTAAAGTCTATTCAATATTAAGCCCATGAATAATTATTGTCTGTTTGATGATTAAAAGAACCGTGTTTGGAAAACAGTGTATGTGCCGTTCTGAGATTCAGATGCATGACAAACCACCATGTAGGCCTATATAACTTTAATTTAAATTAAATGTAGGCCAACTTCTGACTGTATAGTGCAAGACATTAGACTGTAGTACTGTTATAGGTTTTACTCATCAGCTTGAAAATATTTGTCCAGTTCGTATTTACATTTTGAAAACAGGCCTTAACTAAAATGTGCCTTTTTTGTACCAACAAAGAACGAATAAACAATATCACCCAAAGAAACACATGTTTGTATTGTTCTGCATCAGATTTTTCTTGTGTTTTTTTCAGATGTTTCAACACAGAACAGACATCTTGGATATTGGACTCATTGCTGGTTGAGGGGCTGTGCAAAGGAGTTTCACACAGTTGAGAGGTACATAATTATGCATGTTTCATTGAGCGTGTCATAGCAGTCATAAAAATTGGATCTCTGAATATTTTAAAGAAGTGTGCCTGATTGTAGAAGTAGAAAGCAAAGCAGAGTAAAATTCAATACACAATCTTTTTTAATTTGTTCCATGTGTTTATTTGATTTCCAGTTGAAGACACAGTGTTGCAAAGTGCCACAGTTTGCATAGGTCTGATAAGAAGATAAACCAAACATGGCAGCTGTATTTCCATATTTCAGTTGAAACCAGGTCACCGCCCACCAAGCATTCAAATGGACCAGGATTTGTTGTAGTACCTTACAGTAACAACAAAGTAATCACTGTTACACATACTGGGATATATGTCATGTTGTATCAGATAGAAAAGTAACTTTACAGTCTTTTGGTCATGGGGGAAGTCCAACTGAAATGTGTTGCAAAATTGTTCAAATGAATGTTGTAATTTTGATGTTTGACTTTGACATTTAAGTATGGCTCGTATTTTTCCCAAATTGAATTAGTTTGAAAGGTTGCCCAGGGACAAAGATTACTTCATCACTGATTCTCTGTTACAGAACTAAGAAATAAGAGTGAGTGTGGGTTTAAAATTATACTTAAAATATGTATCAAACGCTCACCTCCTACAGGCTTAAGATCCTTCAGGGAGTGAATATTTGACCCCAACCAGATTGCTCAAAGTGCAACACAACAACAATATAAAATCACTAAAACAAAATTAATAATATTTGTATAAGTCCCTAACATTTCCTGCTACATATCAGACATGTATCTCTCATCATAAGCATATACTTACAGCATGCATACAGGGCTTTCACTGGTCCACTTGAGTCCAGTTAAAATCCCGTCCTTATTCACACATAAGACGCGTAAGCACTTCCACATTGGCATCTTTTCTTAATATAAGATATCCCTTTACAGCTGATGCTCTTTAAGAGACACCATGTTTATTACATAGGCTACATTGTAAACATTCATTTTTCTTTGTGAATAAATACTCCTGGATCAGTGTTTGAACACTGCTGCACACATGGAACTAGTTCACATTTTCATTAACTTATTTGGACATTCATAATAAAAAGTTATTAAATTCACAGCTTTTGCCATTTCAAGTTGTGAAAGCAGACACAAAGGGCTAATTTACTAAACAGATTAAGCCTATATCTTAAGGTTTAGAGACTTAAAATGTACTAATTGTGATATATACTATGACTTGCTGTGATTCTACCATTTTCCCTCAATACACTGAGTGCAAATAAACAGTAATTTGGTGTCAAGTTTTGATCATATCCCAAAGTTTCATTCTCAGATGTCTATTTTCAAAAAAACAGTTTGAGGCAGTCCATTACTGGGTGTGAGTGGTGGTCCCCAATCTCTCCCTGAGCTCTTAGTTTCTAAAAGAAGCACACATAAAAAGAGAAGTTAACAAGGAGTTTGTATAGATGAACATTTAAAGGTCCCATGTCATGCTTTTCTGGTTATTACCCGTCCCCTTGTGTGTTATGTAGCTTTTCCTGCATGTAAACGGTCTGCAAAGTCACAAACCCTCAAAGTACACCCTGTAGCGAGTAAAACTCTAACACAGAAAAGACGTGTCTATGCTGCTCCAGAACGCCTCGTTGGAGATTTTTCTTTTTCCATTTTTTTCTTCCGGGCCAGGTTGACGTCACTAAGTCCAAATGGACCAATTGGCACACACCTATAGAACAATAGGCACACCCTCGGCTCTGTCAGGGTGGACTCCCGAGCAGCTCAGGTGTTAGCCCCGTGAGGCTCCCGGAGCGGACAGTGTGAGGTGGATTTCCCGCTGTGTTTCCCTGGATGCTGGATATAGACCAAAGTTGTCGGGAGACACCGCGGAGCTCAGTCTCGCCGGCACGGCACTTGGTCTCGCTGTCCCGCAGACCCCACGCAGCAACCAGGAAACGACACCAGTAATCCACCTCACACTGTCCGCACACATGTAGAGCCACACAGGGCGGAGCAGCGAGCCCCGCAAAGTCCCGCCAACACGGCATCCAGACCCCACGCAGCATTCTCATCTGTTTGTCATTACTGGTGTCATTATCTGGTTGCTAACAAACGCCATTGTAAAACATAAACACTGATGTTCAGCTGTAACGGTGGTTGACTCATCAGAACAGAGTGGGCGAGCTGACCAATCAGAGCACACTTGGCTCATAGGGAGGGGGGGCAGGAGCTCCAACAAGGCGTGTAGGACAGAGAGTGAATACACATACTATACAGAGATGCTGTATGAGAAACCAATGTGATTTTGGAACATTGAACAATGTAAATCTATTCTAGTAGACCTCAACAATGGAATTATGATCAGTAGAAAATGGGACATGGGACCTTTAAAAGAAAACATGCGATATATTACCTGTTCGGCCTTTTCTGTCCAGCAGATGGAGCCAAAGCAGCTTTTCCTCTCTGCAGCGCATTAGTGGAAACCTGCAGTCCCTTCATTTGTTGCTGTTCCTACATAAAAAATGCGAAATTTAAATTTCAAATGTAATTCACAAGAGCAACACGGGATAACTTATAAGAATAAGAATGACAAAAATATTCACCCCTGGTAGCTTGTTGACAGGTAAAGGCGGTGGAGGTCTGTTTGGGGGGTCTGGTCTGGGTTTTGGTGCTGCTGAATGCTGTGAGTGGGTTTTGGCATCGTTGGAAGGTAAATGTGGAGGTGCTGGAGGTGGTGGAGGAGCCTGGTTCTGTCTCTGCTCGCTGAGTTGCACAGATTTAGATGAAGGTGGAGTGTAACCCTGAGGAGAGCATTGTCTCTGAGGTGTTTGCTCTCTCTGCACTGCAGCATACAAAGGGACTGGAGGAGGCTTCACTGCTGGACGCACTATGGCGTTCCTGGACCGAGAAGAGCTAGACGGGCTGGGACGAGGAGAAGATTTCCCCTGTGGAAGAATGAAACCATCGCAAAGTTAGTGCTTTCTTCAAATATTAACAAATAATAGCAAAGTGCATTACTGTCTCTGTTGGAAATGGCTTCTTTACCAGGTTATCCGAGTTCTGTTTTTTAAGCAAGAATGTTGGGTTGGCATGACCGTTCACATGAACGTCAGCATGCAGAGGCTTGCCATCGACCGGGACTGAACAACTGAGGGGTAAGATACAAATACAAAATAATATTATTTATCATTTTTGTTCATTTATTGCATTTAGTTACAAGAATGTACAGCCATATCATTACAAATACTAAATACAAAACAGATTAATAAGAAGGTTTATAAAAAGGCTCATAAAAAGTTAACAACAGTACATAACTGTTCTCACCACACTTTAAATAGTAGTTAACCTTGCAGAATATAATTTCCTAAATCTTTCTGAAATGTTAAACAATATGGGCAACCAGAGGACTTATCCTGTAATTATTCCTGCGTAATGAATGACATACCTTGGCACTGGAGGTGGAGCGGAGGACTTCAGTGGGTGGAGTTTATGTCTGTAGCAGAACAACAGTCCAACAGCAGCCAGAACCACAAACAGGACCAGAGGAAGGACCACCAGGACTGGAAGGAGATTGCCTGTTGAACATTTAAATAGAAAAAGTCAAAAATGTGCATAATTTCAAAGAAAAATTATAATCTAAAAGCTTAGTGTCTCACTGTGGGTGATGACGGGTCCGCTGTCCACACTCCCCCCCGACCCCTGCTGCTCACACAGAGGAGGAGCCCAGCCCGCGTCACAGTGGCAGTTGTGATTGTTGTTGCACAGCTGGGCAAAAACAATATTACACATTAGAAATACAACAAACAAGTTTATATTCATTACATTGACTGGCAGGTACAGAAGTAAATAAACAAATATTAATTGAGTCCAGTGTTGGTATGTAACTTAACCACTTCTAGTTCTGAGCTACTTGTAATTTACTTTAATATAATATTTTGCTACTTTATAGTTCTATAGTTCACTTAATTTGAGAGGAAATACATGTACTTTTTATTCCACAACATAACTATAGTTACTTTATGTAAATGTTTCTGATGATCAGCTGCCCTTTTACTTTAAGATTGAGAATGCATGCGGTATTTCCACTTTGCTATATTGATATTTTTAATCAAGCGTCTCAATACGTTTTGCACCACGGCCAAGTTTACCAGTTTTTCATAATAATGGGCTGGCAGCCAAATACACACCTAGGAAATCCAATTCCTTCTTCTCAGACACACATAGAAACTTACCCCGTGTCCACGGCACTTTGCATTGCACTCATCAGCTCTGAGGAAAGATGCATTGCGGCATTCTCCGTTAAAGCAAATCTGTAGAGAGAAGGAGGGGTGTGAGGAAGAGAGAACGAGAATCAATTAGTTTCTATAGGTGGTACAAACAAATCTTCATAAACATCCCTAAGGTTTGAGCCACAAACTTTGTAATTGTCAAAGAAATTATGAAATGTGGCTTTCTGACAGGAATAATACTAACCAGAATCTCAAAAACACAACTAAAGAATTATCTCTGTCAAAACAATAAAATCTCACCGAGTCATCTCCACACTTGGTGCCCGTCATGACCAGGCCTGGGTCCAGAGTGTCCCCCTGCCCCTCTTCGTCCCCCTGCCCAGGCTTGTACACATGTGTTCCCATACAATGGATCTTCCTGTTGCCCACACTGACAGTGGTTTCTATACGGACAGCATTGTTCTCGATGGGCTTGGCGGCTGAGGTTAAACACTGGATTTTCCCACATTGAGCATCACTAGCAGAGATAATAAAAGCAGATATATAGTTTGTTGATTGATTAATAACAAGTTTAAATGTAATTCTCAAGAAATGTCAATGCCCTCTATAATGTTTTAATCGTCACCTGTCTTTACAGCTCCTGTACTTCCCGAACAGATCCTTGCCACAGTTCCCGTACATGTCCCCGGCTTCGTTTACCTTCCTAAAACACAGGTCAGGGGCTGGACGGCCATCTGTGGTGGCAGGAGAGGAAAGGAACACATACACATGAATACGGCTGCAGATACACACACAATAACACACACATGCAGATACAGTAATGCCTGCACAGTGTGTTATGTGACCACCTGATGGAGACCAGATGGCATCTCGTACTCTTCTGTGTGGCTCCTGTGGTCCTACAAAGGCTCTCTGGGGAGGCTCTGTCACAACAGGAATATGGACACTGTCCAATAAAAATTACTTATCCTGTGACCCGCTGAGGACTCTGCAGGTCTCCCTTGAAAAAGAGATCGTTGATCTCAATGGGATTTTTCACCTGGTTATATAAAGGCTACAAACAAACACTCTCTATCTCTACCCAGACTCCCTGCTTTACTAGGCTCTGGATATTATACAAGATTGTTTGATGGTAACAATTATCGTTTATAGATGTATTATCTAACCACATTTAAAAGATGATCTTATTAAAGCATTTATCATCCACTCATGCAGTTAAACACTGAAAAGAGAAGGCTATGGAACAGGAATCTCCTTTTGGAAATTCCATTATTCAATTTGAATCGAAATACATGTCAATCTGATGCGTACCAAGCCTTTAAGAGGCATGTGAGAACTAAACAATTGTTATTTTGTTACACCTGTATTGTTTTTCTCGCCTGTGTTTAAAACTTAAGAACATTTTCCTGGGTAATCCCAGGAAAATATATTTTTCATCTGCGAAATAAGTTGGCAAAAAGTGTTCTTCTATCCAATATAAAACTCACATGGAATAAAAGCTTAATGGTTTAATGCTATTTATTTACAACATGACACAGTGTTGCACATCAGCCTCTTAATAGCCAAATAATTATTACCACACCAACACAGAAAAATAGTGCTGATTAATGGTTTAATACTACTAATACTACACCAAGCCAAGAAAGTGTCTTAACTTGCAATCAGACTAGTCCTAGTTTTAGATAGTTATACCCAATAAACTTGAAACGGATTGTATATGCTTTACTACATTTCCAATACTGAATATGCTACACGTGTTTAAATGACATACTTCCCCTTATGGAACAAAATATGTTCAGATAACAAGCATCCAGTTTACGCACCTTGTCCCCAGAGAGAGAGACACTGCTGCTCCAGGGTCAGACACATGCCAGTGTAACAGTAGGCTTGCCCGCCTGCACACGACGAACCATCCACCAGATAGAAATTAGCCGGACAAGACTCTGCCTTCCCATCGCAGTACTCTGGCAGGTCACATGACCCCGAGGGAGCACGACACAGCACACCCGGGCTCTTCACCTGGATAGAGAGATGACGAGAAGTTTAGGAAACACACTGATGAAGAAATAATGAATTGTAGAGATATCATTAAATATCTACAGTGTTAATCTAGTAAACCCAGTTGAGGATTTTCTCTTTGTTAAGATGATCATCAGATTCTTATAGTACCTTGCAGTTTTGGCAGCAGACACCATGGGCACACTCAGCTCCAGCCTTCAGAGTGCAGTTGTTGGCATTACAGCAGGGACTGGTACACTCCTACACAAACAATATGGAGTCATTATCCTACTATAAACATACAAGGAAAATATGCCAACATACGAGAGACACAACACACCTCTTCTTCTCCACAGTCACATTCTTCTCCATCCTCCAGGTAGCCGTTGCCGCAGCGCTGCCCTCCGTACATGGATCTGGTGTTTGGCAAGTTGAAGAGACACTTCCCCCCTCCAGAGCTCAGGTAGCTCTTCAGCTCCTTCTGGTTGCAATCGTTAAAAACACGTGGGAACGGATGCCTGGGGTGGGGGGAGGATGGAGAACAAACACAGCAGGTAAGACTTCATGAGATCAGCCATTTTAAATCTTCTGTTTTTCTCTTCCCTATTAGGGTTAGTAACTGTCATTTGTCTGGTAGTAGGTCATTTCTGGTTCATACCCAGTAGCAGCAGCCATGATGCAGCCTCCGTCCTCGGCCTTGGCCTGGCAGCAGCCTGCACTGTCGTGGCTCATGCCGAAGTTATGACCCATCTCGTGTGCGATGGTGGCAGCTACACCCACAGCTGACTCTGAGTGGTCCTATTCAAAGAAGAGTCAAAGATTACTCAAAGATGTGTAGAAAAATATTCAATATATTGTGTAATATGTTTCTCTTTGCATTTTGGGGATACTGTCATTACTGGATAGTACACACTGTCCTACCACTAGTCTAAACTAGAATTATTTAAACTTAAAAGCATTATTAGGTAATATTTTTGGTTTATTCAATAACAAAAACTTTTGTTTAACACGGCTAATCAAGTTATTTTTTAATATATTTGAAGTTTTAGAGGAATATTAATCAGGCATTCAATTGTGGTCCTTATGTTTTTCCTCACACACATACATTTGGCGCACACACCCTACAACCCTTCCCCTATTTTCTAAAAGTGAGTAAATAGGAGAAAATGTTTGTTTGTCTCTCACCGTGTTAACTCCACCAGACTGGTAGTCGGAGCACATGGCTTTGAGAGGGGCCAGTCCGATGGTGGTGCCCTGGAAGCCCTTCCCCCTAAAAAACGACACAGTATGCCCTTGGTAATTAGCTCCAACTGCACAACAGCCCACTGGGATACAACTGGTGATGGTTATAGTCTCATGCAATCAAGCAAATATCAATTAAGAGATCTACTAAACAACACTGTTGTTGTAGAGAGTGAAGTATGGCAGATGGAAATATGAGTGGTAGAAGAATGACACTGACGTGATGAGCTGAGCGTTGTCGTTGGGCAGCGAGCGGAGCTGTTTGCTTCTCCAGGACAGGAACGCTGCCAGAGTGCTGTGAGGGTTGTCCGAAACGCTGATCATGTTCTGGCTGGACCACACCTCCAGACCGATCAATGCCACGCGGATGTTTAAAGCCTTGTAGTACTGCGGGTGTGGACAGGAAAAGCCACAGACACAGAGTTTAACTACTACATATAGGCATCACAAACCTGATGAGTCAGTTTTTAGTCAAATCAGATGTTACCTTGTCAACCAAGTTGGCCGCTTCAAGTAATTTCTGTTTGGTCTTCTCGAGACTACTCCCATGCTTCTCAAACTGCAAACCACATAAATCAAATTAAACAGAGAAACAGACACACCCACGCTATGCTTTTTACATCTGCTCGAACCGTAAAAAGGGGACTTCAGACATCAAACAGGATGTGAATCTGAGCTTTATATTCACAATAACTAGCTCTAAATAGAGTGATGGGTGCAAGTTACTGACGTTGCTTTCTATATTTAGTTTTATTGCAATACTGTGTGAGGCAATTATACAATAATGTACTGCATAAGCTGGAAACAATTCTAAACATATTGAGACTGACAGCTATTCACGCTCACGTTAACACCTAAAAGCTATTTAAAGTTTCACATTTACCTCACCTGGTAGACTATTCTAAACTAAGAGAACTATTCTCCAGTAGTAAGTCCATACACCTACATACAATGAATCATAATCTCTGAACATATATCACTAGAGCTAGTCCCTGCCAAACAAAATAATACAAATCACATACTATTTCACATTTGACCACAGTTAACCCTCCCCTGCCTTCACCCTAAAAAAGGGCTTTATTTGAGGTATTTTTTGCTCTTTTTGTTTGTCTTTATACATGCACGTTTCCTTGTCTACTCCTGACTTGTATCTGTTGCCTGTTTGTTCTTTTATCTGTGGTCAAGGTGAGTGGCTTACTTGCACCTTCATTCCTTTTTGTTTTAAGTAATATTGTTAACCTTATGCCTTTTTCGGTACCACTTTACAATAAGACTACCCTTATAAAGGGTTTACGAATAGTTTGTAATTCATTTATTAATTAGATTGTGAACACTTTATAAATCATTAATAAGCTTTTATAAGACATGAGATAAACAGGGCAACTGTGACCGGTTGCTTGCCAAATAGTGAGCCCACATTTATCTGTACTGCTAAGTCTTATATTGGCTACTTAGCTTACTTCGTCTTCTTCATCAGCCAGCATCCTTGGTATCTGTTGTTCACTGAGTTGATTCTCGCTAAGTAGCCAATATAAGGCTTAGTCATCTTGCCAAATAGTGAGCCTGTGTTGATGTCTATGTTAGAACTGGTTTATAAATGGTTCTTAATGATAAATAAAGTGTTTACAACCTAATTCATAACCTAATTATAAACCCTTTATGAATACTTTATAAGGGTAGTCTTATTGTAAAGTGGTACCCATTTTTCTTATGTCTCATTGGCTACTAATTAGGTTTAAAGCCTCTTCCTGTACTCCCACATTGAATGATGTCATAAAGAAACCTTCCTGTCCTCACCTCAGCCTTATCTGCCACTAGCAGCAGCTCCACGTATTTCATACTCTTACTCAGGTCCCTTTTTCCCTGAAAATAGAGACAGAATTGTTTATAATAGATGGTGTGTTGACAATATTGTCATGCTTTGTGTAAAACTTGCAAAGGATTTCAGTCGTCATCGTTCTCCCTGTCCTAACTCACCCTCCTGCTCCGTGGTGACATCATTCCATGGAGGAAGTCGTTAAGCCCCTCCTTATGCTCCTTGTTGCCATGGTGATGCAGGCAGCTACCCTTGGGTAGATGGAGACTCTCGGCTCTGAACACGGCGTGCTGCTGTGCGCCCGTGGAAACAGGAAGAGGCTCGATCAGGTAGCTGACGCTTGTGTTCAGAGAAATCAGTCCCCTGGGAAAACAAGACGCTGTTAATGGTTCCATCCAATCAGGGCTCGAGGTGGATCAATAATGTTGATGACTGAATCTGCACACTGTGATGGACTGTGGAAATCATAGTTTCTGCAAATACTTCTCAAACCTCCGATTTATTGTTATTACCAACATTAATCTTTTATTCCATTGTCAAACTAATGTCTGCATGTCAAATCTGGATTTTTTTTTTATTTGGCTGTGGTGGTTTTATGGATGGGTGGAGCAGAGCGTCGCATCTCAGGCGATTTACTGCCGTTTATAAATGAAGATCAGCTGCAGCACACAGAGGGCTACACACACTCCTCTGGCATTCTGACAAAAGTCTTTCATGATGGCAGACGTCTAAACACAAACACACACACACATTTACACAGCAGCAGGTCAAGCAGCTGTACAAAACATCTGAAGAGGTCAGACGCCCACATGTTGATGTCCATCTGTGCTGTGTTTGCATTCCCCCAGAAAATCCACATAGGAAGACTTATTCATTGACTCATCCTCCAGAGCGCTGAGCCCACATAAACACACATATGGCTACGATTCAGTTCCTCCTCTGCTGCCGGCCTGTCTGATTGTCTCTAGCAGGAAGGGTCAGCAGCCTTGCATATACAGCAGGAGGAAACACAGGATCTCCAAACTTAGCTGTACTCAATGAACCAGCTCTGGAGCCAATGACCTACTAACATACTGGACTGCACAAGACACTACACACTACTGTTTCCTGTCCCCTTATCTACTTCATGGGTCGATAACAGGCTGGACAGCTGTGCAACCTTTAGTTATAATATTGTCATCAAGAAACTTATGTTTAAATCAATCTAAGGGTTTTCTCTGGGAGCACATAACTTGTACTTAAATAAATCATAGTAAGGATTCCCAGCTTAGACCCTGATTAATGCATTTTCTGACAAGATCTGTTCTAATGTGTGTCAACATTGGACAAGTTTCACCAAATAGAGAATGTTGAACAACAGTAACTTACTGCATGCTACTTAGACAGGTATTATATCACTTACATTGTAAAAGTGATTATGTTTCCATTAATTATGTCCTGTTGGCCCAAAGTGTTTTCTTGTCAGCTAGAAAACAAATGAACTGAGAGCGTAAATTAGTATTAATGGAGCTAAAAGCTTTAATTAATTGATCTCGCAGTGCCAACACATCTTTAATAAGATGAATCACAAACATAATCCATCCAAGATTTATTCTGCAGCACTAACTCCCTGCTTGGGAGTATTGGGAAACGTTCTCTTGGCTCTACTTCTTACAGCTCTTTACTGCTTTGCTGGAGAAACTGGAGAAAAGAGCTGTCTTCATGAATCGCTTTTTTATATTTTTACTTTTAAAAGGATAACGTCTTATGGGAGACTTCTTTAAATTCTAAGAAATACCTTTCACCATTGGGACCAACTCTAAATATTAGACAACTTTATGAATACAGCCTTTGGTGAAGTTTCACTCACCTGAGTCCTGAGCATGTGCTAACAGCAACACTTGAGCCTTCCATGCCCAGAACCTCCCCATGGTAGAAACAGTGTCCCTGAAAGACAAACATAATAGAACTTAACACATACTCTCGTGGGGAAGCAGACTGGTGCAGTGATAAGGCCATCATTCAACCAGAAGACCTTATTATGTGAGCATAAAATGTATTATTTGACGACCATACTGCCTGTTATCCTCCTGCCAAGGCTTTGATCAACCAAAATGGTGTCTATTTCTCTTCACTGATCATTTACAGCTCCCCACTGTAGGGAGAGCATCAAACTGTCGCACAGACTTACAGTGTTGCCAGGAGAGGAGGACTTGCGAACTCCTTCGGGAGTGTACCATATTTCCTGATATCCAGGAGCCAACAGATGCCTGGAGAAAGATGGCACAAACTCAGAGAATGCAAAAGAATATATGTAGTGTCAATCTCCTGAAACAGCTATAATATGGTAGAGCAATGGGGGAAAATGTAAAAACTGCAGCAGACAGAGATAGAAAAGTCTCTCCCGCAGCCCACAGCTCATGAAACATTTACTTTGACAGAGACACTCTACAAAACCAGACTGCTTTAAAGATTTAGACAAAGATCCTCCCAGAGATAAGAGGAAACACAAAGAATAGTGTGGAAATGGGTTGAGACTGTAATAAAATCCATATGTACCTTTCCCTAATGACTCTTGTGACCTTGTGTAAGGTATAGCTTAAGTAGGAGACTGCATTTGTTTGACACAACCATTATTTACAAATGTCCTATTTTATATTACTAGAGTTTCTCCATTAGTATACAATACCGACTGCACATGAGAGGCAGATAAATCAGTGAAAACATACACATACCGAAAGAACCATACATTTCACTGTGGTAAAACATCACATTCCTCTTACTCTCCATCTGTGAGTGTGACTGAGTGAGTGTCTTCAGACTCGGCTGTTTCTGTCAAAGTTCTGTCAACCCACCGCCCCAATATTTACATCTCGCACAGATGCTTGTTTTCCTGTCTTTCCCCTTCCAACTCTGTCTCAATCCATTCTTCCTGTTTTCATTCATAAACTGTGCCTGTCTCACAGCTGGTTTTCTTTTGCTGTGTCTCTCTAAATCTCCCCCACGGTCAAACTTAGATGCATCAAACAGGCTGTAACTGCAGTTAAATCAGGCTTTGGAGAAACCTTCATGTTTCTACTGGAGCTGGTTAAAGGAGTAGACTTGACTTAAGCCTAAAATAAACACGAGACAGAGACAGAGACAACGTCTAAGATGTCCCACTAAGATTGTTTTATTTAATAATGGTGCAATATTTTGACAAAGTATGCAATTATTCCTTTCTTGCCAAAACTTTGGGGAGAAGATCGATTTTTGTTATTGTTGGGCAGAGCCTGGATCAATGTAAAGCTAAAGCTAAAAGCTAAATCTAAAACTAAGCATTAAGACTTGAAATAGTTCAACCCAGCACGGTATAATTAAAGACTGTATATAATGGCTATTTTGCACATCCCTTTCGAGATTTCAAGATTTTCTAAGGTTTATTGACATATCATATAGACAACTACGGTGTAGTTATGCAATGAATGAAAAACTTGGGTCGCAGGTTCCTCAACAAGACATCTATCAATATGTGTGTACCTCCACCGTTAAACTGTCATATTCTGCACATTTCTTATACTATCTACATACATCTTATAAGAGTATAATTAATATGTATAATATTAGTTAAAATAAGTGCTTCAACATAGTTAACATTGCAGGAAAGCAATATATTAGACGTTAAGTACTTTGTCAGGCTTAATATTTATCTGTAGATACCCCTAAAGCTTTTTTCTTATTTGAAAGAAGACCTTAACCTAAAGTATTCTTTAATGTGTTAATAAAGGTTAATTAGTTTTTCTGTTTTGCACATCCTCCTATTAATATCTTTGTACATCCGGCACTAAACTGTTTTATTGTAGAGATCACTTACTGTATCTTCTTGATTTTTTATATTCATATTTCTATCATTGACCTTCTACTTTCCCCCTATTTTGTATGTACTCTTAATATTTTTTTCATAAAATATAACATATTCAACAAAAAAATGCAATAATGTGCTTTAACCACTAGGCGGTGCGGGTAAAGAAACTGTCAAGTTTAAAGTGTTAACACAATAAATTATACTTTCCAGTATAAGTTTCCAGTTTAGTTCATGACGGATGTATTTTGTTATCCACACATATTTTTTTCCATATTTGAACCTACACCTGTAACAGTCAAAGACAGGCAACTTTTGAGGAGTTGGAAAGGTAGTTTCTGAAGATGTTACAAATAACACACAGCATACAATGCCATAATAACTTTTTATTATTAGTGTAGGACACTTATGTATGTATAACATCTGAAGATGTGTAGTTTTATTCATGTTTTCACATAAATTTACAGGATATTGCTATATTATTTCACATGTTTTACTTCTACACATTAATATCTGATTTGTAAAACATCACAGACAGAAAGGTATATCCGTCATCAGTTAAGCCCCATGCCCCCGCCCGCGGGGGCTAAACGCAACATCTTGCAAGAAACAGCGTCTGAGGGCTTCTTAACATTAAAAAACTATGAATGTGTCATACCCACTTAACGGGAAGAAACTCAGCTATCAGACAATATTAACAATTCTTTGCTAAACGAAACACAAGGGTAATATTAACAAAGGCTCTGAATTAGCCCTGAGCAAATAAATGCTAACACACTTAGCACAGAACTCATGGTAGAAATACTTATCGGATCTGCACAAACAAGATATTAGCTAGCAAGCTGCGATCCCACAGATTCTAGAAATATAAGTATCATCACTGAGCGATCAAATCCCGCGGCAGGGGAAGCAAACCCAGACATCACACAACGTAGCTTTACGGAGCAAACACGGAAAATATGTCTTACCTTTTGCTGTTTCTGATCAAAAGTTGTGTTCAATGGCATTAAAACAATAAAAACGCCGCTGAAGGTTAATCCAATGTGTCTGTGTTACTTTGAAATGATTACTGATAATCCATCACCATATTTATGTCAATAACAGAGTTTTCATATTAGCTGCTACGAGAGTGTATGACAGCCTCTGGTTTTGGGCATTCTGGCTACCAGGGCCGCCCCTCCCTACAGGCCGATCACGCAGACTGCGTGGGGCCTCACCTCGTGGAGGGGGCCTCATCTTGCTGAGGGTTCTTCATTTTGCGGAGGGATCCTCATCTGAAGCGCAAATGCAGCGCACCTACAGTCTAAGCGCGCCACAGTTTCGCCACTGCGAGGCTCCACTAGCACCCCCCCCCCTCGCGACACAGAGGGCCTCATCATATAACTTTGCGTGGGGCCACAAGTTGGCACAAGTTGCTGGCTACGCATCACTCATTCACCAATGGGTAATGTTTAGATGGATTTTAGCAACTTCCCCTAGATTCTATTGGCTCTAACGGTTAAAAAGAGGTGTCAATCATCAAAATCGACCGAGGGGGGCCAGAGATACGGAAAATGCACCCAAATGACCCCAGAAGTGGTTTCTTTTTGCTAAACCTCTCTAAAAAGGTCAAATTTCACTTGTTTTGCATCAATCTTGATACAGGGTACTTATTATGGATTCCTAAAGCTGTTAGTCTACTATCCCATCATTCAAGGGTGGTTTTCACTATAAGTAATGTTTTGGACGGACACTATAATTTAAATTGTTTTACTATGTTCAATCTGAATTTACTTTAAAATAAAAAAAATCTATATTGATTCTGACTTTTCTACATCCAACTCACAGGTTTATCATTGCTTTGAGAAAAAAGATGATTAATTTACCCATTTTAGAAGTGAAGATATAGTCATTTGTTACCAGTTTTTTTGTGGCATTTTGCTGGATTTATTTGTGAATATTTACAGCGTTGCTGCCCATAGTGATAGCCCTATAGTTTAAATACCCAATAATAAACATATGGACAGGGGTTACTATTTAAACAAATGTATTTGGGAACCTATCCATGTGAACATATATTAAGTGGGGGTGGACCTCAAATCCTCTAGGGGGGTCCGGGGGCATGCATAAGATTTTTTTTTAAATGTTGGAGTTAAATGCATCAATCTGGTCCATTCTGAGGGGAAAAATAAAGAGACTAGATCTATGGATACACCCTGATGAAACAGATCTATACATTTTTATTTAAAGTTGTTTATTTATTTATTTTTGGTTCATTTATAGTTGTGAGTGTGTCTGGGCTCCTGAACCAGCCTCACCTGTTTCCCTCCTCTCCCCCTGCTCCTCTTTAAAGCAGCAGCAAAGCTATTTAAATGTTTTTCTTTTTATTCATGCATATTTTACTAATCACTCCCCCCTCAAATGAGACCCACTGAGATAACTTAGACTAAGTTAACTATCTAAACCCTCGCGCTAGTGGAGCCTCGCAAACCGTGCCGCGCCACACTATGCGCCGCATAAGCGCATAGGTGGGCCACATTTGCGGCTCCGTTGAGGCTCTCTCCGCGAGGTGAGGCCCCACGCAGTCTGCGTGATCAGCCTGTAGGGAGGTACGGCCCTGTCGGCAGGCCACATCATGTAGACAGACAGTCACCCTGTGTGAGGCAGACCCACATTTGCGCAGCGTTGCGTTCACAATACATTAAAAAAAAAGAAAATCGCCAGGCCAGCAGGCCACTTAACAGGCCAGGCCATCGGGAAACCTCCTGGTCCTCCCGATGGCCAGTCCGGGCCTGCACGAAAATCGTGTTGGTGAACACAAATCAATAGATTACATTTCGTGACTATAACACGAAATGCCGTGAGACTGGGTTGAATAGTTACAAAGTTACTTCTGGTTACAGTGAATCTTTAATGTTTTATAAATTACATTTAATGTGTAAATGAGAGAGGTCAAAATAGCTTGATTTTGTTATTCCTGGACGCTAACATTTCCCCCCTGCTTGAAGTCTGTATGCTAAGCTAATCTAAGCTAGCCAGCTCCTGGTTTTGCTTGGGAGGACATGAGAGGGTCCACTTATCGATCTTTTCATCTAACACTCGGCAAGGATGTGATTAAGGGCATTTACCCAAAATGTCAAACTATTCCTTTAAAGGACGATGAAGACAAATTAAGGGAAGATGGGGATTTTTATTTTCTCTCTCTGTCAGATGCCCTGAGGGAGAAAATAGTCTTGAAACAATGACAGCCTGGTGATGCAATCAGCCACAAAGCAAGTCAAAGACAGAAAACATCTGATTCATCCTTTAACAGATTACCACTCTCAGTTTGGTGGGGTGAGGGGGACTCTGTTTGCCCACACACACATAAGCGGTCTAACAGAAGAGTTAAAAATCATCATTCAGTGGAAATGTATCCGGCTGATGTCACCCTAAGCTTGGTAACCCCCCTTTATTGTTATTTGACCTTCTAACCGCATTTATATCTGGCCTTCCTCTAGTTTTCCTGCTTGTCTAACCACCAGAATATTCCCATCATGCTCTCCTGTCATCTGTGTAGCCCTCTCTGTCGCTCAACTTGCAGAATTAATTAGACCCTCCAGAAAAACGCGATTATGCGATCGCATAATTTACCGCATAATCAGCAAAATGGCGCAGATTTTTAAAAGGGCGCATATTTATTAAAAGGTCGCATAATCCCCGCATTTTTCCACACAAAGTTGAGGGGAAAAAAAGTTAACGTGAAGTAGTGATGTCATCAGCTCGCGCAGGTAAACAACACCGTAGAGTGAATGTGTGGAACTCACACGAGAGAGAAAACAACAAGATCAGCGCCATATAGATTATTATATACTATTATTATTATACTATTATACTATTATACGGCTCTGACCAAGATGAAAAAATCGAATCCATCTCATTTGCCTACGAACATTTCTGCTAAAGACCGGGCAAAGCAGTACCCCGATGTCTTGCACGAAAGTGGGGGGAAACTATTCTGCACCCAGTGCAACTGTGTGTTGGAGCATAAGAGAAAATCGACGGTGACGACCCACTTTGATTCATTCAAACATTCGAAAATGCTTTCTGCTGCTGCGGACAAGAAAGTCAAACAACTCACGTTCACCGAGGCATCAACCTCCGAAACGAGGTGAGTAGCCTACAAGATTGAAGCTGGTCAGATAACGAACGAGTAAATGAAAACAGAATGAGGCGGAGAAGAGTGTGTGTGTGTGTGTGTGTGTGTGTGTGTGTGTGTGTGTGTGTGTGTGTGTGAGAGAGTGATTAAAATAGCCCATATATAAATACATAAATAACACGTTGTGATGTAGCTTGCTTCTAGTATGCTTGTTTATCATAGGAACTCTTTAAAAGGGCTCACTTTCATTCAGTAGTAGCCTAGTAACAGGGTGTGGGAGAAAAATCACCTTTTTTCCGCCTCCCGCATATTTCACAACTTTTCGCATATTTAGCATATTTCCGCATATTTCGCAACTTCACCGCATAAAATCACATAAAAACCCCGCATGTTTAATCGCATAATCAAGGATTTTAGCCCGCGTTTTTCTGGAGGGTCTAATTAATGGCAGCATGCCTGAAGATCGACTGAGCTTTTCGCTGCCGCCTTCACACAGGAAGGATCACTTCTTCCACGAGGAGACACATAATGACTCTTTCTCTCCGCCATCCTCCCTTATTTTCCCATGCCTGCAGCAGCTGTGTACATTAGAAGATTGATGACTATATAACCTGCTGCCATATGACATATAGACAAAATAATTGTATATAGACATTGTCATTACTGAAAGCACTATCAGCTTAGTTGTAGTGTTTTAGTTTTGTCTTCAAATTCTGAGTTGAAACCCTGCAATTTATTTTGTCAAATTCAGACAGAAAGTTAGATACAGACTTATCTGTTAAGGCAATAAATAACTCACATGACCACACTTTATAGTGCCATAGCCACTGGGGTTGCACCAACTCGTGGTTAATATAAACCGTTAAGAACTGGATGAAACAAAGCGTCTGTCATAGGGCCTGAAGAATCAACCACAAGAAACACTGAAGATAACTTGCAGGTGCATTCAAACAGTGTTGTTTCAATTTGACTCATCAATGTTTCCGGTAGTAAAAAAAAAAGAAAATAATATAGCTCAGGTAAATGGACAAATGCATTAGAGTCATGGCTTCATCTCTGGGAACTGTTTTTATATATGTAACAATAGGAGGATATGTATGCTTCCGAGTGTAGAATAACCATGCCCAATATAGCATGGAACGGGTGACATGGATATCCATATACAATACAATCTGTTAATCGTAATGATAGTCTTTGATCAGAGAAAAGGGAGAAAAATATTTTGAAAATAAAAAGTGACAAAATTCCTTCTTTTACAATTAATGGTTATATTAGCATAAGGACTTTAAACAGTCTGGAAATAGCTGGCATGGCTTTGTCCGATGCAATTTTTTTTAATTAAAAGCACCCGTAAAGCTACTGATTTAGTCATTTTTAAAGTTTGATTACTGTAAAGAGTAAAAACAACAATATCTGGTCATACAGTTTTCCAGACAAGACTGTTTCTTGTCCGGGTGCAGTGACTTCTGCAAAACCACATTTTTCTGATTTTACACTTTGGTATTTGCAAGAACATACATTGTGTTAATCAGCTTCAAAGGTGCTTTAAGGAGGATTGTATTACCTTTGGACATAGCTAACAGAGTCACCCTGTTTTCTGCTGGCGGTTTTTTCTTATGTACCCTAAGGGAGTGAATGTGTAATGCAATTCTCATCTAACCCTCAGTTGTATAGTCAAAGAGACAAACACCCTTTGAATATCCCAAACCCATTGACTCTAATTCAATTCTGGTGAAAGCAGTGAGAGCTTTCAAATCTGCATACCGCTCTTCATGATGACGGGAGAGCTTTGCAGAGTTTGGAATTCATCCAGTGTTCAGACAGATGCTGTGATTGAGGAGCGCAATACTGGCAGAATCAGGACTGTCTGGCAGTCAGGCCGAGACAAAGGCTTGGTTCAGACTCATGAGTGGAGAGGAGGGGTGGGGGAGTAATGCTAATGTACTTGGGAGATAACGAAGGAGGCTGGGAGGGAGGGAGGGAGGAGAGGGGACGTGGGGTAATGCATCAGGGTCAGTGGGTCGCATTCCCTCATGGTATCGGGTGACATCACCACACGCGGATGGAGGGAGAGAAAGCTGACGCAAAGTCAAAGTACCACTCTGCAACGGATGATGAAGAGGCTTTTATTGCACAGGGAGGCCACTGTACTGTGTGTGTGAGTGTTTCCCCAACACACACACACCGGCCTACGTTAAGACATCAAAGCATCCAGAGCAGAGCCACTGTGAGACTAAACATAGAAACAAGGACAAGCGAATGCATCCCTGCATCCCAGACCTGTGATCCATCAGGTCTTTCAGCCTTGTTTGTGTTCTTTCAGGCTGCTGTGTGTTTTTATGTGTGTGTGTGTGTGTGTGTGTGTGTGTGTGTGTGTGTGTGTGTGTGTGTGTGTGTGTGTGTGTGTGTGTGTGTGTGTGTGTGTGTGTGTGTGTGTGTGTGTGTGTGTGTGTGTGTGTGTGTGTGTGTGTGTGTGTGTGTGTGTCGTCTGTCTGCGTGTGGCCAGAGTCTCTCAAACCCTGACCGCGGAGACGGGTGGGAGATGTATATTTGCATTGGAGCCCTGGGGAATGTCAGGCGAGGTGAGAGAAGGCGAAAAAGGAGAAGGATTGGGGTGCTTGTTTTTTAAGAGTAGACAGTGGAAGACATACGAGGTGAGGACGAGGGGAGAGGAGGAACAATGATTTGAACATTTCCCACGGGAGTGCTTAATTTAGGTTCATGCACTTAAGGGTGTGCAGGAAGGGCATTAACCAGGAGAACAGAGAAAGTCATGCAGAGGAGGAAGCAAGAACATCCACAGGATTCAATATCTGAACCACATAACTCACCCCCAAACTGACCCAGAGCGTCGCTACTTTTCTCTTTCCATGACTTTTCTCACCTCAACCCTTCTCTTCCGGCACATCACTCACTTTCTTACACTGCGTCCTCCCCCCTCTCGCTCTGTTTTTACATCCCTTTTCCTGCACTCTGAGTCAGCACACTAGCCGCTGCCTGACTCCTAACCAGATCAGCCCTCTGCAGCCTTTCATTAAGATAAAAGCTCAGGCTGAGACACATAGACACTTGCATCGATGCACGACAAACCAAAGAAAAGGAAAACCCACACACACATTGACAAGCAAGGAGGGGAGGAGGTAAATGGATTGAGTCTGTGCTTCAGCCACAGGGAGTGCCGATGCCCACAAACATAAACGGCTACTTCTTTCTCCAGGTTTTGATAAAGGGATACATTTAGTAGAGGGGGTGGAGTGGAACAAAAGGGGAGAGAGCGAAAAAAAGGAGATGTAAAATGATTCAGGAGGATAAACAGAAAGATTAAGAGCATCTCACAGGGAGTGTGTTATCTGGTGACCATCTGAGTTGCAGTTGTAAGGGCAATGAGGACAAGAGGGAGTAACCAGGACACGGAGATGGTCACTGGCAGCATTTCTTCTGGCTTCCAAAATCAGACATTGATATTCAGTGACACAAACTGCGGTCGGGGGATTTACTGTTTGGGCTTGCAGAGAGGGGAGACACTGGCTGGTGGCTGGGGAAAGTGGTACAACTCAGACTAAATAATGTGTCTTCAAAGAGAGCCAGAAAGCACTTTCTCTTAAGGCTGTACAAAGATTTTCTGTAAGGAGCCGTGTGAAAGTTATCGGGTTGGGGAGGGGGAGTGTGCTACAATGTTTGAAAAACGAATCCTTGAAAGAGTCACTAAAAATGTTTCGACTTTATTCATACAAACTTCTGTGTTTTTAAAAGGTTGTATTATGTCATTAAATCACATGTTAAAGTGAGCACCTCATTGCTCATTGGATAGTTAACATAGTTGTCGTGTCGTTGTTTTATCAGATTTGAGTGTCAGTGACTAAATGAACAAGAACAGGCGCAGCTCAAGGGAAGGCTTACATGAAATATAAATATGGTTAGAAAATGTTGAAAGACCTGCTCTTACAAATATATTCAGACTACCCTCCTTCAGAAAAGAGTTAACACAAAGAAAGGACCCTCCCCCTTTCGACTCCTTCCTAATAATGTTTCTACAGTCCCTTAGTGGATACTAGAGGCTGAGGCTTAAGTGGATGAAACAGAAAAGACTATTTAGATTCTTTCTTTTCCACATCAATAAAGCTTTTAGAAACAGAACATTAAAGGATCAATGATAAGGAAATGGTATGAGTTCCTTTAATATTGAACTACGTCTTCTTTGGCTTTATTTAAAAAGGTTCTCAGCTGCTTACATCAGTCTACCACAATGCTATTTTCATATCATGTTTTGTTTCACTCAATTTTATACCTAAAAACGTCTGCACTCTTCGATGTTTATATCTTTTAATACATAATAATAAATGTTTGACTTTCTTTTTATGTTTATTTTATGTGCATTGTTGGCAGGAGCTTGAAATTGCCTTTGGGATTGCCTTACTCAAATTGTTGTGAAATAAAAAATAAAGAACACCTCAATCCTCTTGCTCTGTAACTGTAGCAGAAGTGATAAGCACCGGTGAAGAAATGTTACCAGAATTGTTGGTCCAGGAAACCGTTGAGAAGTTGCACAAAAAGGGTTTTCAAAATATATTTTTCTAGAGCATTGTATTTCCTATTTCTCAGGACAGGCTTTAAATCAGTCAACACCATCTCGATCTCATGTAGTGGAACTGAACAAAATGAAATCTATATCAAACCAACTTTCTGTCTGTCTTTTTCTCTGTCCTTCTCTTGAGCACCATTGGCTGACAACCAGTGTGTGATTGATTACAATTCCTTGCCCAGGAGGAAATCTAACAGTGTGACCACCTGCTGGGGAGGGTCAAATCCCTCAGGGTCCGGTCAGTCAGACACAGAGGAGTCATGGTCTGTTAATCTGTGTGCCTGTGAGTCAATGAGTGACAGGGAGAGTCTGCACTTGAACAAAAATTGACTGTTTTCTAATGTTCATAAAAGCTTCCATTTCCACTTGTGTGCTGGCCTAGATCCAAAAGTGATAAACCACAGCCCTGTAGTCACCAAACACATCTCCACCGCTCCAGTCCCCCTCTGCTGTCCCGTCCCCCCAGTGGCCACGCCGTCCATTAACCCAGCAATATTCTTCCTATCACCATCCCATTGTTGCCGGACAGGAACCGCTCCATCAGATTACAGGATGTTAGGTGCAGACGCACAGTCTTACTTCCTGTTTGCCCAGGGCACACATATCGGGTGTCAACCCTCTGTCGTCTAAAACCTCTGTCCTCCCTTCATCCCCCTCTCTCTGCACCCGAGGGGGGCACTGACCTTATAAATGTGTCTATGTGACAGCTAACATCTGGTCAAATAAACTGGACGTCTAAGAATACATAGCTCAATGTTGAATATTCTTAAAGACTTGATTTAGTGTCATGGGAAGAGTTTGATAAAGGCGACTACTTGAATTTTTATTTTGGACTTGTTTATGTACTTCCTGGGAGTGCTACAATGAGAGATATGAACCTTCTGCATGAACACACTGGGGCCACTCACTTGTTTTTCTCCAGGTGTAGCTTGAGCTCACGGCCCTCAGCGGAGATCAGAACCTGGGCCTCTGCAGGATGCTGGGCCGGAAACAAAGATTGCAGCAAGTTGTCAACAAAAACTGACTCACATACAAATTCCAACATTATTATGTTTATTTTATATTTATAAGGTTGTAGATCTGAAAAAAAGTTGATAGAAATTTGGTTTGGTGAGGTCACACATCAAAAACCATTCATTCATACATACTCATAGAGACAGGAATAATAACGGAACATCAAGGATTAAGAGTAAAAGACAAGAACTGATGTGCATAAGTGTGTCTGCATCTCACTTTGATACTACTGACTCTTTTAAAAGAAAGGATGACAATAAAAAGAGGATTAGTCACAGGATTAGAAGAGTCATTAAGAATATGATCCTCTCTTTGTTAGTCTAATGGTTTAGACTACAGTAAGGGGTGGAAGCTCCTCACCTGTGTTAGTGATATTAGTGATGAAGAGAGAAAGACTCACCTCTTCGTGGGCAGACCTCCTGTGTCTGTGAGGATGCAGCCATGTGGGATAAGTAATCTCATAACTCTGTACCTGGTCAAGGATGCTCCTCACTGAACCCTGCTCATCTCCTGATGATAAAACAGAAACAAAATGACATATAACCATGTTGTAAATGCTCTACAGTAGCTTTATCACCAATTTAGAAAATATAACATATGCATTGGAGGATTGACAATAAAACAAAATAAAACAAACTATTTTGTACATGTTGCATTCCCAACCCACATGTGGGGTGTTGCATTTAAAACCACACGTTTTCGAATGAAATGCAATACAGATAGACGTGTACAAATCAGATTTCAGTCATTGCTCCAGGAGAACTCACCATTGTAAACAGCGCCTTCAGACTCAGCAGCCTGAACACAGGGCAGTGAAGCTATGAGCCACAGATACAGGGAGGACAGCACCGCACCGGCAGGAGGAGAGCGCGCTCCTCCCGGACGCATCCTAACAACGCGCGGCTCCAAATGAACAATCTGCCGGACTGAGACATCAATTTGCGCGGAGCCGAGCCTGGGGGGTTCACATCAGATGGAGAAAACCCCGCCGGTGTGACATCGCGATAAACTGTGCGTCTGAATGAGATGCTTGCAGACCGCGGGGTGCACATCTCTCACTCTCAACCCCTCCCCTTCATGATCACACACATGCGCGCACACACAAGGAGAGGGACACAGGCATGAGGGAAGATAAGACAGGATGTGATGAAAAGATGTATAGTGAGAACAAGACATTGAAATCACGATTACCGAACACTACAATGCAACAAGCGGTGTGGAGCACTTCCATGGAGCTCTATCTTACATTGTAAAATAAATAATGTGTCTATAATCTCTATTCTAAATCTATAATAGTGTTCAAAAGCATCAAAAACGTAGTTAATAGTCAGTATACAACAAAGCAGATTTACATAGTTTAAGGGGTTGTTTAAGGACTCTGAATTGTTCTGCCTTATCTCTTAAAGGGGTACTCAAGCAATTCTATTATTGTACTTTTTTAAAGTTGGTGTACACACAATAAACAGATTTGAAAAGTTCCCTTTTTCAAAATTGAAGCAGTAGTGATGAAGATATCCTCACTTTTAGTTATCTTACTATACTTTAAGCTCACAAAATGCTGGATCCTACATTTCCCATCATGCAACATTTAACTTTTTTTTTCTTTGGACCTTCCCTGCCTGATTAATGCCTACATTCTATCCTTTTTGTGATGCAAACCTTTTGTAAAAAATTGTAGTTTCCAAGTCCAAGCGGAGATCAACATGATGACATCACTGCGACATCTTCACGGTTATCTTCTCTCGATTTAGAGCCGCTGAAGACGTTCACTGTTTTCACCACCTTAGTATCATTCCTCATTTCTATGAAGCGGAGTACAATTGACTTCTTTAACTAGACTATATACTGCTGCATTCACACAATGTCGCCAGAGCCAAAAACAAGAAAATTAATCATTTAGACTTATAGGTTTTTAATGAAATTAACCAAGGAATGTTTTGTTGCCTTCACATTACCAAGTCGTTTTTTTGCATTTAGTATTCTTTCAATCTACAACACTAACCACATGTTTATAAATGCAACCGTAATCTTGGAATCCTTGAACCTTCATTAAGAATGCAGTACAGTAGTATTGTATCGTCATTTTGTAGGAGCCAGGGTCGAGCAATATGATGTACAGACGACTTGCTTCTCAGTGGCTATTTTACCTAAAATAACTGAGAACAGGAGATGATTTACAGGAGCTATTAAAGTACAATATTAAAGAAGGTGTTTAGAGTATTTCCTGTTTTTTACAACCAGTATCCCAATGGGATTATGTTTAGACCCTGCATGTAAACACATGCTTTCTTTAAATAACTGCATCGCTTGCCTCAACACGTTCTGGTTACTAAGATACCTTCAATACAATAGAGGCATTTGTTCAGTCATTGTCATGTTGGCAACTGTTACAAGTGAACCGATCTAAGCATACAGAAAAAGCCATTAAGAAAAGATGAACTTCTGCTTTCATAATGTGCTTTTGTACATGTTACTTCATCGAAAATGTAGCATGTTATCACGCTAGTTTGAAATGATTTATTAAAGTGTGAATAGATTTGAATCCTAGTTACATAAAGTACAGTAGAGAGAGCTACATGCGTTGAGACCAAAAATACAGCTCTAATACTCAACAGTAACTGAGCCTACTACAGTATTAAAATACAGTTGGCTTGTCCACTTCAATCCTTCAAAAGCCATTGATACTGAGCCGGTCATTTATAAGTGCGATGATAAATTAGCCTCGGAGCACATGTCAGGGGATAGAGTGTATGCAGGGTGTGTGAGGTATTCTTAGCTCTGATGACAGTGCAGGCCGCCAAATCCATTCACATCTCTAAATGGCGTCCTGGCCCAAGACAAGGCCACTTGTTCCTGCCAAGGTATTAGTTTCTGCTTTACTCTGCTTATTCCTATCAAGTATGCTCCACCTTACTACAAACTGTAAGTGATATTGAACACTTTGCAAATAGCCGTCCTGAATCATTCAAATTCAAGCATAAGAACTCTGCTTTATGGACAGAAAAAGGAGAGTTGGGATTGAAAAACGCCCACATGCAGATAAAAGAACACACTTACAGTGGGTCAAGAGGTGTTATGGCAAAAATGCTGAAAGTTGAAATGATTGTCGTACCCGAAATTATATATATATTTTTTGTAAAAACAACTTTAGGAGAGCTACATGCACAAGAGTGTGATGATGCCTGGGGCAGCTGCTGTTTGTCCTCAATACACGCTGTTAAAAGATTTAGGAATGATCTGCCTCTCTTTGAACATGACAGGCATCATCATCAATTTAAGCAGAGAACGTCCTACTTTAGGGAACATTATGAAAGAAGTTTAATATGTGAAAGCAAGAATATGTTCTGGCTGTGAGAGAGTAATTACACAAAATCTGTCATCAAAGGCCTGAGTCTCAGAAATTGCTCTTTCAAGGGATTCAGGGGCACGGAGCCTCATGGGTGACATGTTGTTTGATGTTTATCTAGTCAACAACAAGCTGCTATCTGTCCATCGCTGGTATGGGTCCACTTCAACCGTTCTAGCCAACATCAGTTCAGGATTCTTCTCCCTCAGGAGCTGTTTGTTAGCAGTTGTCGTCCTCCAGGATGTCGGGGTGCTCCTCCCAGAACTGCTCCCCTATAACGTCGCAGTGATGGGCATGCACCCGCCTCCTGCTGCGGGTCACCTCCACCTCCTTCTCCTCTGCGCTCGGCAGCTTCATGCGTTTGGTGACCGTTTCATCTCGCTGGACACAAAGAATGAAGAGTATATGAGCAGTGCAATTTAAAGGGAACTTAAAGGAACAGTTTAACATTTTGGGAAGCACCAATATCATTTCTGTCTAAAGATTCCAGACATCAGGAAGTCAGTGCACTCTGCCAGGAAGTACTCCAGCATTCAAACCCCTACTGAACCACATGTTTTTGTATTGGATAAAATACCAAGACTTATAAGTATACTTTAGAGAGAGATTGGTAGTTTTTTTGTATAAATGTTGACATTTTAGAGAGTTTTACCCCTTGCTTTAAATCTTTATGCTTAGCTAAGATTTATTTCTCCTGGCCTTTGTTTCATATCTGCGGTATCAAACCTCTTGGACAAAAATAAATCAATTAAATGGCTGTATATTGAAAAACTATCCATTGAAAAATATCAATAACTATTTTTAAATGTGTACTGTTGAGACATTTCTGACATTGGTTTGTTAATGCTTTTATTAGTTTTTCTGGTAATTACTGCCCCACAATGCAATGCCACGTTCAGGTAATGTTTGTTACAGCACGGTGGAATACTGTATAATTCACAATAATATCAGCCACCTTTTGTAACCGGCTATATTTATTCTAAACCTGCCTGGATTTAATTCATTTAGTTTCCTTTTATTTCACTGTGGTATGAAGTGGTATAATAAAACGTGGAAGTTGTTTGAGACGTGTATGTTTTCCTACATAGGGAAAATTATGTTATTTTAAGAGCTAAACTACATTATTTGCATTTGGCAATTTAGTGCAAGCAGGGACTTGTTGAAAAGTGAAGCTGAGAATTAAACCCTAACAGGGAAGTTTTGTAAGTGGCACCTGAAAGCAATTGTACCACATGACTATGTTGCAACTGTGACCAAACAACAGGCAACTAAAATATTTGTATGTCCGGGAAAAAACAATTAGTAAGTAAACATGCACAGAAGGCAATTCTGCTTCCCAAACATAAATAGTAAATGTAGTACTATAGAAATTAAGTGTTGCTGTCAGCCAAACCTGCAAACTGCAGACAAGTGCACAAAACTATTCCTGTTTCAATCTTTTCTGCTGTGTTTTGTCTGAGGCAGTTATCAGCAGATACCTCACACACAGTAGTCATGTTGGGAAATGTTCGGCTATCACTGACTAAAGCAGAAATAGATGAGGTGTGAGGTGGAAGTGGCTGAGGTGAGATATTAAAAGCCCTTTGTCACACACACCAAAGATATCAAAATGAGTAGGAGTTACCCCAGTCAATTACTCTGTCATTTTTGCAACATGAAACCATTTTCAGCAGCTCACCTTTTCCCAGATGAGAGTGGTGCCTTTTTTGAGGACGGCAGGTTCTGTGTTGTAGTTGATATTAAACTCAGAGAAAAGGATCTCATTTTTGTCTGCAGCTAGTGTTCCCTGGGGGGAGAAACAACAAAGTTAAATTAATATTACAAAAAGTTATTTATGCAGTACAAAAATCAGCTGATTCGTCAGGCCTCACTGGAATCTTATCATCCACACCTCCCACAACTGGTTCTAGTTTTGCTTTGTTTTTTTGAATATGGAAGTGATAAAGTAACCAGAAACATGGCGGTTTGATGGGTTGTGAATGACTCATTCATCCAGAATAAACACTTTCCACAACCCGTCAGCTGTCATCACTTTATGTGAGTTACAGACCACCGGAGAATAAAGTGACTTCCAGAGAACAGCTGTTTCAGTCAGAGGCATGTGTTCATCTCCAACCAGAATAAACCAGGAGTAAATAAGGTGGTCACCATGTGACTACATGTGAAAAATCGGCCAATGAAAAGCACACAAAAGCTACACAAGCAAGGATCATGTCTTCTTTGTAAAAACCCATTAATAAAGTAATATAAAATAAAGTTTACAGAAGAACTTTCAAACACAAAATAGTTCATACGGAGACATTTTTGTCGAAATATTCACACAATAACTATACTTTTCATAATCAATTTATCCTATGATATTTATATTTTTCATTAATTGTTTCCATTTGGACAGACAAGGTGAGAAACATTCAGTTATTTAATATCAGACTCTAAAATAATGTCTTCAACTTGATCAATTTGTTTTTGTTTGTATCATCGAATGTCATTCAATTTAGAATGATGTGAAAGAGATAACACAATTGTCAAACTTAATAATTCATAATAGCTGAACCAGAAAATGTTTGGCCTGTTCATTAGTTAAAGGCCGTATTCTTTAACTTTAATTTAATAATTTCCTGCTTATTGACTAATCAGCAAATTATTTCACCAACAATACAAAAATGTCCTCATAAGGCCTTCTTGGAAATGGCTTACAATTAAAAGCACAGTACACACAGTAAATGTTGTGCACATTCAGAAAAGTAGAACCAAAATTGAGACAGTGTAATTTCTTAGTTAATGTTAACTCTAAATGTGCAGGTGTTTTCTCCTTATTATTGTTTTTCATATTTTGAAGGTCTTGCTGTTCATATAAAGTTATTAATAGAAATGTAAAAGGAAAACACCTTTGATATATTATACAAAACAGCATATTTGTAAAAAGACACAGCAAATATTCCTAAACACTCAAACATATTTTTGTTGATTTATGATTTTGTGACGCTCTCACCTTTAAGCGTTCCTCTGCCTGGACTGTGGTGAGTCCTCCCTTTTGTACCAAAGTCCAAAACACTGTGTTGTACAAATTATTCACATGACCTGAAAGACAGAACACACACAGTCTGGTATCCTCATCGGTTTAATACAACAAAATCAGTCATACTGTGTGTGTGTGACTTTGTAAAACAGTTATGGCACAGTGTGCACTTACAATCTGCTTGCCTCCAGCTGAGGTAGTCTTTGAGGTTGTGGTTGCTAGGATACAGGACCACACGTCCATCAAAGCTGGGGGGGTACAAGAGGGGCTGGTCCTCCCCAAAAAACTCCTTCCAGTAAAACACATATGAGGATGAGAACTGGGAGGCCACATGTGTCATAAGCTTACTGCAGGAAGAGAAAGATGGAGGAATGAAGTCAGAGAGAGGAAAGCATGTGGGGAAATCAGATACATGCACAGTGCTGCAAAACTGTACCTGGCTCTCCTCTTAAACCAGGTTGAAGTCCTCTTGAAAACAAAGCTGAACTCATCACTTTGACCATAAGCGATGACAATATCCTCTAACTCTTCCATGACGGAGCGTGCACTCCGGCTCATCAGGCCCAAAGCCCTGTTGTCGTTGGGCTTTGCAAATTTGTGCTGATCTGTAAACCTGAAACAAAAAAGAAGAAACTCAAAACAAGAGAAAGATCCATCATGCTATTTATGTCTTCACAGAGATGACAGAACGTTTGACTTGAAGAGGAAACTCACTTGTGAAAGTTGCGACCATCCAATCTCACAACAATGTAGCAATTCCGTAGACAAGTGTCATCTGTTTCAAAGTTGCGGACGTACTCAAACTTGCTCTTGGCCATGTTGCTGGAAGTCGTAAAAAGACAGGCCAAGGGTTTGACAACACAATACCTGGCACGTCCACCAAATATACAGACCTTTCCAAACAGCATTGAGGGGTTCCTGAAAAGCAAAAGCAAATATGAAGCTGACACAATTACAGCATGAATGGAGTGAATTTTACACTCCACAAATTGTCACTTCTATGGGTGGGTGTATCATTATCCACATATCTGCATCATTTCTGCTGTTGTGTTTGCAGTGATGCCCTCTTTATAAAAAAAAAAGTCACATTTGTCAATTTGTAATTGAATAATAGTCTTGTGTTGAGTTACAACCAATGAATAGTAAAAGTCAAAAATGCATTATTGTTGTCAAATGGTTATGATGTTATTGAAATATAATATATTCCAAAATTAGCAATTCAAATGCATTCACCTCATAAATGTAGACATGTCTCTCCTATGAACATAGTTTGTAGTGGTTTAACCTTTACACAAATTATTTTTATTATTTCAATATAAAAGGCTATCCACCTAATTATAGAATAATTATTAAAGAGACATGTTCGTTTGTCTTTCTATAACATTATTTATTACTTACACTTGGAGGTGATGTGTTGTTAGCCAACGTACAGTGACCAGTAGGTTAGTTACTTAAACCCGTTGTCTTCATGCGTTAATATCTATATATTCCGTTAGTTACACAAACACCAATATTTGATTTATTAGGATAAACAGTAATGCAATAAACTGATATCTACATTTATCCTGAGAGTAAGTTCGCTAACACACGCTGGTTTGTGTACAGTCCGTCAACGAATGATGTCGTAGTGGAGCCGGAGACAGTGCACACTAAGGTTCCGGAGCAGACTTACATAAACAAATAATTCATTAAATCACAAATATCATATTGCTCTCAGACACTTCTTGTTCACACTATCAACGAACATTGTCAATTACCAGTTTGTTATGTTGATACTGCATAAATAATCAAAGCAGATTTACAAGCTACCAAAACATAACCTGTATTTTGGCGCCATCGTGTGGTTAGGTGAGGGGAAGGGCAACCAAAGATCGTGTATAAGGGGTTACGGAAATACGTATTGCGGAACTCGTAATCCAGACATACTGTTTTCTGAGGGTTAAATTATTTATTTAATTATTGTTTTATGATGTGAAATAGGTCATCACTATCAGAATATCACAGGAAAAAATTGTAACACCACACAAAAATAAGGCTTCCGTGATTGAAATTCGCCACCACTCTTGAAATAGGTGCAGAGTGAGAGCTCATCCTCAACCTACGTCAGTCACTTTCCCAGGGTTCTTCGGTTCTTCGCTGCACTGTGTGCTCATCTGCGCCTGTTTCAAACATGGAGGAGAGGGAAAGAAAAATTGTAAAGTCACACAGCAAAGAACCGGTCACTGCAACCTGTTCGAGTACACCATCAGCTCCGGAGCGTTGCGGTAAAGCTGCGGGCAGTGGCGCAGATAAAACAGATGTCTGCTCGGATAACTTCGACCCTCTCTTGGCCTTGTACTCGCCCACTGTGTCGCTTCCTTTTCCAAATATCAGAAGCTTTAACAATGTGGCGGCTTACGAGAGCTTTCTAAAGGGCGGCCGGGGCAGAGCCAAGCCGGAGAATGTGGAGAAGAAGCGGCAGAAGGCCATGAAAGGGGTGGCGGACCCGGAGCGCATCGAGAGGCTGAAGAAGCTCATGGTGAACAACCCGGTGACTCCGGAGGGGGAGAGCAGCGCACCGCGGAGAAGGAGGCACAAGCCGGTGAAAAATGTCCTCACAAGGATGCCCTGTAGGTTCAATAAGACCTTCTATTACATCACTGCATACATTGAGACTTGTTGGGAGTTCCTCATTCAATGTCAACAAGTGGGATGCTATCATGTTGACTTTTAGGATAGGCTTGCCATCACTTGGAAGCTGCAACAACTCCACATACTTGCACAGGCCGCTAAAAACCTTTCAAACATAAGCTTTAAATAAGTTGTTACTCCATAGTATTTTCATTTATAGAAGGAGATTGTCCTGCTCTTCATATGGATAAACATTAATTTCAAACTTTTTGTACTTTTCTCACAGTCCTGTAGTGTTTAACTGACTTGTAAATTACTACCATGAACTTAGAATAATAAAATACATAGGAACACAATACCATTTTTGTTTTTATAAGGGCTGCAGCAAACGTTTAATATTATATAATTTATATATTTACGCTTTTTTTTTGTACACGGGTAAATGGCTAAATATGACAAACCAATGTCAACTCACCATTACCACTTTTCAGAGCCAAGATAAACTGCTATTCTTTCCAGCAAACATTCAAAATTCAAAGATTTGTTATATAATGCTAATAATCTGAATAAATATATTGAACTTTATATCTCAGAAACCATACAATATTTGTACATCAACCAATTGAAAAGTGAAAAATCCAGTAGAACCCAGCATTGTTGGCCTTTTTTGCAGAAGCTTGTTGTGATACCTTCTAACTGTATGTTTGTGTTTCTCCTTTGTCATGTGTGTTCAGTGTGTAAAGGCAGTCCATTGGGGGAGCTGTACCGATGCGTGGAGGAGAAGATCAGGGTCAGAGTTCACATCAGGACCTTCAAGGGGCTGAGGGGAGTCTGCTCGGGCTTTGTTGTGGCCTTCGACAAGTTCTGGAACATGGTGAGCGCTCATTCATTATTTAACAGCTGCCATATGCTGAACAAATAATCTGCATCTTACTTGAAACCATGAAGTTTGTGTCTTTTTATACGGAATGTTTACTATCTGTTTTTATCGTCTTTGTCAGGCCATGGTGGATGTAGATGAGACATACCGAGAGCCTCTGCTTGGAGAGGCATTTTACCATGAGAAGGCCCTCACCATTTCCCGGGTAGGCATTATTCTTCAATGTATATCTGACAGAAATATATTTGTACTCTGTAATAGTAAAAGCTACAATCAGTTATGTTTCATTTCATTTCAAACCTTTATTTATCCAGGTGTATCCCATTGAGATCATTGATCTCTTTTTCAAGGGAGACCAGAGGCCTGTACTACGAAGCTGGTTCAACCTAACCTGGATATGTTTGAGTTAGCCGGTTGGCCCAATCCAAAACATACGCGCTCTGGCTAAACTGTACTACGACGCTGGTTATCAAGTGGATCGCTCAAGCTAGCCGTGTCCTATCTAGTTAGGTGCGCGTTCACATGAAAGGGGTGGTATTTGGAGCATTCGACCAATCTCAAACACGGACAAGCGTACTGACAGCGCAGCGTCATACTTCCTGAATGAAAAGTGAACTTTAATATTAGTCAAATATGAAGAAGTTAAACTTTAAACATCCATGTCTTAAACACTTTATCCAGGATAAAAGCCACATAGCTGCACCTGCAAGGTGAATACAGCTGGTAAAAGAAAAAGTGTTTGAATGCGTACATTAACAGGTTTATGAAATCACTGCCCCGTCTAAGACACGAGTGGATCTGACTTTAATTAGGAGAATTTGACTCGAGTGTTTCGTCAACTTAATGTGTTGCTTAAAATAATACTTCTGCATATAGTATGTGACACTGTGAGTGTTGCACGGCCAGATACGGCTCAAGAAGCTGACTCAAATAAGGAAATATATGATACATTATGATGTGATATGATATAAATGATAATGGGACACATCGACGTCTGCACTCACAGTGCCGCGGACTGTACTTAATGTTACTCTGATCCGGTTACTTATGTCGTGGCAGATATTTAAGTAAGCTTTCTTAACGCTAATGTTATAATAGTCAGATTGCTCTGAAGATGGGAGGGGATATTCTATTAATTTTCACGTTCACACAGTCAGTTGATTTTGGCCGGTCGTCTTTCCTGCAACGGCAGTTTTTCTGTATTTCCTCTATCCTGTAATATGACTTGATCGCTTTAAACTCCGCACACGGAGCTCTGATTGGTCAGCAGGTGGTGCTTTCACTGAGTTGATCTCTTAGCCTGCCACATAACCTGCTCCGGAGCAGGTTTGCCGCTCAGCATAAATTACCATGGAAATCTAGCCTGCTAAAAAGAGAACCAGCGTCGTAGGACCGGAAAGCCCGAGACTTCCCTGAAGTTAGCCGGCTAAGCGAAAATCCAGCTTCGTAGTACAGGCCTCTGCTCAAGTAGGTTCCACATGAAACATAAAAACATAAACAGAACAACAAAAAGGACATCATACAGCATAATTACAGGGATTACAATTTACATAACTATCCACATGAACAGGTACCAACAGCTTCCGATTGAGTAGCATCCAACCGAGCTTTAAAAACATTTAGTGGCACCAGATTGCTCAGTTTCCATTTCAATTGCAGACTATTCCAGGACAGTGGAGCTGCGCATCTAAAAGCTATCTTCCCTAAGTCAGTCCTAGCAGTTGGCACATTTAATAAAACCACAGCATGCGATCTCAGGCAGTAGCGACTTACAATTCGCCGTGAGATCAGGGAGGATGTAGGATGGAAGTTTCCCTAACATGGCTTTGTATATAAAAATGTACCAGTGACTGAGCGTCCGTACAGTTAGCGAAGGCAAACCAGCCCTTGCATACAGGGTACAGTGATGGGTTAATGCTTTACAGTTTGTCACAAATCTCAGTGCACTGTGATACGCAGCATCTAACTTGATCAGGTAATGGGCAGGTGCATTCATATAAATCAGAGCACCATAGTCCAGCACAGGTAAAAAGGTCACAGTGACTAGCCTTTTCCTGGCCTCAAGTGAGAAACAGGACTTGTTCCTGTAAAAGAAACCTAGCCTAACCCTCAGTTTTTTAAGCAGGTTATTGACATGACGTTTAAAAGAGAGACAATCATCAAGCCAGATACCAAGGTATTTGTAACAGGTAACCACTTCAAGTTTTATTCCTTGCGTAGTTACAATATCCAAAGCAGGCTCTGGTGTCTTTTTAGCTTTTGAAAAGAGCATTACCTTGGTTTTATCAACATTTAAAAGAAGCTTTAGTTCAGACTGAGAGCTGAGTCTGTTTGTTTTAATAAAGAAGTCAGTGATAAATAATTGTAACTGCAAGCTGACTTTAATGTACCAGTAGTTTTCATTTGACTGCTTTACAATGAAAGCTTGAGAACTAGCAGCAATTAGAAATGTGATGCATTTTGTCATGTGCCATTATATTGAAAGCACTGTAATTGTTCAAAATAGAGTGCCTTAGCTTGTTGTAATTTTTGCATTTAAATGTATCCTTATCCAAAAAGCACCTAAAATAAAACTGATTTTAAGTCCAGGAGGTGCTCCTCCCAACCCCTAATTTATTTGTGTGACAAACATCTGTGTGCAGCTCTTTGAGAAGCTGATGCTCCAGGAGAGTCCAGGAGATGATGAGCCAGCAAAGAAGCACGGAGCCCAGGAAACAGCCAGCAAGCATCAGCCTACAAACCCAAAAAGTGCTCCAAAAACCCCGTCTGCTGCTCAGCCTAGCAGCCGGAGACAGGACAGCAGGACGGAGTCCAAACTGTCAAACGCTGTTAGAATCAGAACGGATAAACACAAAGTCTCGCCGAAGGCCCAGGGGCCAGAGGTCTGCCAGAAGAAAGTCTCCCAGAAGTATGGCAAGGTGCACACACGCCACATCAACCAGCTCTTCATCCGGGGGGAGAGCGTCCTCCTGGTCAACCCCCAGCCGCTCTGATTATTCAGTTTGATATAACCCCTGGATACAAAGACTACAACCACAATCAATTAAAGTTTTATTTTACGCTGCACATCTGTAATGATGGGTGTGAAAGATGAACTGCCAGAGATGTAATTAGATTCAGAGGAATCAAAAGAGGACGTTTGTTATATCATATTGATATGGAGCTGGATCTCTGCCCACCAGAGAAGTGATTTTGATTTTTAGGAATAAAAGCTTCTCAGTTCTAATTCTAGTCTTTTTCCTTTTGTCTGACAGTCACTAAAGGAAATGTATTTGACACCGTTATGCCACAGCATAAACAGCGGTGTTATGGTTATTACCCAGCAGGTGGCAGCATAAACACATTAGTGCCATCTGTGAGGCCATTGTCATCGGAAAGAGCTTGTCCCTTTATGTTGCTTTTCCCGTTAGTTTGAACAGGAATGACAGCACAGTCTCAGCGGACTTCATAAATGCATTATGAATAATTGAGTTTGTGAAGCTAGAGATTGCAGATGGCACTCAAAAGCTGTCATTTGTCTTGACGTCTCCGATTGCTTTTACTCTTTAATGGGCACATTACCCATAAAAGCACAATTTACTGCATCTCGTGGAAGTTGTAAAGATGTCGCGTTTTTTCTTATTTTTAAATGGCAGAGGTTACTTTTGGATGATGAGTTGCCCCGCATGATTGCATGTTGCTGTATTTCTAGGTCTGCCTTATTCTAGATTTTTCTAATTTGACTGCAGAGTTTAATTGACCCTCTTTCTATATATTTGTATGCCCTAAATAGGACATTGTATGAGCAGTTGAGCTGTTTTCATCTATATGCTGTTACTTTTCATATATATATATTATTAGTGTAGCCCATTTAACAGTCTTCCTCTCCAGAGAGTGAAAACGGGGTCAATTGTTTAATGCAAGCTGTGTTTTAGTCGTGTTTGTCACACTAGTGTGTTGATGAAATATGAGAAGGGCACTGTGGTGAAGAGATGAGCCACAATTAGACTCCACAATCTTCTCTTGAGTGTATTATATCACCAGAGTAATCAGGCCATCCATCCCATAGGGCAAACTGTAAATATCAGTTGATATATATTGGATATTGAAGGACACAAAGTATACGTTCTTTAAGTATAACACCAACTTCCTTTATAAAATCTTTCATAGAATGCTACTAAGCTTAAATTAAACAAGGGTTGAGATTTTAAAACATGTTTTGCCTTTACACACAACAATGATCATCCTCCTTACTCTGAACATTAAAGGGCCCCTATTATGGTTTTTGGGGTTTTCCTTCCCTGTAGTATGTATATGTGTATATATAAGTTTTTGTGCATGTAAATGGTTTGCAAAGGCTAAAATTCCAAGTTTCTCTCCTACACACTGCATTGGACTCCTGTTTACTTCAATAACATAGTGACATTACTAACACTCGCGCATCTATTGGCTAACGCTCCAACATATTGTAGGTGATAGGCTAAGGGGCGGGACATATCTACACGGTTGACCAATCAGAACAGACTGGTCTCTGGTTTCAGACAGAGGGGGAAAAGAGGTGCTGCCACAAAGGCAGTGTGAGAAAAATAAAGAGCTTTTTGAACATTAAATCATGTAATTTAAACATGTCACAGCAGAGGCACAACATACAAATATGAACCTGCAAATTAGCATAAGGCCCCTTTAAGTCTTAGAAGTATTTTTTGTTCTTTTGTTATAACCTATGGATTTTGTATCCAGCATACTTACATTTCAGCAGATCTGCTTGTATTGTACGCTTTTTTATTCTTCTTTGCCCTATTAATTTGTAAATGTGCATATTTATCAAAGACTTTCCGTGATTACCTCAGTCAATGAGGTTAACAAACTGGCATTAACTAAATGTAATTTCAAAGTGAAGCGCAGTGATTTCACATCTGCTGCTTGAAGCTCTTTTGAATGAGGCTAATGACACAGCACACCAAATAACACACGCCATTAACACATTTCAATCAACTGTTTAATGTTGTAGATAAAGAATCGATGTGTAAATCAAAATGGGAATAATGCAAAAATTCATTTTCTCAAAGGATTTCCTTTTCTTACATTTGCATATGCTAGTGTTTCAGTAACAATCCCATTTTAGAGAAGATCAAAAAAAACAATTTGAAGTAGAAAATAAAAAAAAAATGAATAAAACAACCGCTACTTGTATTTTAGAAAAAACAGCAAACAGATTTTGGTCATTTTTTGATGTTTCAGACTCCGACGCAAGGCTACTATGTGTTAGTGTGCTCTGCCTCTGAGCCCTTGGGACAGGAGGAAAGCCTCGATGCTCTCGGGGCCGCACATCCACCTTCACCTCTGCTCAGTGAATTATTTATCCAATCGTCGACATGCCCAAAATATCAGGCAGCCAAGATTGACTTATCACAAGGGTCAGGAGGCAACCACCGGCAGGCACTTGAACCGCTGAAGAGCACTGTTTTGTACGTCTAACCTAGCAGTTAATTATGCGTTAACACAGTCATGGAACCGGCATATCAAACTGGGTGCAAACTGCGTCCTAAAAAGTGCGTCCTCTCACTATCTTCTTGGTTTTAATGATGACGGTTATGATGTTTTTAATGAGTTACGTTACAAATGACGGAAGGTGAGAGGGCAGCATTTACAGAAATGCACTGTTGGACATTTACAATGACATCTTCATAACAGTCTCAACACTCAAAGTTCCGTTTTTTTGCACTCTGAAGGTATTATCTGACCTGAATAAACCATGAAAGTGTGCATGGGACAAACAAAAATAATTATAGGATTGCATCTGATATCTGTACAGACAGTACTCTTGGCTTGAGGCGCTCTGTGCAGTCGCAGCGTTTCCTTTAGAGAGGTTAACTGAAGAGAAAAGGCAAAGGGTCTCTCAGGCACTCTGTGCTGTAATGAACCCTCGACCCCTGTACGAGGCTCTTCCTACCTACTGATTATCTCATTTGGATGCAAACTGATTATATTCTTCATAAGTAAAATATATATATTTATATAGCAATAAGAAAGGCCACAAATGATGGTCTGATAACTCCTTAAATGAATCAATGTGCACTCCAAACACTCATTCATTAGCTGTAGCACGTCTGGAGTGTGTGGTATGTACATAGAGAAGGTGTCGCTGTGCTCCGGGTCTTGGTTCGTATCAGATTTGGTCTGTATGATACAACTCTCACACCCTCACTGCCTCTCATATATTGGAACTTCATAACTTATTTGCAAGGGCTCCAGATTTCTATTTACAGGTCAAAAGGAAGAGCAATGGGAAAAGAAGGAAAGAGGTAACTTGACATTCTTAAATGTACATTAGAAAAGTTAAAATAGCTGATCATGTTATTCAAACTTAATTCAGTAAAATTACTGAGAATGCATCTCAAAATAATTACGCAGCTACTGATTTTTTTTTTGCTATTATGGTGATTTAACTTGATTGAGGTTATAAAGCAGACCACCCCCCCCCCCAAAAAAACATTCTCTTGGCGGCACACTCTTCCTTTTCATAACCAACGAGGCCCACTGTCACCCAGGACCAGACGGCTCATTGGTTCAAACACAAGTTATTTTAGATCCACTACACAGCATTCCTTAAAAAAAAAAAAAAAAGGCGATTGCAGGGTGTTTGTATTGTGATAGTTGACATTATTCAAGTACTCTTTGTTTGCAGCTCGTGACAATCCTTCACCAATGGACGGAGAGAGAAAGAGAGAGAGAGATCAACACCACTCCACCAGATAATCTTTGCTCTCTGGCTCCATCACTTTCCAAAGTTGCCAAAGTCAGCAAAGGCATCGTGTTTGGGCTGTTGGACCATCGCAGGGTTCATCCCCATCCCCATGGCGCTGGCCATCCCCATGTTCATGCCCATCATGCCCTGGTTGGGGGACATCCCCATGCCCATCCCCATACCCATTCCCATGCCAGCACCGGGGTGCATCATGGGACTGACAGGCGATTTGACTGCAGCAGGTCCAAGGTTCATGGCGGCAAACCCCTGGGGGAGCATGCTGCTGGGTACTGGGGTGCCTGGAAATGACAGAACAAAGGCAATTTATACAAGATTTTAAAATCTCATAAATTAGGAGATTTATAGGACAGTCTGGCTGCTATGGTTGGGATATTGTCAGATCATTTCATAGTTGGGAGCTATTTCGATATTTATTGCTCGAGTTGAGTTTTAAGTATAGCAATTCAATAATATGATTTATGTTATATTTTTTAGAGAAACATTCATCTGTTTGTCGTCATCTTGCAATCTACGTATGTATATAAATAGTTATGACCGCAACAAACCGTATTTAATTTTGTCTTAATGTACATTACCTAATTCTATACATGTTGCATTGTTTTTTTTTTACTATTTCACTTTTTTTACTATGTCCTTATTTCAAATATATATGATTTTTAGGAATTCAAATGATTTCTTTCAACCCAAATATATAATGTAAAAGTTTAAATTAAGTAATAAGTATAAAACTTATCATGTATCATGTTTTATACTTTTTGTGAAATCCATAAATGTATTTTGTATACCATTCTAAACCTCATTTAGATAATCGGACGTTGTCACATGCGTATCCTTCTGCTAAGTCTGTTGCTAGCTTTCCCCATCAGCTTGCACTGGGCCGAGTGAATGCATTCAACCTGAATGTCATTAATAACGAAGGTACACTACCATTTGAGGAGAGACTGATTTGTTTTTTTATGTTAACAACCGCAGTGGAGCACTATGGACACCAGCGACGTGCAGTCAGGGGAGGCAGGGGAGGCAGAGCCTCACCTGTCATACTCCAATGTAACGGGAACAAAACTAAAGAAAAACGAAATAATAATAATAATAATAAAATGTCTCCACTGATTTGTTTTGTAAATGTGATTTCTGTATGATTCCAATCGCATTTTATAGTCAAAATCGGCAAATTTGCCGAGCTCCGCTACGAGAGCGATGAGAAGTGAGGCAGGGACGAGCTCTGCCTCTCGTAAGCCCACAGTAACTTGCTGGAGCGCGGGCACTATTTTAGCGCGGCCACTTATTTTGTGCCCGCGCTCAAGCCATTTACTGTGGGGTGAGGTGAGGCACAGATGAGCTCTGCCTCAATTCAGAATGCGTCACCCCACAGAAACTGGCTGGAGCGCGGGCACTAATCGCATGCCTGTTCCCATCTCACTGTAGGTCACCAATGTAATGTTTGTAGATCCCTTTATTACATGTGTCCTTGCCATCCATAGTCTCTAAATAACTTATTTCACGTATATATGATATTTAGGCCCGCTGGTCTCATCATACAACGGCAATGAAAAAAGCACCAGGGGAGGCAGCCATAACTTCTGCCGCACTGAAGGGGGCGCACGTGAGCCCACAGGTTCTTGTTGCTACTGTTATTCTACACAGAGACAGTAGACGCAAACAACAAACTAGACTTTTGAAACTAGAGGAAGATAAGGAGGACTTTTGCAAAAAAGTTATAGAGATTGTTGTCCAGAAGGATAGCATGGACTTCATCTTCAAGTCAAGGTAAGACCACAATTGTAATGAAAATGGGATCTTACTAAGAAAGAACAATCCAATATTTAGATTTTGGGTATCCTTTTGTTGAACGGTCTGTTTACAATGAATCGAAGCATCAGACTAAAAAAGCTTTTGAAAATAACAGAATATTTCGATTAAAGTCAAAATATAATATTTGTAAATCTGACTCTGAAAGAGTCAGTGCCTCACCAGCCATGAACCTCACCGCACTGATGGACACTCATGTTGGACTCATAACCTCAGTCATTGACTTAGTTGCAGCTCTAGCATGTGTAGCTCTGCTTTTTCAGACAATGCGTGAACCCCAACATGTTTGGCTGTGTCAGGTAAACATTCAGGTCACCTTCCAACATGGCAGATTTGTCTTTATATCAAGAAATATTACTTTCCAAATGAACCCTAAATTAGAAATAATCAGGAATTAAGTTTACATAACATATTCTATATTTATTTTGCTGGTACCACTGACTCAGTGTTTACTAAAGCCTTAGAATAAGTTCAGAATAAGCAGAGAAAGATTGAGTGGCCAGTAGAAATGCTCAATGACCTGCCACAGTGATGCGCAAAGAGCCTGCTGTAGTGGATTTTGGGGCAAATATTAAGACATTTTTAAATTGATTAAAAACCTTTATGTAAAAACTTGCAATAGCAAAGTTTATACATTTTCCCATATTAGCTACAGTGTCACCATTCATACCAGATCTCCCATTGGTCTCACCGTGTTGGAGGGTGTTGAGGGTGGGCTGGCTTTGCTTGGGGGGCTGCACGCCCGGCCCCAGGAAGTCCAGGCTGATGTTAATGGAGGAGTCCGACCAGGTGGCAGGGAGGGCTGCTTTGGCTCCTTGAGAGGCCCCCCCCTGCTGCATTGGCTGCATAGACTGCGGTTGAAGAGGACCTCCCATGTTCTGTAGGGGCAGCAAAGACAAAGACCCACACAAGCAGAGTTACAATGTCAGAGAAAGAGCTAATCCGAGCTGAAATCACAGAAATATACAGCGATGAGACACATCAGAGCTCCAACTCTGAAATACTTTATGAGAAGCTAAAGTTCCTTCTCTTAATTCAGGGCCTTTAAACCTCCACTTAACCTCCATACTGTCAGAGAGATGAGCTTCTGTCGGTTTCTGAGCTCATTAAAACACAGAGTGGTGGGCGTCTGCTCAGAAGACAACGTTTTTTTTTTTAGGTCAACAACCTTTTAACATGGAACACAGTTCACATCCACAGGCTTTTGTTGGGTTTTTAATGTTTTTGTAACTCAAACCTGATTCTTCTCATTCTGTGTGTCAGAAACAGGAGGAGTGGGTGGTTAGTGGGCGGTCTCTGGGGTAGAGGAGCATCTGGTGAGGCTGCATGCTAACCCTCCACCATCATGCTTGTCCTCCATCTCTCAATCACACAAGGTATGTCTTTATCACACAGGCACACCGACTCATGTCAACAGGGAAACTGAATGCTGGGAGTAAATGTGTGACACTACTTAAAGTGAACTTCTTGTTTGAATTTCATTTATTTCCCGCTTCAAACTGAAGCATAAAATGGTTTAAAGGTTATTTGTGTGAACATGTAAATGCCAGAATATGACTCATTTGTCTATGCCAAGGCCAAATCAACAAGCCTGGGGTTAGAACATTCCAAACACAACAAAAAACACCACAGCTCTCAAAAACGGTGATTTTTAAAACTGAAAAATGTAACTCTAGTTTGGCTTTAGCTCGCTGGCTAAATGTATGATGAAAATGTTTTATCTAGTACCAGAGTCATTCCGTTTATTACATCGATATCAAAAATAAAGAATCTGATGTGATTTTATTACAATTATATGCTTTTTCAAATACCGTCTTTATTTTATGTATTTACAAAAACATCAAATGTATCAGTCTAGCTCGGGATTGATGAAATCTGAAGTCATAAACTGTATTGTTATTTTCCTGAGGATGTTTTGTTTCCACCTGTATAATTTAGGCCCCCCATCATGAGTCTTGTAATGATATGTATAATAATAAATTATTTAAAGAAGGATGCGTGGGTTGTATGAGTGCGGTCATGCATACCTGGGACATAGACTGGGGCATCGCCGTGGCGCTCATGCTCTGCGAGGAGCTCATGCTGAAGTTGAGGCTCTGGGAGGAACTGAGGGAGTGGTCGGGCATCAGGTCGAACAGGTCGTCTGAGTCGGGGCCCGAGCCTGCAGCCGGGCCGTGGGGGGCGGCTGCAAGACCTGTCATGGCTGCAAAAAGGTCATTTCCGCTGGTGTCGACAGTTTGAGCAGATGCTGGCATCTGACCTCCGGGGAAGGCGTTCCACTCTCCAAACTCTCCATTGCTGCTAGAGGAAGGTGCTGCAGCTAAAAGAAAGAGGACAAATATAAGAGGGTTGGGTAAATGTGTATGTTTGCTATCCAAACAGTGATGTTGTGAGCTTTGTAAATAACTGCAATATGCTACCAACTCAAGCTCATTTAAACCCGTCATAGCAACTAAGAACAACAGTTGAGTCTTCAGTGAGTGTGGCTGTATTCAGGGCAGTCTCAGTGACCACTGGTGCCACGTTTTACATTTTCATTGAACTGGCCCTGCTTGTTGTCTCCATCCCTCCTCCCCATCTCTCTCAGCTCCCTCCACCCCCTCCATCTTCCTCCTCTGTCCCTGTCTCCTTGTCATCCATAACAGGAGTTGATGTGTGTCTGTTCTTGTTATGCAGAGCAGCTAGCAGGCTCCATATGGCCAGGGCTTCCTCACAGCATCTCTCTGAATATTCTAGCAGTATGGCTGCGACAGCACAGCAAACACATGCACACACTAACAAACCAAAAAAATAGAAGAGAAAAAAAAAGTCTTGAAACCCACCAGATACTGAGGGGAAGCCGACGGAGGCAGCCGGTGCAGAGAAGTCAGCGAATCCACTCATCAGGTCTACGTTGAGAACTAGACATAAACACATCCATTTTAAACAAGAGAGCTCCAGGTGTCATTCCACCATAGTTAGCATTCCTTCAGTGTCAGAAGTGTAGGAGGGAGGGGAGGGGTGGGGGCAGCAGTGGATAGGTGGAGAGGAGCAAACATCTGTTCAGCGCTCCCGCCCTCTCCATTCACCGGGGACTGCTCCAAAAACATCTGGTGCACTTAGCTCCTATACATCCACTCCCTCCCACTGCTGTCCCCAAAAACTGATGCTAGCCTCAGCAGCTGGGCCCGTCACTGCAGCCGCTGTGGACCTTCCCTCTGAACAGCAACACTGAGCAAGAAGGTCACTCCTGGATTTGATGGTGTCTAGCTTGTTTGCGCAAATACATGTAAATAAAACATATTTGAAGATGATAGCAGGCGATGTTTTCCCTTTCTAGCCGTTTCTAAGGTGCTATAAACTATGCTGAACATGTCTGGGATCAGTTGCTTCTCTGTGGTTTCGGCATAGCAACAAGAAGATTAAACTAAATGTTACCTGAAGAAATGACATAATACCTGTGGCAGCAGGCTGGCTTGGTGTCGTGTCCACCATGAAGAGGTCAGCTAGGTTGCTGCTGGCGGGCTGGGGGGCTGCTGGCTGGGCCTAGATTGAAGAATAATATAAAACAATTATAGAACATATATATATAACATTTAAGAAATGCATCTGTTGTGCCCTATATAAACACTTCAGGAACACTCCATGCATGATTATACACATATCGATAACGTTTGACCTTATATGCTCACATGTGCTATTGTTACCTGTTTGGGGGTGGTGTCTGGGCTCTTGTCTCCTACATAGTGGGCTGCGGCCCCCAGGTCTACTTTCTTAGACGGGACCCCTCTCTTCCTTGTTGCCGTTGTCTCTGTTGCTTGGACTATGTGAACACTCTTGGTGGTTACGGTATCCTCTTCATCTTTGAACTCTTTTTCCGACTGGCCGTTTTGAGACGAGCGGCCCCGTTCCTCCTCGTTGTCGCTAAAAAGGACATTTGAATGTTTCGGGGTTAGGGTGGGGGGGGTTCTTCTCTCTTTTGTTCAAGGTCTGATCAGTTATTTTTTTTAAATGTTATCTACAGGTGTATGGTGCAAATGGCAAATGATAACTAGTCTGTCTCTAACCTGAATCCATCTGGTGACTCGTCAATCTCCTTCTTCCTAAATCTGCTAATGGTATCGTCGATGGTGCTGCCGATTTTGTCGCTGATCTCCCCCAATTTCTCGCTGAAGGGGAACTGCCCTTTATTCCTCTCCCAGTCGTCGTCCCACTTCCCCCGGCTGTCGCTGGAGTCGTACTTGTCCCCCGCTGGAGAGATGGAATAATAGTAGGTGGATAAAATAAAGAAGAAGAGGACATGAATAGAATAAAATCCCAAGTATTATTTGACATTACAGTTTATATAACTCAATGAAGGACTTACTGTTGTAGCTTCGGTATCCCATACTGTCTGAGGAAACCCCGATGTATTTGTCTTTGTTCTTCTTCGATTTTTTCCGTTCTTCCCTAAGCCTCTCATCATCCTGGACAAAATCTATTACCTCCTTCACCTTCTGACGCACATTCACACCCTGATCCTTCCCATTCTCGTCTATAAACACAGAGGTGGAAACAGAGAAAACACAGACAATATAATGAATGGATCATTTTCTTGTTTTGTAAACTTCCCCTCAAATAAACACATGGTTGGGAAGAGCGAAAGCAGCTTTAGGGAAGTGTGTGTGTTTGTGTGTGGTTTAAGGGTTTGTGGACTAAGCGGTGCTTAGGGCCCCTGTCCATTCATTACAGCTCACACTGAAGCTATTGTTAATAAACACTGAACACTAAAATGCTGAGGTGTAAAGAGTAAAGAGTGCCTCGACTAATCAAAGCCAAATGTGTGTTTTGTTGTTCAGCAAGTTCTTAGGTAATGCTTCTCCAACATGTAAAGAAAACAAAGGTTTAAAGAAGAGAAAAGACACAGCGGGAAAAGACCAGAATGTTACCTTACCTACAAAGTGGTAGCTTTCTAATGACCTCAGGTCGTACAGATGTTCTCTGGTACTGGTAACAACCCTCTCTGATCCATTTCTGATTAGATGGGCCAGCAGTAGCATCGACTGAGAAACAGACACAAAAAGTGTTAGACATATGGGTATGCTTCAGTTTCCCCCCTCAGGTCAGAGCCTGTTAACAATATGAGACATCCAACTGGTTCTTTTTAAGGTACAGTGTTTGTGTTGTAAACTATTAAAAATATGTTATTGTTATCTGTACATACGAGTACAAAACAATTCACATAAATGTTAACAGAAGGCTCATTTGAAAAGAGGTCTGGTCTGGTCCGAAGTATCTCATTTTGGTGCTTTAAGGCCTTCAAAGCTTTGTGTGATATAGGGCATGTGTGTTTGTGCGATGTCGCAACAGTATTCAGGCAGACCTTGTAGACTCTCCGCCAGTTCTTCTTGTTATCCCTCAGCATGCGGGCCCACAGCATGTTCATCACCTCTGGGAACTGCTCATACATGAACGTGGCTCTTGATAAACAAAGATTCACAGAAGAAGAGGAAGAGCAAAACATTTATAATTGCACCTGCATACAACAGCAGTGTACATTTAGAGAAGGTTCAGGTAATTGTTGTGTTGTAATTTTCTACAACTTTAATGTCTAAACTAATGTAGTAAACTGACATGACAAGGGGGGAAATTAGTCTGCAAAAACTGAATCGGGACTTTTTCCAGAGAAGTAAAGATCCTCTTTTTTTCACGTTTTAGTGTGCAACCAAAATTGCAAAGATATTGTTAGTATTTAGTTTTACACGGTCTGTAGTCAGCTACATCACTAGCATGTATTCGTCAAGAACAGAACATTTTACTGGTCTCGTCAGCTTTAATGAATGCTATACATGTCTCAGCAGCTTTAGGGCCTGTGTTCATTACAGCAGACAGTGGAACAGCAGTTTCTTTCTGGAAGAAAAAACTACCCTGGAAACAGGGGGTTTTGTGGGCTAAAAAAAAACAAAGCTCAAAATAGGTTCCTAAAGTCAAAATGGAGGTGAATTTCCTGAAAGATGTTCCTGCAAAAGTTCACTTGATAAAAAAAGGGCTTTAAGATAATCTTTCTACAGTTTGATTTTATGAACAGATAACCTTGGTGCTTTTCAGCGAGTGGTGCAACGCTACATGTTGTCCTTACTTGGAGATTTCACTCATCATCTGTCCTGAGGGTCCCCAGGGGTCGTCGTTGGTGGCCTCTCTGACTTTGGACTCCACCTCCGAGTAGTTCATCACCACATTGGTTCTATACAGTGGGACAAAAAAAATGCCTGTATGAAGTATTATACATGGCATTTATCATTTTTAGTTCAAAATATATGGCCTCCATGGAAAAACCCACAACATGGATGATAATAGATGACAGCTCTTATTTCAGCCACGCCCATGCACATGTCCTTTCAGGGGCTAAAAGAAATGGGACAATAGGGAGTGCCTGTGGGTGTGCTCTGAATCCAACAACGCGTAAAAAAAAAAAAAATAGGGGAATAAATAAGCAAATGCAAATCTGTGTCCAATATAAACACTCAAATGAAACCTCAGATGGCACTGTGTGAAACAGTATGGCGCTCTCTGTGGGTGAGCTCTTGTTGCATTTTAAGAAAAAATAAAAAGGGGGAACAAACCGACACACTTTCTAACAACCTCAGGGACACAGAGGGCAGGTTTTCCAGATCATGGGTTTGGTAGTCTGTTAACGTATTTAGAATCATTACAAAAAACTAAGGCAAATTTATAATCTGCCTTTTTATATTCAGTCAGACTCCATAAATGTAAGCTCCTGTTATAGGTCTACAAAGTATTGATAAACCAGAATTTTTGAAAGCAAGAAAAATAAATGTAATTTCTTATGTCCAGTCTGTAAAGGAGACATGTCAGGTGTTAATAACAAAGGATTTTCCAGGCAGAGAACATTCTAGAAATGTAAAGGATATGCTTGAACACTGTTGTAGAAAATACTTTGAATCCCAATTGGAACGTGAATGATTTGTTAAAAGAGATTAGATACATTTTTCAAGGCAGATGGCCTTGGCGTATTTAGATTTTTAGTCTACTACCTTGAGTAGGAAAGGTTTCTTACAGGACTCGAGAGATATATCATTTTTAAAAGACCGGCATCTTATTCGAAAAGAAAAAGTGTCACAACTTTAGCCGAAACATAGTGAGGAGAGAAATGTGAACCCTGTGCCTCCTTAGTCTTCCCTCACTACTGCCACATCAGCAATAAAATGTACAGGGCCTGAAAAAGCAGCATTGGATTGATGGTTGGAGATACACCCTCTCTGTGGTTGAGGAGAAAGGCTGCATTACTACGGCAAGCTGCAGGGTTTGGTTACCACTCTACATGACAACATGCTCTCTTTTGTTTAAATTAAGTCTATGCTTTTTCATTCAAGTTGGATCAGGGGTTACAGTAACTTTATGAGAGATGGAGATCCTAGACAAACAAACAGGCCCTATCCTGTATCACACTGAATACTATTGCCAATGCTCTTTAAGGACAATGCTGACTTTATCTCTGTTTGGGAGGGGTCAGGTTTTAGATCTGATTTTATTTATTTTTGGAGTCTTTCTGATTAGTTTGCTACTACGTTACAACTTCATTTGGCCAGAGTCCCTCTAGCATTTATCGATACTGCACACAGAATTATGTTTGCATGAATTATGGCAAAAACCAAGAGGATATGAGGTAGTGATGCAACTTCTTATCTCTTCATAGTGGCGGCCTCGTTCTAGATATCAGCCTTTAAAACGGAAGTTGTGATACTCTCTCACAGTGACACTATCACCATTTCCTTAAAAAAAAAAAAACCTGCTTTCAGTTACTCATTAACCCAATTGCATTATATACTTCATCTAACACATGCTACTTGCATTCATTGCAAGTTCTTTTTCAAACATGATAAAACCTTTGCTTGCATGTCATGCCTTAGCAAAGACCTCACCTTCATCATACAACAGGAAATATAGCATTATGCCATACTGTTAGTGTGGATGACTCACAGCTTGGTGACACTTAATACAAAGTCATTACAAAAGTGACACTTTTTGAATGTCACAAAACACAAGCTATTGCATCACACTGTTTACAAAGAAACCAGGAGGAAAACCACATGCATACTCCCATCCTTTAATCTTTGAAACTTGCACTTTTTTTCTGTGTCTTGGTCTGGCCTCCTTTGTGTCTCTCATGAAAGCAACCCGTATTCCAGGAAAACACACTCCAGGGAGATAAGTGCAATCAGCAGGAATGCATTCTTGGAGGGACTTAAGAACACCCTATTGTGGGTGTCGGTAACATTAGTCATAAACCTTGCAAAGGGGCGACATATTGCATAATAACAATACAGTGTAAGACAACAATTCAACGTTTGGTCAGCAGCTCAAAGCAGACCAGAGTCCAAAGCAGAACAAAAGACACTTTCCACAAGATGTTGCCTAAATTCAGTGCTGGGACAGGTAACTACTTCAAGGTACTTGAACACTGCTGCTGGACATGCAGGGTAACTGCCATCACACTATGCAAAACTCTTTAGAAATGCAGCTTCAACGACTCACAGTGTACACATGTTAAATGCTTTTTCGCTTTCTTTCCATTTTGCATGCTGAACTCTTATCTTAGTTATTTTCAAACCCGAATGATAAGTAACTGGTTTGTATAGTTGAACTGAAATCATTAAATCCTTGAACTTAAGCTCGCAGCTGGACAGGTACCAACAAGTTGCAAAACCCTGCAGGATCACTGGTCACTGATTAATAAGTGGCCTTTGTGGTACCGGTGTTTATCTTGTTGTTCTTTGGTGTCGCATATTGCAATATTATAACTCAGCCACCATTTGTAGATATATAACAAACCCGTTTGATAAGATCGCTGTACATTGCATGTTGGATCAACGTGTTTATAGTTGCTGTGGAAAAAAGTGTCTTATGTCTTAATGTATTATGAGATATTACGACATATGTACACATTGAAGTCTGAGTTGATGTTTGACTAACTAGTCCAACCTGCCAAACAGTCTAGGGTTTAAAACAAGTAATAACTTGGTTATGAAGTAATCCAGCCTTGTGGTGTAACTTAAAGTTTTGAAACAGACTTAATTTTCTGTAAAACTACTACTGTAACGTTCATTTAACTTAGCTACAAGTGTCATAACAATCATACCGGAGAGTAACCTTAACGCTTTACTACACGTAAGTGCGTAAAGTGTAATGTACAGACAGTGGTAACGTAAGATAAGATTGTGTGAGTTAACGTTTAGCTCGATAAGCATTCCCCGTTTATTATGCAGTCCAGGAGCTGTCAAACTAGCTTAGCTGGCTAGCCCGGTCAGCTAGCTACATAGCAAGTAGCCTGGTGATTAGCTAGCTTGTCAGCTAAGCTAGTTAGCTTGCACTGTCGGAGAAAACGCACAAACAACAAGCATAAGTAATCTCACAGGAGTGCTAATGTTATCTCGGACCAAACAAAAACCCAGGCAAACTGAAGATGACTAAGAGAGCACTCTCATACTCGTGAGAAACCGTGTTTGTAAAAGTCAGCTAACTAACTGGCTAGTAGCAAACAGGCTAGCTAACTTGTTCAAGTGACGTCAGAGTTTTGGGTACGTGTCTCTTTCAAACAGGTAAACTAAAAGCACAAACAACGCGAACCAGGCGTTATGTAGCGAGGCGATACTTACGCTTTGTCAACCAACTCCCTAACCTTCCACATGTTCAGCATCTTGGCTCCGTGAAAATGGGTTTTCTGCCTCGACAAAACCCTTTACTCCACACGAACACCGTACCAAACCCTTGAACTCTCTAAAAGTAAACTCTTCTTCACCTCTCGTTCAAGACAGGAGGCGCAAACGTACCACCAGGCAGACAGGAAAGGTTACTACGGGAAATGCCCATGTAGCGTCACCAACTTGCGTGAAGCAGCATTGGAGTTGTAGTTTTCTAATTGCCACCATTGCTACTGTAAATACGCTGAACTTTAATGTGGATTAAAAAAATGCCGTGGCCATCTGCAACGTAAAACAACAGGGAACACCATTTGCCCGAGATGAAGTGAGATTAAACTGTTTTTACAATCCAATGAAAGATGTATGGAGAAAATCGATATTTTAATAATTAAAAAAGATACCCTGAGAGTCCAATATACATTATTGTTAGAATATAAATTATTTCAGCTCTTATTGTTGTTACATTTTTGCATAGATCTCTTGATGCATAGGGTATTTCGTGGTTTGTGTGACTGATAATATGATTTGTCTCATTGCCAGATATATTGGTAGCCTATCAGTGTATGTTTTAACGTTACAAGAAATTGCAGCACAGAAAACCCAAATATCTTTGCTGGTGGTTGATTCAAAATGTCATACATAGTTAGTCAATCAAGACAGTCAATAGAGCATGGACATTTGTTTTTAAATGTATCGGATTAAAAAAAAATAGGCATCCTTTTCAAAAAGGTGTGGTATGTTTTGTAAAGACTTCATTTAAATTACATGTTGTTTGGACAATATTATCCAGGAAAGACAACTTCTATATAAACCTTAATGTAATATTTGTTTCCATTTTGAACGGATATTCTTTGGCTTTCACTTCACACTGCTAACTAAAACCTGTTTATTTTTTAATCCAAATGTGCCCCAGCTACCTCAAAAGTGTAGCCTACATCCTCATCTGGCATGCAGGCATGCTACAATGACCCAGTGATGCTGTGTGACAGGCCAGGCAGGGCACTGGCTGTTTGTGTCAATCCAGATCAATCACTCCCTCTTCTGGACGGACAACGTCATCAACGGGCAGAAAGGTCACAGGGTGTATTCAAGCCAGGCCTGATATTGTGAGTAGGGGGGTCAGCAGAGCAAGTGAACACCCTTGACTGACAGAGCTTCATCTTGAATAGACGCAGTGGGCTTTTGAGTAAGACATTTTTTTTATTTGATTGTTAAAAGAAGTCATTTCTTCCCCCTTGAAATATTTTTGCTGTACTCTCCTGTGACTGGGCGTATACAAAAAGCATTAAGACTGTTTGTCGTATTGATTGATATTCCAGTGGGCATGATAAGCCCTCAGTTGCCCCACATCTGACGGGGTCCCTATTCTCTAATGATACGTGTAAATATGGCCCATCGCTTACACTTCTATAAGAGAGCAGGAAGAAACAACACAATAGCCAAAATTCAACCCATTTGAGGAAAAAACAACAAGAAACAGCACTTAACAGCCCAGAATGCACTGCACCCTAGGGAACCACCTCAATTACTGTTACACGTCCGAAGAGGAGAACTCCAGGAGAAGTGATTGCTGAGATGGAAATGGCCGTGTGTGTGTTTGTGCATGTGTGAGTGTGTTTTTGTGCGAGTGTGTGGGTTGGCGGAGGATGGATAGAAAGGCACTCAGTAAAAAGATCTTTCAGAAACACTTTGCCTCAGTGACGTTGACACGAGCTGTTGATTGACATGCACTTCTCGACAGAAACCAGAGCTATCAACCTATCTGCCACGCATTAAGAATGGCACTGTCCTCGGGGAGGGGCCTAAGTGGTAAATGATGTTGCTCAAGACACTCTCTGTCCACAATGTGTGTGTATTTCTGAGTGTGTGAGTGCTGAGGATGGCAAAGTATTCAATCAAGCTTTGATTGAAAACCCTTGTGTCCTTTAAGATCAGAAATCTGTTCGCTGATGTATAGGGTGAATGTGTGGATGCAGGGGTCAGTCTGTATGATTTTTAAATACAGTATGGTGTGCCATGCAGGGAAAACAGAGCTAGCAGAAGGCCTAATTGCAGAAACCTCATCTCAAACAACATTTATGTTAAATAGTTCTGTCAAAGCAAGCGTTGGAGTTTGTTTTTGTTTTGGACAATTTTCAGAAAGAAAGAAGGCACAAAACATTCTCTGCAGGAAATCTTGTAGACTCACATTTTCTCTTTAGATATGGAAACAAATGTCAGGCTCTCTTTGATATATCATATTTTATAACCACGTTCCATTCATCATCTTGCTCTTCGGTTGATCGTCAATTCGGTCTACAGAGACCAAGTTGTCACTAACAACTTTGGATTTAAGGAGATGAAAAAGTAAGCCAGATAAACATGATGTAGTAATAACACAAGGAGCACTAGGGGGCACTCTGACTTTTCTAGTATTGGGGACTGCTCATTGCACAGGGGGTGAGTGTGTTCAATGTCTTTGCAACTATGAGTGTGTGTCAGTCAGAGCGCTGGGGGTCAAGGCTGTGTGTTTACATGGCTGAAGTTCCCATGACAAATGTGGTCAGAACATCATCTCGATATGGGAATGCACTCTACAACTCCGCTATTATTCTTTCTCTACAAACATGTGCTTTCAATCTCTCTAAACACTTGGTGCTCTTTTTTTTTGGTGCAGTTTTACAATGTCATTCGAAAAAATGTTCTTTGTTTTGCTTGTTTGCTATGAATTAACAAACCCCGCCCGTCTTTGTGCCTGCAGAAGAGTTTCTGATCTGTGGAGCCAGTTGCATGGGGCCCAGCTTTCCTCCTGTCAGAGCGCCGGTTCCTTCACTGCTGTTATATTTCAGGCTGTTATTGTTGGCCCTCTTGCAGCCCCGGTAAGATCTTTAGTCCTTTTCCCAAGCGATATAACCCCCACACACATCACACAGTATCTGACCCCTGTCTCCATGACACATGACAGGTCCACTGTGGGGCGAGTGTGTGTGTGTGTGTGTGTGTGTGGGCAATGTGAGCAAGGACTGATGTGTGTGCGCTTTTCCTGTGAATGTGTAGTAAATATGTGCATGGATATTCTTGCAAGTGCACAGAGCATATCTGGCACAGTATGTAGGTATTGAATATGCTAAAACAATGAGGCCACTTGTCACATGTTCAAAGTCACAGACAACCCGCTGTGATCTCAAACCACACACACAGATGTTCCTAATGGGACTAAAGTAGCATTCACATTCCTGTGGATAACCAGTCTGTTTATTTTTCTCTCTAAACTGGACTGGATTGCCACTTTTCCTGGTGAGAAAAAGGACGAGAGATGATAGAAAAACAATACAAGGGGGCTGATGAGAGAGGCTCCCACCATAGTTTAGACCTCCAAAGCCAACTGTCAGTCCCACTAAACCGGCAAACCTCAGCCGCAGTGATTTAAGGGTGACAGTAATTCAATGGATAATGGGAGGTGATGCTAGTGTGCAATACATAGCGAGCTAAAACTGCTGTTGTCTCATTCCCTAACATGAGGAAACGAGCTTGGTGTAATTGTGAAGGCTTATGTTTATGAGTCAGGGTGTTACAGTAAATCCTGTTGCTCTGTACACGGGCGAGGAACACGTACACGCAGAGAAACCCACACAGGTATGCTCAAGTCCTGAGAGCATCTGCTCCTTTACAACCAGATTGAATTAGCAATTACAGAGAGTAAAAAACAGAACAAAACATCTGGAGCTGTGAGCAGCAGAGGTTATAAATCTGAGAGAGAGAGAGAGAGAGAGAGAGAGAGAGAGGGGGGATATGAAAATGAGCCAAAGTGAGATTCTCAAGGACAGTGTCTCTGATTGGCCCATTAACATGCCAGGGGTGTCAAAAAGGACCCGAGGCAATGGTAGAAATGGGACAGAGCAGAGGGCTTTAGAGGGCGTGTGGAACACAGTAAATGGAGAGGTACAGGGAGAGGGCCGGTGAGATCCTGCAGGGGAGGGAAATGCAGTAATGGCAAAGATAATACAACTCAGTAGATACATGGATGGTGTTTGTTTCTTGAACCTCCTCACAGGAAATCAACCAGATAAGCAGAGAAAAAAATGTGGAAAAGCAAGGGGAGTTGTTAAAAAAAAGACCTTGGGTTGATCGGGGTTTCTTCGCTTTTTTTGGATAAAGACCTGGAGCTGTGTGGGTGTAAGAATTAAGAAACAGAGGCTGAGTATCACCACTGTGCCAAACCATAATTATGCATGTTTGGACACAGAAAATGCATCAAGTAAACGCGAGGCAGGGTGTTCATAAATGTATTTTAACGACTCTATCCAGTTTGGTTTAAGTCCGTATAAATGTGAGGTTGGAAAGCCGCAGCACCATTACCACATCTATTTTTGCTATTATTGGCACAATAAATTACGTAGGCAATTTGTTTGCGCTGTTGTTAGAGTAATAGAATCAAATTATCCCATGTTAGGGAAATGATTATGTACGAAGCGGAACCCATCAGGGATTCACAAGGCAATCAGTGAAGTAAGGCAGAGCTGAAATGTTGGCGCTCTGCACATCAACGCTTCCAGGTCCACGACGTCATTTGGAAGAACTTCTCAACCTCGCATAGGAGATAATTGTACCTGAAGTAGTCTGGTTCACCCACTAATCTAGCAATGCTAACTCATTGTAGAGTGACTGTTAGTAGATCTCCAGTTCAACATCAAGTGGAGGTGGAGGAAAAGAAAACACAGAGTAAGAGTAATAATTGAAAGAGCCTGACACGAGCGAATGTGTTCGGAATGAAGGACAATATCAAATGAGCCTTATCAATTAAAAGTCAGTTTACATTCCCACTCCAAGGCCAGACACTGGGTGGATGTTTCAAATAGGTCAAGGTTGAAGCGAAAACAAAAGTTAGTTGATTAGCAGTCGAGGTGCAACATTCCTACTTTGTATGCTAATCTGGCAGATCATCATATCGTGTAGGCACTGCCTGCGATTCTACATCTGCACGCACTCATTTAATTATCCAAACACAATTCACAAAAGTCATTGGAAACAAACCAAACCAAAATAAAATAATTTGCATATATTTAAAAGAGCAGATAAAGTCCCTCGGGGTTGGTTAATATTTCAGAGGCATAATAATAATATGCTAAATCATTCACATTTTATCCAGCACCAAAACAAAGTGGCTTTGTCGATGTAATTAGGGTGTTTTAGAGTTGAATCACCCTGGCAAATGACCATGTTTTTCTCTCTGGGAGATCTGCGTGTGAATGTATCTAAGCTCCTCTCGCTGCCTATATGTGTGTGTGTTTGTGTGTGTGCTTGTGTTGTATTGTCACCGTTCCTCCATGTGCACGCAGTCTTAGAAAAGGATTGATTAAAGAGAGAGTGTCTGTCTCAGAGCAGTTAATGAGGTTTAGTCCCATGAGCTGCGAGGTTTGGGCGTGTGTGAGTGCACGCACATGTGTGTGTGCGTGTGTGCATGTAGACCTAGTGGAAGACGTTGTTAATTGGCTAAGACTTACTTTCAGCAGGGGGATAGTCAAGGGCACAGTGCTTCCACATTTGCAGAGCGCCATTTGTAGAACACGGTGTTATGCTCACTTCCTATATTACAAATTATTTTGAGGGAATGATGAGTCAGTAGCAGGCAGACAGAAAGAAAAATGATTGTATTTACACTGTAGAAATACGAAGATTGCATGCTAAAAACTGAATGGACAACTGTTATTTTGCTGTTTTGTGTTACCTGAGTGTATCTGAGGATGTGAATGAAACTGTCTCTGGGGACAATAAGAAGACAAAAAGGAGAGGGAGAGGAAAAGAAGAGGAGAGGAAAATACACAGAGAAATACATATTAAAAAAAGACTGGAAAAAGAGAGACACAGAGGAATAGAGGAAGAGGAAATGAGTCAGAGAAGGACAAAAAACATGGATAAAGATATTTCAAAAAGGCCATGGCACTGTGGACGGATACAATCTCACCTGCTCTCTCCACACAGACCTGTCCGTCTCCATGTATATACAGACCTGTATGTTCCTTTGCTGCGAAGCTCGTCTCAAACAGCAGGAAGCATCGATGCTTTCATGTGGAGCACAGCCCAAAGTAGAGCAAGATCACAATGTGTGTGTGTGTGTGTGTGTGTGTGTGTGTGTGTGTGTGTGTGTGTGTGTGTGTGTGTGTGTGTGTGTGTGTGTGTGTGTGTGTGTGTGTGTGTGTGTGTGTGTGTGTGTGTGTGTGTGTGTGTGTGTGTGTGGGTGTTTGTGTGTGTGCGTGCGCGTGTGAAACCCAGGCTTTTCCCCCCCTGGGACCTGCACAAACACGCTTCCCATCTTTCCTTTGAGTTTCACATTCAAAGGTTCCACTCGTTCAGCTGTCAATCATCCCCTCAGCCAATCAAGGCCCTTCATTCTCAGTCTGTTTATAGATCAAGGGTGGTTTAAGCGTATGTATGTGATGTGACTGGAATTTTACCATGACTAATACTAATACTGTAAATATTCCCTATTTTTTTACACATCACTTGTGGTGTCAATCAAAATCAACACTATTGTGCCGTACTGTGAGCATGTGGGAAGTCTATAATAATGTGTATGACTGCAGGACCTGGAAACCCATTGTTGGTACTAGAAGGATGCCAAAAAATGCAGAAAGAAATCTGGACTAAGAAAACAAAAAAGGTCTCAAACATAATATGGTAAAAAGGAAGTATAGATGTATGTAGAAGGAAAGAGGAAATTCGGCACACATGGAGGTTATTAAAAGACGTGTGTGTTAGGGCTGGTGTGTGTGTACATTTGTGGTATCAAAAGAGACTTGGTGCAGTATAGAGGCATTAACTATTGTGTTATAGGGCTATCGCAACCCAGATATGTCATGCTTAATTTAGTGGCTAAGAGTACTAGAGAAAGGGGGGGAAAAAAGTACAAATGACTGTGAAATGTACAATATATATCTGCGATGTTGAATACATCACACAGCAACTGCACTTATGCTTTAACACATGGGAGAAGGAAAGAGAGCCATAGTATTAGAGAGGCAGAAGGACAGAGCATCAGCTGACAGCAGGCATTATCAGGCCTCACCTCTGATTGCTATCTATTATGATAGAACAATGGTTTCCTGAGGGCCATGCTAACGACCTGTGTTTGTCAGCAACAGGGGAAATTAACCCAAGCCATAGTTTGCCTGTTTAATGCCAGGAGGGAATAAGACAAAAGGAGTGGAAGAAGGGAGAATTAGTCACACACCTGTTAGGTAGTGATAGACAGCTGCCATACAGTATGTCCATACCTGCACCGCGTGGGAAACAGTGCAGGGCGAGTATCAGCCGCCAACAGAGGGCAGCAGAGGGCTTCGGAGCTGATGGCCCCCTCACAGGCCGGTCACAAAGCTCAGTCTCCTTTCTCAGAAGATTGTCTAGTAACCTCACATATGTCCACTGAACCCTAACTTTACATTTAAAATGATTGAACGCAGCGCTTGTGCCTGTAAACAAATCATGGCTTCACCTCAGAGCTGCCACGGTTGCAGATACTTGTTTGTTTTTGTCAACTTTACCTATTTTTCCCCAGCTGACACATAAGGTGGGAGTGAGGCTTGAACTGCAGGGCACTGGTAATGGCGGAGTGTGTGTTCTACAGCACGTCTCTGTGAGAAACTAGCTCGATCTATTCACGCTACATGCAGAGCCGTGGCCTCCAGGCTTGAGTTCCTGCTTCGGTAATGACTCTGTTCCCCTGTGGAATGTAGAACATTGTCTTTCCTCAAATGAGGAAAGCACACAATCGCACAAACATGGCCACAAACTCACACACACAGGGCCTCACATGCACACACTTCAATATGCATGGATCTCACAAGGTTGTAAACATAAAAATAGTGCACACTTGCATGTAAGTACACACACACACACACACACACACACACACACACACACACACACACACACACACACACACACACACACACACACACACACACACACACACACACACACACACACACACACACACACACTCTCCCCAGTCTCCGAAACATTGATTGGGCCTCCCTCTCAGGTCTGCTCGCCTCCCATGATCAATCAGTGAGTTTATAGACCACATTGTGTGGCAGCTTGTATTGCTCTTTCTCCCACTTCGTTACCGATCAGAGAAAATCCCACTCCAAGCAAGCGCAATGCACATTCATACAATTTTAATGACTCCTAAATTAACCATCATATTTTTGCTCCACTCCTTCACTGACTAAACCGCTTAATATGCATCAACACTGGCCTTACTTGTGGGTTCGCCGTGTCATTTTTATAATTCCTTTGCACGGGTATTGTGTTTATTTATGAGTGTGTAGGCTTTTTTTGGCTGATAAATGGCACAATTAAACAGTGCTCAGACACTCGAGCAGGCGTTTCAGGCTCCTGACAGATTTTTAGTGTCCTCTTCCTTGGCTAACGATGAAAGTAAATAATGTCTTAACGAGGTTGCTGGAGCAGTTGTTTGAGGATTCACTTTATATTTTACATTTGCTTTGAGCAGCGTTGCTGGAACAACACTAAAGTGAAGTTCACAGCCTAGATTTTTTGGCTTTGAACATAATTTAGTAGCTTGTTAACAAATTCCTTTACAATTATTACCAAGGTTACAAATGAGAATTGAAATAATCTCTGACTTTTTTTCAGGTTTGTGTCAGCAGTGAGCAGACTTATAACATTATTTATAATGTTTGGTCTATTTCTGTGAATTTTACCACTCTTTTTGCAATGTTTTAGTGTCTAATTCTGTCCATTTTGTATTTGTACAACTTGATAACAGTGTCAAATAAGACAGCTGTGTTAAGCTGCAGTTTGCAGAGCACCACAAAACTCAAATCTGACTTCCTGTATGCATTATTCAAGGCCCCCTATTGGCTGCTGTGGGTTTAGTGATGAAAGCAGCCTGACGCAATACACGGCAACAGCGTTTTACAGTATTGTTTTACAAACTATTGTAAGGCAGGGTTAGAACAACGGAGAGTATTAGCCAGGCTGGGAGGAGGGTAGCTTTATGAGCCCTCTGAGGCCGGCTGGGCTCCTGTGCAGTTCAGCAGTGGGCTACGGCGCTACAAGCTGCCCCTACATTTACAGAATGCCCTTGGACGGAGGATGTGTGCGAGAGAGAAAGTGTGGGGCATGCATGCTCATGGGCTAATGAGTGCATGTGTTAATGCCTGTGTGTGTGTTTGTGCGTACATGTGAGTGTGCGCGGACGAGATGTTGTTGGGTTGAGTCAGTCTCCAGAGGGAAGGAGAAGGACAAATGCTCCTTAAAAATAGCCCCTGGGCAGCTGGTGTACACAGTCTATCAGCAGTCCGTCCCTGGGGCCAAGGAGGGAGGGAAGGGAGGGAGGGGGGAGGATGGAGAGAAAGAGGTAGAGAGAGAGAGAGAGAGACAGAGGATGGATGTAAGAGAGAGTGAGAGAAATGTGGAAAAATAGGGTAGGAATGGAAAGGGAATGGGGAAAAAAAGATATGGATAAAAAAAAGATAACTCTTCTCAAGAAAGAGTAGTAAAAAAAGAGCACCAGAAGTCAAAGAGAAGAGGAGAACAAACTGAGATAGTCAGCGAAATAGAGATGGCAAAAGATGGAGAGTGCCTCCTGGTCCCAGTTGTGAATGCTCTAGAGGTCACAGTGGAGGGAGAGGGTTTGAGAGAGAGCAACTCCGTCCCCAGACGTCTTCAGTTACTAATATACCAGTGTGTGCTCGGCTAAATCGCTCCCAGTCGGCGGGAGTAGAGATCCTTGAGACCCACTGAGACCCCTTATGGAAATAACTCTACCCCATTTGCTCTTCATAACTTGCTGTAACATTTTTGGTGTGCTTGTGAGTGTGTGTGTGAATTGAAGGTTCTCATTGAGCATTTGCGTGCGTAGTTTTAATGGACATGCTCATAATGGATAGATGGTTTTTACAACTGTTCAATCTACTGGGAGCGACAAAATCATCAAGCTATTAGATATTTATGGTGCTGGAGCGCTCTGAATTTGAGGCTGCAGTGTGTGCTTTTTGGGGATTCTGGAGTGATCTTAGGCATGGCATTTCCACATAGCAGAAAATAATGTGATTAAACACAGCATATGCAGAGAATTCTTTAAAGTAAGAGCAGGTAGATAGTTTTCAGCATGCGACTGGAAAAGGGTTTGTGGGTGTATTTCAACTTTAAATGAGAAATAAAGAGCTGGAAGTCATCCTATGGTTGCCTGAAGGATCCCACACTCACAGTATCATCAACACACCAATTAGAGCCACAGACTGGGGAAGGATCAATGCGGTTCTGAGTGTGTGTATGTGTGTGGGTGGTGTGTGTGTGCATGTATAGATGTATTTCGTTAGCTCCTGCACCGAGCTAATTGAGCTGTTTTTCCTCAACAGTTGGGAGCTCTTAAGGCTGCGGACAGATGCCCTTGGGCACAAGGTGTGTGTGTCAGTTTGTGTGCATCTGTGTGTTTGCCACGGCGAGCATGTGTTCCATCCTGATTCCATAGTGATTGCGAGAGTTTGTCGGTGCATGCCAGAGTGCAAACTTGTGTGTGTGATGTGTGTGTGAATGGCACGCAGGCCGTTGGTCTGTCAGTGGCGTATTTAGCGGTCTCCAGGCGTCATTAGTACCCTGACTGTCACACCGCTCCGTCTGACTTGAGCTCTTTATAAAGCTTTGTTTGGAATACTCCGGCCACATGTGCTCCGCTGCGACTGATGGGCCCTGAGCGGGTGCTGATGGAGTGTGTGCGTGTGTGTGTGCGTGGAAGCGGGGTGCTGATGGAGCAGAGTCGTCCTGACAGAGATGTTACCCAGCAGCAGGATCCTGTGCCCCAACCCCCTCCCCATAAACACACACACACACACACCGCCATCACCTACCCAAACAGCCTCGCACTCAATGTCATCGCTGGGCTCGTGTTTAACTTGAGAGAAGAGGATATACTTTGTTTATATCACAGAAAGGACAGTTGACCATTCCTCACATACAGGACATGCAGGATACTGTAGAGGACAGCAGTCACACCACACGGATGGAAAGTAAACAAGTATATTTAACTTGTTTCATTAAGTACCTTAGATTAAGCACTGCACTTTTGTATTCCACCTAACCATTTTCATTATACCCAAATGCATTTACAGTAATTGACAGATGTAGTTAGATTACAGTATCAGATTGTAACAGATGGTTATCTATGCATTTGATTAAAATGAAGTTAAAATCAGTGCATTTTGAGCAGCATTAAAGGATGGGGCTCAATCTGTTTGCTGAAATCATCTGACATCGTCTGAAACCTCTTCACCAGCACTTTTCTGATGTGTGAAAAGGTGGAGTCAATTTTTGTCCCTTTCCAAAACAGGAAAACTATTCCCGCAGAGATTTGCCAGTTGTACAGACGTGTGTGAGAAGAACCAGGGTTTTAATTTCTGTCTCATACAACTACTCCCATTTTTTTAGGAGATATTTTTCAACCATTTGCACAATTTATTACATCAAGACTACAAAGCCACACAAACAAATACAGAGTAATTTGAGAAAGGGAGGCAGTAATCCAGCCAAATAGAGGCATTTTAAGTTTTAATGATAATTTAGTGTTGGTCAGCTCAATGACAAACAAATGTAAGTATATGAAATAACCATGCAAGATAAATACAAATCTTTAAAATGACTATCAATACAAAACCTATGACCAGTGTTGCAATCAAACCAATGGACTTGATCTCATCCGTACTCCTATACTATATACACATACTACATATTTTTGCGTAGTATTTGACGCAGAATGTTTGTCCATTAAAGTAAATTGTTGGTTAACTTTCGGACATGGGCTATATTTGGCAAAATTCCAATTGGTCCATATCTGATACCCTGGCATGAGACTAGATTACCAGACTGTGCCGCAGTGCTTCCAAATAAATATTGAGTATTTCTACTTTATTGTATTCCCATTTTCACTTAACTTAATATTCTGAATACTTCTTCCACTCCTGCATTGTGATATGAATTTCTATATGACAGGCTGTTTAGAATTAAAGCCCTTGCACAATTTTTTACATCAGCAATGGATGTAAGCACCCCTGGAATCAACAAGTAACTCGATGTTGTTTTGAAGGAAACTTCCCTGCAGCATGGAGCTGGTGCTGGTCGTCTCTCTTCACCACGGCAGCTGCCTGTGATGGTTATCTCTCATTCATTTTCAAACGCACACACCCACGCACATTTGCACACCCACTCTCGCAACTCGCACACTTCCACATTTGCACACTTGCTTGTTCCTTTCCTCCCTTTTTCACGCTTCTGACAACACAACTTCCAGCGTAACTTCCAGCAAAAGTGCGCCACGCTCAGTCCTTCAGCAGCAGTCGTTACTTTGAGCTACTCGGGAATACACTCCCAACTTTATGCTACAAGACTAGTCATTGAGAGTCTCTCCTGGGACCTTTGCTATATAACTTATACTCAGTTTACAGGACTTCCATATCAGTGGAAGGCATCTCTTTGTGAACGCACTGAGGCAGGAGTTGGGATAAAGCTATTTGATGTTTTGTATCTGAGGTAATGGATACTGTGTGAAAAGCTATGGCTGTGTGAGTGAAGTGACAAAGTTAGTTTGGGCCATACAGATCTTTAAATCCCCCCGGATCACTCATGCCCCCTTCTACACTCGCCGCTCCAATGATTGTGTGTGTTTGTGTGTGTGTGTCAGATGATTGGTACCTGGGCTAACAGAGAGGAGTCCCTCAGGTCCTTCTGTGGAGGTTCTCAGGTCTGGTCAGTTAACCTCCATCTCTCTCTTTGATCGCTGCGGCTCCGGCGACCCTCAGGGAAAACACAACACACTCAAACCTCAGTCTTCCAGCAGACACACACACACACACACACACACACACACACACACACACACACACACACACACACACACACACACACACACACACACACACACACACACACACACACACACACACACAGATATCCACACTTATCCACAGCAGACAAACACATTGACACATAAAGACAAGAAAAACTTTGCGCATATGCCAATGCATACACCCCGCCGTGTACACATCTACACACTTTGCCACACAGTCAGTCCAAGGGGTAATGCTATACAGCCGGTGTCAGTGAGAGCAGGGTACTTAAGGTGCTATTACACTCCCATTACCTCTACTCTCATGTGCAATCAGGGAGAGGTGATGGCCTGCGCTCTGGCAACACACACCCTGTTTCCCCTTCTGACAGCGCTGTGGACAGAAGCTCCAGGAATGGAGGCGAGGAGATTTAATCTGAAGGGTGTGTGTCGTATCTGGTAGGTGGAAGAGAACGAGTGTAGCTAACAGGGATGAAGCTCATACTCCTATTTGCAGATGATGATGATGGATATGCAGAGTTTCATGTGTTTGGGAGTCTGTTTTAATGAAAACGTACGAAAAGAAAACATCTTTCCCCCTCCCGCCCCCATTTTTTCTACCTCTGTTTTTGTGTGCCCCCTCTCTCTCTGTCACACACACTCTCTGGCGCTCTCTCTCTCTCAGCTGGCCCTAGATAGTTTTGCTCTTCCCCCAGCTCCTCTGGGACCCCTTCTCTGTGTCGTTAATCAGAGCTTCTCAGCTCAGCTTCTCTCTCTCCCTTTTTCTTTCTTTTCCAACCAGCCCCGTGCACACACACACACACACACGCACACACACACGCACGCACGCACGCACACACACACACACACACACACACACACACACACACACACACACACACGCACACACACACACACACACACACACACACACACTCACACTCCCCCATGCATCCTCAGCCCCATCCATCATAAAACGGCAGTAGGAAGGTGGGGTAAGTGTAAGTGCGAGTGTGTGGAAGTGTGCGCGTCAGCTCCTGTGTGTGTGTGCGTCATGTATGTGCGCGCTGGAGGCACACATCTTCTGTGTCTCCTCAGCAAAAATGAATTGAGACTTAACAAGAAGAAAGCAATTAGGCCAGGGCTTTGGCCTATCATTCACTGGCTAATGTATCAGAGGCAGAGTGAATATTATTAACGGACGGGGAGGGTAAGGCTCTGTGGATTTTACAGCCAGAAGGTAGGACAAGAAAAGACTAATGATTGTGATAAAGTAACCCCGAGTTGAAGGGTTTTAATCACTTGTAGGCTTTGTGGCTTCGCAGTTGACACTCTCTTTATGATAACTGCGCGGCTTCCAGCTCTCGGTCTCCGCCATCCACTGACTGAACGCCAGTAGGAAAGAATCAAATGAGCCATTATCGAACACGCACAAGGACAGCTGAGTACAATGCAACAAGATTACTCATTCATCAGGATGTGTGAGTGAGGGGCCATAGGGTTGAGGGGAGAAAACAAAACGTGAGTCAGGAAAATGGAAACTATGATGAACACAGGACAAAGAGAGAAATTATTTGGGGGGAGAGGGGAAGGAAGAGATAAAAGTGCTTTGCCTTTTTTTTTTACTCTCCCATTCAGTGGCAGTAAACTACCCCTAATGTATGAAAATAATGTAACAGTAATACATGTGTTCAAGTAATTGTATAACTGAAATGATTTAAGATGGCAGAACACGTTTTAAACGTTAATATGTTAAAGTTGGTTTAACACAATAATATCTGTTTCACCGGTTATAGTGAGTGTAAATGCATACGTTGTATAACATCTTTGGTGGCTCCAGAGGTGGGTCCGCAGAGTCTGATATATTGCCTTAAGTGATGTAACTCATGTCTTGAAAACTATAAAGTACATTTTAAAACTGTGGGGGTATAAAGTTGTAAAGAGGTAAGCTTACCAGACTGAAGTCTCTCCTAGACTGTAGCATGCTCCGCATATCTGCGCAGGCTAGCAGCTCAATGCCAAGTTAGCCAATGCTAGCATATCCCAGCCAAATCTCAGACGAACTGACGATGGGTCAAGTTCTGGCAAAAGTAGTCACCAGGTTTTGACCATAGACTGGTCATCCATTAGGTTTGTATGGGACACTGTGAAGCTCAATACATGTGGCTCCAACTGTCTATCTTGGTAGGGACGACAAGCTAACTTCCAGCTAGTCTAAAATGTGTTAAAATGGCAGCGTCATTGGTGGTGATAAGATAGCTAGCAGCGAACAGTGAGTGCACCGTACTGTCACAAGTGACCACACGTTTTACTTTGCCTAATTTTCAGCGTTGATATAAGCTGTCATGAATAGGGAAATAAGATATAGAAACCAAAACCATTTAGAACAGGGGTGTCAAACTCAATTTCATCACGGGCCACATTAGCATTATGGTTGCACTCAAAGGGCCGGTTGTAACTTTAAGACTATATAAAAATAAAAGGTCACCTATCATGCTATTTCTAGGCAATAGCATAGGTCTCAGATATATACAAATATATACAAAACATGTCTATGAAGTGTTTTGCTCAAAATACCAAACAGATCACCCATTCTAGCCATGCCTCATATCCCTCCATTTCACTTCCGGTTTCAAAAGTGCTGATTTGGGGTATAAAGCTTTAAAAAAAAAAAAAATTGATAAAAAAAAGGAGGGGGCTGAGCTCATGCGGTAGATTCTACCGGCAGATACTGCGGTGATGAAACGCCATATCATGGATTATCAAGGATTATTTCTGAAACAGTATGGAGCTCAAAGGCCTTCTCTCTTGCCGGTTATACCACAAGGTGAGTTCCTTTTTATTTCCTGCTTCTTCACACACATGCTCTGTGCAGTACAGGTTAGCTCTGAGTGTTAGCGATGCTAATGTAAACATGCACCGACCATATTACGTCCAAAACAGTCGGGCATTGTTTCTGATAGCAACGTTTCTGATAGGGCCGTGGGTGTAAAGCCAGCCTACATTTCCGATATTACGTCATATCGGACGCAAATCTGGATCAGCTCCGTTGTAGCCCCGTTTTTAGAGATTTGGGTACGGAGGAAAAGAGAGAGGGTTTTATTTTCTGACACTGCGTGAGTTCCCCGACACACCGGGGACACATATTTAAGTGCATTTTGCATGATAGGTCCCCTGTAATATATATAAAATAATGTATTATATTTAGGGTTGCAAAGGGGCGGAACATTTCCGGTAAGTTTCCGATAAATTTCCATGGGAAGTTAAGCTGGGGAATTTTGGAAATATTCCATATTGGAAACTTTCCATGGGAATAATTGGAATTAATAGGAATTAATGGGAACTAACTGGGAATTCAGGGTAATGTAATCAAATTGTATCGTATCCAAGCATAAATATAAACATTTTGTTTTGTCATAAGAAAACATCCATGCAAAATAATACAATTAAAAAAACATGACATTTCAACAGATTTATTTGTAAGTAGAACAGAACAAGTTTTAATTATTTTATTGAACAATCATTTGTTTCATTGAAGAACAAAAACATGAATGTTGAGTTAAATATTACTTCTAGAAATCATCTGTGCATGTGATGGAGGAATGCACAGTGCCTGTAGGGGGTGTGGTCTCAATAGCCATGTAGTAAGCAGTGTGCCATATAGATGTGATTGAGGAATGGCATGGATATTCAAGTGTACTTGAATGGCATCTGTTTGTTTTAGTCAAGATTATGCTAAAATATACTTTCCCCAACTATATTTAAGTTCCCTATGAAGAGCCAACCTTCAATTTAGAAAAATCCCAGTTTATTCCTGTTTATTCCCGTTAATTCCCATGGAAAGTTTCCATCTTTGAAAATTCCCGGAATTTTGCATCCCTAATTATATTACATTATTGCCTCTGCATTGGATTATTATTGGATAGGGTAATAACTTCATAATTAACTACGTCTGAAAGCAGAAGTCTAGGGCAAAAAAGAAAAGCAAAATTCTGGAAAAAAAGTCAAAAAAAAATGAAAGAAGACATTTTGAAAAAAAAGTAACATTTTGAAAAAAAAAATAAATAAAAAAAAAAGTCAAATTCTGAGAAAAAAGTCAAATTTGAGATGCATTGTGCTAGATGTATGGGCAACGTGCTTCTGTAAAGCGGCATGTAACTGTATAATAAACATATTATATTGTTTGCAAGCTCTTGTGGGGCACATAAAATGAACCCATTTATCTCAAGTTTGGCATTATCATTTGGGAAGTGGGGACCTATGGAGATAGACTCACTTCTGGAACTAGCCTTAAGTGGCCATTTCAGGAACTGCAGTTTTTGGTCACTACCACTTGGGCTTTACTTTTCAGCACCTTTTTCCCTTGGATTTTGACAAGGAAGAAGAGTGCATGGAATGGATCTCTGGTTCTGCTGCATAAGATATGTTTGAAATGTCCATTGTTAGTCTGCAATGTCCTAGGACTGCAACGCTAAATCGCTGCAGCACTATTTTAATCAAGCATTCATTTTCACATAGCCACAAGTTGCTCAATTTATGACAGGATTCTTACCCCCTGCATATAGCCAAACATGACTTTATGCAATGTATCACACAAAAAAGCCATGTTACCTTTTTATTTAATTTACAATAAACCTCGAAAGTACAAATGTATGTACTACAATTTAGAAAAGACCACCTCCCTACTCTTCCAATACATTATGACCCTCCCTTCTGCTAAGAAATAAGTCATATATAACCCTTCATTTCTGGATTACATTTCTGACCCTTCAAATATTTTTTGTACAGCCCCTTATTTTCTCCTTCAAATACATATGTATTTATAATTGGGCTGTCTTGGAGCATTCCTCTGCTTTCTGTGATGTTGAAGCTGATTTTGATTGTTGTCTTTGCTTGCTCATTCTTTTATTCCTCTTCTGAGCCAGCTCTTTTCTGGTGGTGGATTGTGAAACAACAAGAATGTTTTTTATTCCCGTGCGGTCTCACCCACAACATTTGTTTCCAATTTGACAGAATTTGGAACAGAAATTCTTGGGAGAGAAAATGATGGTTGCATGATGGTTAAAAAATAAGCTCTTTACGAAAATCTTCCACCTATCCCTCAAATCTCTCCCCCGTTGCTCTTAGGCCTTCTCTCCTTCACCTCCTCTCCTCTTTCCCCTGTTGGTTTGAGTCCAAACAAAGTCACCTCATCTTGTATTGTGGGAGAGATTGTAAAGTTTTCATTGAGCCCATGTGGAAGTGATTTAGCTGTAATCTCCAGTAATTGTGACTGTAACACAGAAACAGGCTGGAACAGATTGGCCTCGTATTTTTCTTCGGGGTCACTATGGGCTTATCTCAATATTTAGCATCTTGCCTGATTGAGTTATCATATCACATTTGCTGTTAAGAGCTGAGTGATGTCAACAAATGTAACCAGAGAGCACAAAATGTTGCTTTAAATCAGAAAGAGGAAGGTTCCAGTTTGAAGAAAGCACACACATCAATGTCAGTGCAACCCGCAGAGACCCTGACTTTTTAAAACGCATGACATTTAAGAGCGCTGTGGAGATGTGAAACAAAAATGCTGTTAAAAAACTCCACCATTACAGTGTGACCTATCCTAGATCTGAACCCAGTTTCCCCCGACCCCGACTTTCCACACACACACACACACACACACACACACACACACACACACACACACACACACCACACACACACACACACACACACACACACACACACACACACACACACACACACACACACACACACACACACACACACACACACACAGAGAGAAGTCAAGAGCACTCTGCTCAGATGCTTCCGAGGTGCAAATGGTTTGTCTCTACGCATCACTGACCCCCCGCTGCTCCTTCACCCCCCCCCCTCTCCTCTGTCTGCTCCTTCTTGACTCTGTCCATCAATGCTCCACCTCGGTCACCCTCCCAACTCCAATAATTTGTATACAGTCCCTTATTAAGGAAGGGACTGACTGATTGTTCAGCTAAGTAAAGTCACTTCTACTTTCCCCCACATTTCCTCCATAAAGTGAACTTGTTGAAATGTCCCCTTTGTCCACAGCAGCTCGTTGGTAAAACAATCCAGGGTAAAGTCAGAGCGTGTGGTCGTTAACTCCGGCTGGCATACCTGCCTTGCTTTTATAGGTGGCAAATGCTACTAATCCTTCAGTCCAATATTTACTTAGTCCAAGTTATGCTTTCCTGGACCCTAGCTATGCATCTCTCCTGCTCCCCGCTTATATATTCTTGGCCCTTGATGTATTCCTGGCTCAGGAAACAACTTTTAGTGCCCCGCAAGGGCTGAGTGAGAATTGACAGTGTGTGCCAGAGTGAGAGCGAGAGGTAGGGGGCCTGTTTTAGTTCCACTGTGTTTGTAAGGTCACTCAGAGTACATCTGTATGGAGTGGGAACCCACTCGCTTTCACTGTCACAACCACTCACAACAGCCATCTGTAATGCTGTTATGTGGAGCACTGTGTCCCTTTGTCCCTTACATACACAGACACACTGGCAACCACACGGTCACCTACACATCCCTGCATGTGTAAGGGGACATACATGTGCACGCAGACACACACACTTACATGGTGTCACCGTTCACACGTCAACAAATGAGCCAGTGCGAACACACATTAACATTAATGCTAAGGTTGTAATTCACCGAGCATGTGTTTCCAATGAAAAAGTTGTTTTAGGGTTTTATTCCGCTCGGCTGTCAAACAATTCGCCCGTGTTTTGAAATATGTGGGGACCATAAGAGTTTCGAAACCAAACCAAAACATTGTTGCGATCCTGGTTTCTAATGTTTCTAATTTGTTAAAATATGCTGAGTGAATGACAAACGTAGAAGCTGGACCTGCCAAGAAAAACATATCAGAGGCAGGGCCATGTGGAAATACAGAGTCTCTTTAAGAAACATGATCAATGTAACCTTTGTTACAGGAAGGAGAGGGGGCGAGAGGAGAGGTGGGGGGGGGGAGACAACATACCGAGACAGTAGGTTCATGTTTGTGTACATGTTTATTTATCAGTGCATACAGTAAAAACACGCTTAAGAATTCAAGTGGACATTTTCCCTCACATGCGGCACATACCGATGTACACACACACTGTTGTGGTGACTTTGTGCTCGGAGCGAATATGTTACAGAGATATTTTCACAAACTGTCAAACGCTGAGGGGAAGGGGAGAAGGATTTAATCACTTACAGATGGGAAGTATATCTTTTACTTCTCATTTATGCTCATTCTCTCTCAGGCTGGTCCGAGGAGGATGTGTAACCCCCCTCCTTCATCCCACACACTTACAACCCAAAACTAACATACAGCCTGGAAGTGGGCTGAGGGGTGTGTGTGTGTGTGTGTGTGTGTTTGTGTGAGAGAGAGAGAGAAATTCATATGGTTGCAGAGCATCCCCCCCCCTTGCTCTCTGCTTCTCTTTCTCTCTCTGTCCCCCCCTTCCCTCCCCACGTATCTGTTTCTCCGAAGAATAACATACAAACCCTCTGTGAAAGGATTCATGGTTTATTAAACCAGAGGTCCTTTTCCTGTTTCAACACTGAGAAGAAAAAATAAATACCACCGTTTGTTTTCTCTCCCTCTAGCCCGGTCCTCTATCTCTCTATCTATTTTCATACATTTGTTTTACTCATTTCTTTTTCTACATCTCAGTGGTTATGTCAATCTTACAACTTTGTTTTAGCGTATTTTTTACCCTGAACTTTCCATACTCTGTGTCTACGTCAAGTGTTTTTTTTCATGTCTTGGACACCAATCAGCCACACAGCCCATTAAAGCCGAGTGTGTGACCACTGAATGGGTCCCACTACTTTGTGCGTATGAGTGTGTGTGTGTGTGTGTGTGTGTGTGTTTCGACGAGGGCAGACTAGGATAACTCAGGGTAATGTATTGTCCTGGGCGTGCACCCTGACAGTTCCCCCTGCCGGTGCCTGCTCATTCATTACTGCTAATTTGACATGTTTACGGACCCCCCTCCTAACATTACATACTTAAGGCAATCGACTGACCTTAAATGGAAACACCTTCAGCCGCGCGGCATGTCAATACCAGATGAGGATGTTTGTGTCTGTGTGTGTGTGGGGGTGTGTGTGCGTACCTACCTGCAAAGCAGTGCATCAATACTGAGTTAGCGTTTCATCTCGAGGAGCAGGTGAGTTATGCCTGCGAGGACGGTTTCAGGCATTATCTGAGTAAGTGTGTGTAATGTGGCTAAAAGGTGAACAATTCAGAATAAAACAGGAAGTGTGTGTGTGTAGAAAGCCAAGTGGAGATTAGGCCTTTAAGAGCTAATATCAGTTTTTTTCAATCAGGCCTTTTCTAATCCCACCCCCACACTCCTCTCTGCTTGTGTTTTTTTTGTACATATTCAGCACTTAAATACAGTGTTGTGTCATTAAACGACCAATCTTGCATTGTCTCTCACTGATACACAACATTAATCACCAATTAGCTCGTCCTGCGACTGGCCACCTCTCTCATTAGAATATGATAGAATATAATGGTACTTAATGATGCTTAGGAAACATAATTAAATGAGTGAGCTGTAGAACATGTGGAAGAACCGCGGTGCATCAATCAAAGACGACCCTGTCAATCCAGCGCTCGTCAAGAGCAAACACTGAGGGTGTGTGTGTGTGCAGGAAACCACTGGCCTCTATCATGACCTCATTAGGGAGAAATGAAACGTGGACGTGTCCCCATCACAAGATACCATTGGTGCTTCAAAGTGTGAATGACATTAATGTGGGACTGTCTCTGCCTCTGTCTGAATGTCAGTTGGTCTATCTGGCTGCACTGGAACAGATGAGGAGAGAAACAAACCTCATCTCTCTGAGGTATCTGCTTCCAGCTCTAATTAGCATGTGAATAAATGGAATAAATAATCTATATTATTTATGGATTTGCTTTTATCATTAATCAACATAACAAAAAGCTTGTCTAATGTGCGCGCTGCCGTCGCAACCGTACTGTCAGCTGAGGGGAGAGAGAAAGTAGGAAGGGGCGGGCAAATAGCTTATCTCTTTTTTTTTTTCTCATTTTAGTAGAACAATAAAGATAAGTGTTCTACATGCTTGCTTAACACACACAGTTCGTCGGCCTCCTCCCCTCCTCCCTCTCTCTGCCGGCAGTGGTGAAATCCATCTCTCCATCGCTATCTCTCTAACATCCATTACATACCCCAGCCCCTCACCTCCCTACTCATTAGGCCAACGCACAGTAAATTAGCAGCAGCAATTACAGGGAATATAAAGCACGGGCTCCCTCTGACAGGTACCACACAGATCATAGACAGACACCCACAGTCGTGGAGATAATTACTGTGGGAAACGACCACACACCCTCGTAAGCGAGAGCGCAAACCCTGGATGTGAGTGCACACACTCTTTCGAGGTATGCCATGCACTCAAATATGCTCTGTCTTGTACCGAGTGTGTGCACCTGCAAACACACACTAAGCAAGGCCGGGAGTGGAACTTTCTTCCCTCTATGATGTCCATTGTGACTATTTTCCGACATAGAATATTATTAATATTCATCCCTCCTCTCCTTGTCTTTTGCTCACTGCCTAGGTTTGCCTCCATTCTGAATACTACCCCCCCTCACTCCCATCCTCTCTTTCCATTTCTTTCCTTTCCTTATCCTGGGATCCCCATGGGGACTCCTGTTTTTCTTTCAAACACGCCTCTCCGCTCTTCATGTGTCCATGCAGGGAGGAGAATGAGAAAACGGAGGAGGAGAGGGAGATGGTGAAGAGGAATATGTGCATTAATATATTTCATTAGGGTACTAGTAGCAGAGAAGCTCCTCTCTTGATGTGCGAAGGCTGTATTCAGAGCTCTCCAGGAATGGTGTCTAATGTTAAGTCCCCAGATAGTGAGGCCTCCCACTCCTATTGTCCTCCTCCCACACTGACCAGTCTATCTGGGCCTGGAGAGCTGCTGGAAATAAAAAGCAAAATAGGCTCACCTTTTGTCTATATGTATTTATGATTTACGGGTGTGAATGTGTTGCCAGCCGCATTTGGGCAAAGCGGGAAGCTGGAGCCGCGGTGCAACATGGCAGCGGTGCTCGGCTCGCTACTCAAAAACATTAGGCTCCAGGACTCATTTTTTCCTGTGTGTAACCTCCATAATTCAATATCCCACCTCTTACCGCTAAATCGTGCACACCACAACCCACTTTAGTGTTTGTCAGCAAAGTATCAACTCTGTTATTAGATGTATGGGAGAAAAGCCCGATGCAGTTACAAACCTTTGGGCAATTAAGGAGGCAAACACACTCACACACACACAGTGTTTACGAGTCCTCATTTCATCAGTACTTCCAGGTCGCCTCGCTCCCCCGCCCCTCGGGGTTGCGGAAGCCTCCAGTTACCGTGGAGACCCTGGAACACTCTGAGGTCAGCAGAATCCCGGGATCCGCTATTTTCACAGGCTAATCCAATCGCATGCCCCTAAATTAGATATGCAAAAAAAAAAAAAAAAAATTAATTTTCTGCTGATGACCGGGTATGCAAATGATGACTCAATTATGGTGGGCTGGTGCGTTTGCAATTAATAACCTTGGAATCATCATTAACTAATATGTTTAGGAGGAAACTTGTCAGGCTAACCATGTTCACCATGCCATCAGTAATGCAGTAATGAATTAGATTAATTAGAGACAGGAGCCCAGTGGGGGGAGGGGACGCAGGCCTTTTTCTGACCTGTGGTATTAGTGATGGCCAGGTCTCATCTATTCTTAGTCAACTGATGATGATGCTTTTAGATGTAAATATGACAAAAAGCTACAGAAACCCCATCTTCATATGCCAAATGTGGCATCTAAATGAGATGGAAGGGGTCTGCGCTATATTTGTCTCTCCTTTGAGTTTCACACTTGTCATTTGTATTGCTTTGACATAAGAAATTGCAGTGTCCAGTGTGAAGTTGTTTGAATTAGCGCACATCAAGAAATACCGGAGGCCATCAATGGTTGAATATGCACTTGTATTTAAAAAAATAAAAATGACAACTGACAAAGTCACAGACAAGAGGTAACTTTAATTCAACATTGTGAGAGTCCAAAAGTTATCTTACAGCTCAATTTTCATCAAAAACAATAACAATCTATACAGTAGAATTTTTTTTTCTTCCCTTATATCATAGAGCTGTTCAGTGTATTTGCAGTCAAAGACAAAACAGAGGGAAAAATAGACACCAGCTATTTGGTTTGCATCTTTTTCATTGTTTGTTACCTAAATACAAAACGTTGTCACCCATTACCAATATTCATAATCAGGATGGAACTTTGCTTACAAAGAAGCCATTGTATGACAACAGACCTCTATAGTTCATTTGAAACAGATATGGTGCGGCCCCTCCCGCCCGGCCCCGACCAGCACAAGCACACAAGTGCCCGAAAAACACTCGTCTGTCAGCAGGCGCCTCTGTTAAAACGCTCCTTTCTACCCACTTAACAAAACCAGGCTCTAGGAAAGAAAAGCAGAGAGAAAAGCCCTATTCTCTGTCCAGCAACAGCTTGAAGACACACGGCAGACACAAAGAAAAGACTACAGAAATGGCTGAGGGGCCAAGGAGCCCCCTTTCATGCTTCCTCACTTGTTCTTGTTCTGTTTAGCTTGTAATGAAGCTGTATTGTCTGAAGGCTGATCCACGGAGAGCAGGACTGAGGTGATCGGATGTCAGATACTGGAGTCAGTCCTACGACTCCATGTGTGAGATTCAAATTGTGCTGTGACAGTGTTTCTCTTCACTGTGCGCCCCTTTGTACTACAATTAAAACGGCTCTGTGTTGTCACACTGTTGTGATCCAGTGGTTAACGAGAAATATTATCAACATGCGGATGAAATTATTTCATTAATTGGAAAAAACGCTACATAATCGCTACGAAAGAAAAGTGTTTCTGTGAACACTAAAGTGCAATGAGCACTGCTGGGACGCGCCTCCTTCAAAGCGTGCCATTGCTGTAGTATTATAGTACATCGGGGTGTGTGTGATTGTTGAATTATGGCTCTTTGTATTCTAGTCTGGCTTCACCACCAAACAGTGTGTTTGTGCTTTGTCCCCAAGTTCCCATGAATTCCTCTGTGGCAATAGACAATTGTGGTGAGGGTAGAAAACTGTACATGTGATTGAATGAAGAATGGGTTTGCATTGTTAAGGCATCTAGACTGCTGGTAAAGATTACAGTGACAGAAAAAAAGAAAGAGTATATAGATACAGTATGTAAGCAGGCATAAATAACATAGGAAAAGAAAGAACAGGGGGGAAAAAGAAGAACTCAAAGAAAGAAAAACACAGAGCAATTTCTTAGTTCTCTTGGTTTCCACACACACACAAAAAGAAAGTGTCACTCAAGAGAAGAACCCATGCATATTATCAGTTCAAGAACAGGATCAATCTGAAAGCCCCAACAAAAAGATATAGATTTACAGTATATATTAATGTGTGTATATATTCTTAAAAAATCTACTTCAACCAAATACTCTGAATAAGATGCTACTTTTTTGCCATACAATAAACATTTTCATAAGGAAATAAACTGAAATGTTTTATTAACTTACAAATAATACAAAAATAGACAATGGCATGTTTTTGAATCAACAACTGAAAGCATGGTTCACCAATGCAAAACAATCAACATACAAAACAAAAAAGATTTAAAAAAAAAAGTCACATTTAAATAGTGAGAGACAACAGTAAATAACGAAACAAAACACTGTGAAATATGTTCACTTACTGTATTAAACTTACACAATACAACTAAACGAGGGTGAGAGGCAATGTACAAATACAAGGGATAAATACATTATTTATAGGATATTTTACAGAATCCCCTTTTTGTATCCGAATCCATGTTTGTCATGTTTAGCAGATGAGATATTGACAACACGGTAAATCTATTTTCTGTACTGAGAAGCTGCCTTAAGACATTTTAATGTTTACATTTCAAACTATAGCTATCGCAAAAAAAGAAAAAGAAACATCAAATGATTTTTTTTTATATACAAAAATATATCACATATATCACGCATTTATTCTAATTTGATATTTGCTAGACTCCTTCAGTACAGTGCTGGCTGGACACACACATCCTCTGGCTTTTCACTCAAATCTCAGACAAAATGTCAATTTTGGCTGAACCACCACCTTCACATGACAAGCAGAAAAGCATATTGCAAACAGCTCAATCCTCACAGTTTTATTAAAATTCAAACAAACAAACAAACAAACCAAACGGGGGTCGAAAATAAAAGAAAGGCATGGTTTCTGATGTGGAATTAGCACAGGGCGATTCTCTTATGCCATTTTTTAGATAAATGGGATAATTAGCAGCAAAGTTGAAGGTTGACTTTTCTGTATTTCTTAGTTTTTTTGTTGTTGTTGACCTTAGCTCCATTTGGCTAGTGTGTTGTTATGTGGTTTCACTAAAGAAAGCATCTTCTATTGTGACAGAGGTTACGCAAACTTCATGGCCAAACCAACGCTTCACTGTTGTTTGTGCGAGTCACGGTTTGCGAGACGGTGTGGGGCCTCCGCTAATCAAACCCAAACCTTACAGGCATAAACATAAAAGATAAATAAATGCTCTTTTCATGAGGTCAGTGTCACACTGTGGGTAAACTATCAGTCTCTATACACTCCATCCAACGCGGTGTCAGAGAAGCTACACTAATTCAACCAAGAGGGAAATTACATCACAAAGGTTCGTATTGTTCCTTGTTCCTCTCCTCCCCTTATCCCTTCAGATGAAATCCCAATGGAAAGGCCTGAGTTTAACAGAGTCCTGCGTCTTATCTTCACTTCCTTCAGTTCAGCTCCGGAGCCCAACAGAGACTCGCCAGACTCTGCTACTGTGACTTTTCCCCCTCTCAAACATTCCCAAATCTCCAGCCATCCCAGGTCCTCTACATGGGTGGAACGATCATCCCGGGAATCGCTGTTTTGTGGGAAAAGAGGGGGAGGAAGATTGTGGGTAAGGAAAGAAAGAGAAAGGGAGAGAGAGAGAGAGAGAGAGAGGTCAGTCATGTGATTGCTGGGTTTCATCTGTCATCACAACAGTCACATAACAGCAATGTGCTCCAGCATCTGGCGAACAAAGACGCTCTCCCTCATTATCTCTTCGTTCCGAGGCCCCCAAAATCAAAACATTTTCCTCCGCCGCGCCGCTAACTTGGCTAACATCATTCCAGTTTGTTTTCTGAATAGCTGCATGCAAAAGCTGTCGCTGTTAATTGTTAGCAGTTACATTGTGTGAGCCCATAGTGCATCATGGAGCATAAATCAGACATGAGAGAGGGGGGGGGGGGGACGCGGTGATGTGGGATGACAGAGGCGGTGAAATTACGCTCAACACTCGAACATGGAAATTGAAGTCAAGAGCTTTATTCACATTTTTACTTTCTTATATCATGCTCTGCCTGCCACTCGCTCCGCGGTCTTTCACCTCCTCTCTCCCACCTCCCCCTCACCCCTATCCCTTCCCCGTGGATTGACACAGAAGCCATCACTGGGAGGAATTTTTCATATAAGATATTGGCTCACTATTGATTCCCCCTTCTCTCTTCAATCCACTAATTCTCTGGTTATTTCCTAAGTGTCTCCGGCTTGTTGGGATTAACAGAGTGTGCGTGAGTGTGTGTGTGTGTGTGTGTGTCAATGAGATCAGTGCGCAGTGGCCAATGGCCCTTTGGGTCACCGTGGTCAGCGCTCATCAACGCCGACAGAGGAAGTGAGGAAGTGCTTAGCTCGGGGCTCTGATAAAGATTCCCATCCATCATTTCTCTCTCTCAGGATCTCAACACCGTACAACATCCTGCCTAGACTAACAGACCCTGCGCTGCATTCGATGGATATGGGAAAACAGAATGACCCACGGTGGCATAACAAACCCCCCCCCCCTCCGCCGCAGGAAGCAGGAAGTGAAAACAGGAAATGGAACACATGTGGCGTGGCATGCTGTCTCTTGACAAGTCGAGGGTGACAAATAAAAACAGAAAGGAGAAGGAAGGGCAGGGCAGGATGAGCTGCCGGTGCAAATGAGCGGTGTGGGAGAGTGTCGCGCGGAACGAAACAAAGAAGGAGGAAATCAACGTACTTCAGGAGAAGGCCAGGCCCTGCAGAGAGTTGTTTGATGAGTACTTGCTAGAATCCACAAAAGACTGATCTAAAGTAAGGAAGGAGAGTGGAAGGAGAAACAGGGAGTGAGGAGGAGGAGGAAGAAGTGGGAACAAAAGTGAGAAATTGTTAACATAAGCAGGTTAAGAAAAGCAGGATTAAAGCTTGATGCAGAGATATACACATACATTGGATAGCATGTCAATGAATGTAAGGTGTTCGGCGGCTTACCTTGCAGGCCGTTATTAGTAGCGTTGTTGCACGTGGGCGGGGGGGAGTTCTGTGGTCGCACGACGGGGGCGAAGGCGCTTTTCTGCTTGACGGCGGCGGACACCATGTTGGCGGGGGAGAAGGAGAAGATGCCGGAGGAGCCGCTGCAGTTGGAGGGCAGGCTGGTGGACGAGGCCATGGTGGGGCTGGACGGGACGACTGAGAGAAGAGAGACGGGCAGGATAGGGGGGTTAAGGGGGGTCGTAGGGAGCACGTCGGGGAAGAAGGACAGGGAAGGAGTGATGAAGATGGAGAGGGGGGAGAGTCGAGGTTAGAGAGAGGGCCGAGGGCAGAGGACGGGCAGGCGGGACGAACAGAAAGGGACTGGTCAATGGATGATGGTGGGATGGGGGAGGGGGGTGATATTTTGGACTCAGATCAGCTGGCTCAGATTTAAAATGTTTGCATTTTTGTTTTTTCAGCATCTACCTGGCAATGAGATATTCCATAGCCAAGAATAAAATGTGTTGAGTTGGAAACTTGCATCGAAAACAGCCCCAAGCATTATTTCCCTCTGATGGCTCTGTTTTGATGACTCATGCTGTTGCAACAGCTCGATAAACATCTCCCCCCTAACTCGGGGTGCTGTACCCGTAATTCGTTTTTCAGGGCAAACAAGGCTCTCCCACATCACCTTCATCACGGATAATCATCCGCGAGATTTCAATGAACAGCCAGAGCAGACGGGCTGATAACATCGGCGTGATAATGGTTCTTTGTGTTTTCATTGCTATCGCCTAGAACATGGTTTATTCGTTTGTCGGCCATATGTTGAGCCTCATTATCAGCATCATAACCTGAAAGCCTAAAGGCCTGATCACACAAGAGAATGGCACAGTGAAATGAATCTACACTTTTGCAAAGATATGTGGTTTTAGAGGCTTGGTGGCATAGGGGCTACTCTGTGGGCTGGTAGGCGAGCTAATGAAGCTAGCTAGTTCATTCAACAATGAGTTTAATGGGAGAAGGAAACAAGGTAGCTTACTAAGTGTACATTTGTACTAAAGTAGCTAATTTGCTTGTTCGCTAACAGGACCAGTTTATCTTTTTATAAGCAGAACCACCTGCGACTGTGACTGTTTGTAAACCATGTCTTTGTTATTTTGAGTTAAATAACACTTGATGCTGAGTATTAGCAAGTGACTTTTGTTCCCTTAAAGCTTTTTGTTTGGGAACTTCTCAGATTTGCGAATCAACCCTAGCGGTCTGGATTTAATTTTGTTAAGATTGGACACATAAGACATTGGTTTTTAAAAGGAAAAACAAATTATTAAAACTAACATTTTGATATTTAGGCTTTATACAAGGCTGGATTTTGGCTCATCCACTGACAAAAATGACTAAAACGATATCTTCACAACCTAAAACTCTTCCTCCCCCTGCCATCATCCCATTCATCCTGCTGGGTTTGTCTTTTGTCTGCTAATATACTAAGAGCATTTTCCCCTTCAGTGATTTTACAATCAACCGAGTCGTATTTCACCTGCCCTCTGATATCTGCTTCTGCCTTTATTGTTGTTATTATCCAACACTTAGCTTTTATGGCTCCTCCTGACAAATCCTCGCAATAAAGTCATAATCCATTTATGAAGGGGCCTAACTAATCAATTAATGAAAATTGGACCTACAAAGGCAGGCCGAGGGGCCATTGATTGAAAGTGTCTGTGTGGGGCCGATGAGCCTGTTAAAATACTTGTTAACACCCAGGAATCAAAGAGCTGAAATGGAATTGCTTCTCTAGCAATTAGTTTATTGATTTAATCAAGGGTCTTTAATGTAGAGGGTGAATGTGTGTGTGTGAACAGAGGTGGTGGGGTGTGTCGGCAGGGGGGGGTGCTAGGTGATCTGCTCCCCTGGCCAATAAAGTGGGGATTTGCGTTTGACTCTGTTCTTAAAGAAACAGATGAGCCAGCTGAACTGCATGACTTCCCCCCCCCTCGTGTCACATCTTATTTCCTCCCCCCTTTCTCAACTCCTGCGAAATTCTTATTCTTTTATGTTTAAAAGGCTTGATCTTTTTTGCTTCCCATGTTTTATCTTTTGGCCCCCACTTGGTTTCAGGTGTGGTGTGTGTTGTACTCACTAGCATAGGGCGAGTTGCCTGCAGATCCATTGAGGAAGTTGGGCGAGGTGCCCAAGGTTGCCATGCCAGAGTTAGAGTAGCCATTCATGCTAGTGGTGCTGTAGCCGCTCTGCTGCGGAGTTGAGCTTGGGACATAACCATGAGGGGAGACACTGCTCGTGTTCCTACTGTAACCTATGGACGGGGAGACGGAGAGAAAGAGAATAGGTGTTAAGATTTAGCAGATGGCAGACAAAACAAAATGAGGACATGCGGCGCTGCCAAATAATCTTTTCCCTACACGGCTAATGGGCAAGGCTATACAAGCCAAAATAATATACTGAAAACTCTTAAGACAGCATATGGCAGAGCGAGAAAGCAATGAACAGAGCGGAGGGATATGATTTGAGAGGGAACTAGCTGCTATCCAACTACTGAAACAAGAGGCCTTTCACCTTACTGGCTCCGCTCCAAAATTAGATATATCGATAAGGCAATTAACACTAAAAGGCCTCTGCAGATCGCCTGTCATTTATAAAGAATGAAGCCACTATTTCTGACAGGACCTTTCTCTCCTTTATGCTTTACGGGGGCAGCAAGACAGAAGGAGGACAAGATGGAAACTATAAATATACATCCCTGGTCCAATGCGCTGACAACGGAGAAAAAAAAACAGCTGGAATTGAACATCAGGAATTTTCTGCTCTCTAGTGCAAACAGGGCGGCACTTCTCCACTGTAGTAGCCTCCTTCTTTATAATTAGGTACCACCAATTCCCTTTCGTCATCCGTTATGAGTTGGAAACTGTAGTCGCGTAGCTGATATCTGTTGTGTTCTCCACATCTGAGGCATGTTTCCAGATGAAGATGAAGGACGGAGGAAGCTCATTGGAAGTATTGAGACATATCCAGAGGCTGGTCCATCCACTGGGCTCTCCTTCCCCTGATACATGTGATGAATCACCGCTGACTGCACCCACATCTCTCTCTGTCAGACAGGGGCCGACCCCAGTCTAATATACACACCCCTAGGACCCGCTCATATTTCTCCATCGTACTCCATCCGCGGCTCTCTTTTTCTCCATTCTTCACTCTCTCACCTTCGTTCTTTCCTCGACTCAAGTGCCCCCTGTTTCTTACCGCCGCCTCCTCCTCCTCCTCCTGTCCTCCTTTTTCAGAATCTTCCTTATTTGCTCCCTGCTCTTAAATCACCCTCTCTGAAATTCCCACATGACAAATAAAAGTCTCCCTTTCCCACTTCTTTACAATCCATCTTTCTTTCACCAAAACACACATTCCCCATGATAATAACACGTTAATTGTTTTCTGTTGCTTACCCTGATTGGCTGTTTGTGCCACCTCCGACCCAGTGAAGGAGTTAACTGCCATCATGCCAGCATGGACGGAGCCGCCGCCGAGGCCGGACAGCTGGTTGTGCCCCCGTGGCACCGTCGTGTAGAGCGCCTCTGCAATATCTGCTGCTCGTTTCAGAATCATCTCCTGAGGAAGAAAAAAAAAGAGCGTTGGTCATCAACAGGAGAGGAGAAGAAGAGAACATCCACCCTTGATGCTTAGTATGAAGATCTGCACTTGAGATATTTTTCATGTAAACATAGAAAGGCTAAATGTTTTGTTATCAGTGGTCACTGGGAGTGGTGGGATTGGCTCCAGTAAATCTCATTAGCGTCGTCCTCTCAGTCTTAATCCCACTTCTCCTCCACATTCTGTTCACTTCCTATTATGCTCTCCTCCCTCATTGTACATCTCCTCCTTTCCGCCCCAACACATGAGCGGATAAAAGCACTGACTTATTCCCATGTGTGTGCGGTCCCACGCCTCGCATGAAACACAGCAGGGTGCTGCGGGGCCGAAGGAGACGCCACCTTTGATGCTGCGAGTGGTCCGAACCCCACACATAATTGGAGGAAAAAGATATTGACGTTTGTGCCGGTGCGAGTGTTTACCTGGTTATTGTGAGGCATCCCGTACAAGGCCTCCACGAGGTCTGCTGCTCTCTTTAAGATCACCTCCTACAATCAAGCACACAAAGAGAGGAAGGGGATTGATCACGAGTGTGAAGGCTCAAAGAGTTCAGTCACTTTTATTACATTTCACGTCTTACATTATGCTGTGAATGCAGAACAGAGAGCGCGATGAGGAAGGAGGCAGACGGAGGAAGGGAGAGGAAGAGAAATGGGCCTGTCCCGGCACTTTGTTACCAGCCGGGCAGTTTGGGAGAGCAGAGGTAAGATACTGTTATCTGTGAATAAAACATGAGCCTATATCTCTCTATCAGTCAGCCATCTTCTACATCTTCCCCTCCCTGCTGTCAGCGGCGGATCATGAATCTACTTCACATGATCACGCATCAATCTCATTTAACACAACATATCATCAGGTTGACGGCGACACAACTCCCCTCGTCAGTGGGGACACACTCGTCTCCTGCCCCGTATTAACCCTGGTAATGATCCCAGTGAATGGCCCTGCTTCCACTTTGTGAGATAAATGTAGAGCATCATTGCTCAGGTGAAAACCGCCGAGTGGAATTTCCCACATCAAACATTTATCCTTCAGTAGTGTTTGCCGCTCATTTTCTCCCGCTTACCCTCCTTTCTCTCCTCTCCCCGTCTCTATTCTTCTCCCTGCCTGAGTGTGTGAGTGTGTGACTCCAGGCGGTCGTTATATGTGTGTGTGATGTAGACACCTACAGCCCTACGAAACCCTTTTTAAAAGTTAATGTGCCGGGGCCAGGATATATGCTGGAGGCGCGACAACCAGAAAATTGCAGCCCCCTCCCCTCCAACCTTACCCGCGTTTCTTTCTCTCCCTCCCGCTCTCTCTTCCACTCGCACACACACACACACACACACACGCTGTGCGCTATACCCTCTTGAGTGTATCCCTCGCTGTGAACAAGCCCTGGAGCATGTGTGCTCTCTGTTCCGTGACACACCGCCTTTCAATCAGACCTCATATCACACACACTCACACACACACACACACAGTCTCTTAGCCCCGCACATTGTGGAGGCTGTCGAGCACGCCCAGGACATGACGAGAGGGTCAGCAAAGCAATAAAGATTGTAGAGCGCTGTCCGAGGTGCTAAATTCACTCAATAATGGGAGCGCTGCCTCTGTGTTAACCTCCCATTACTAGCACTATCTGGGGGAGGCAGAGAGGGAGGCAGGGGGGAGGGAGGAAGGGAGGAGAGACGGAAGAGAGGGGAGACTGGTAGAGGAGGCCTGCTCGGCGTGATTGAGAGATGTAGAGGCCCTGGGAAGGTAAGTGGTTCTTTAGTATGTATGCACCGCTCCTCGCTTCCTTCTCCATGCTTTTCCTCGACGCCCCGTGCCTCCCAGGGATTGCTAGATGGGTAGATGGATGGATGGATGATGGGAGGGAGGGGAGGGGGAGAAAGGGAGGGAGGAGCAGTGGGAATGAGGGAAGTGTGAGGCATTAGGACACAAATGTATCCGCCGCTGGAGTGTAACGGTGGGGACATGTGGAACCTGTCACTTCATCTAAATTGTCTTTTGGTTTTTTCTTCACTATGAGTCTCGTAGACTTTCTCTTCGGGACTTCCTGTCTGTCTCTGCGTCTCCTCCACTAGACATCTTTCTCTTCTCCTCTCCCGTTCCCTCTATTAATCACTCTCTCGTGGTCCTGTGCCCTGTCTGTACCTATCAGCCTCTCGTTAGCAAAGGGATCTGTCCGGTAGCTAAACGCGATTAGGCAGCGCTCCAGAGTCCTTCTGATAAACAGATAAATGTGGTTAGCGCCGAGCTGCCTCCCTTGCTCTGATGCTGTAAGGGGAGACCATTTCCTGGGCGCAGGGTCTCTTCCCGTAAAGTCAGGCCCACAGAGACGTCAACAGGAAGGGGAACCTGATCCAGAGCAGAGCCTGGCCTCGTCTGGCAGGGCGGTCACTCATTAGCCGGCCCCAGACCCCCAGCTCCACCACAGCTTGCAGCTAAACACCCTGCAGTCTGACTCTTACTATTAGCCGCAGCGCAGTATGGGGCAGTTTCAGCTGGACACTGGATCATTACCACGACATACAGCCATATAGAACAGGCTTTGGCAGAAATCCCGCTCAGTGTTGGTTCATTAGGAACCCCTTGGAAAAAAAGGTGCCACTAGAACAGACTACGTTATATTCCCAATCAATTAAGTCTCCATTACAAACAGAACAACCACAGAGAGGCTTCTGCCAGAGTGACCGTGAGTGGACATTTGTATCTGGAGAAGCTGCCAGTGTGTGCCCCTCTCTTGGATGATTGAGGCCAACAGTTGAGAGAAGTGCGGTCAACAAACTGTTATTACCTCAATAAAGGCACAAATCAATAGAGCTGAAATGAACAACCGGGCCTGCCAGCTACCGCTGTTCATTTAGAAGAGCAAAGAGACACCGCGGAGCGAGGGAGGAAGAGGAGGAGAGGAGAAGAGATGGATGGATACAAAGATATTTAGAGAGATACGGGGGGTTGATAGGCTAAAGAGCAGAAACTCTCCGGGACAAGTCTCGTATCCGCCAGACATGACACGCGGCGAGGACAAGTGATTTCTCTATCTTCCTTCTGCATCTACCTGGGCTCTCCATCTCTGCCTCACGGTGACTTCCCTCCACCGAGTGTGTGTGAACAGCCACACAGAAATGCGTGTGTGCATTTCTGTGTTATGTGTGTGTGTGCTGGTTTGTGTACATGTGTGTGTGTGTGCTGGAAGTAATAAAGTCCACCCGGGGTTGACTTCGATCCACTGACCCAGCAGGAGGTAAGACCGGACAGCTATGATGGATCACCTAACCTGCTTCTGCCTCTCTCTTCCTCTCTCCCCCTCTCCCCCTCAACCTCCTTTCCTCCCTCTTTTCCCTCCCTCCATCCTTCCCTTTCCCTCTCCCACTTTGCCAGTCTAAATGACCTTATACTAGAAGGATGAATGGAGTTGCTTGTGCACTCACTACGCAGTATAAAGTGTTTGTTTGGGCAGAACATGACCGTATGATAAAATGTAATGTGTGTGTACCGCATGGTGTCATGTATAGCTTACTGTCCGCAGCACACAGTTATTCCTCTGTATGTGAGGTCACGCTGCCCTTGTGCCCACGTCTGTCCGTACATGCTATGAAACTCTAGGAGTTGTCAATATCTCTCGCTGTTACCAGTGTTACCGAGACAAATCCCTATGAAGATAATAGCACGTGGCAACCGGACACACGAGAGGAGCGGAGCAGTGTACCTTGGGTAATCTCTCTTGGTCTCCGGGGTGTCTGGGGATGACCTTCTGTAACCTCTGGAAGCCGTAGTCTATGGTGGGCTCGTTCAGCGCTGCAGAAAGAGGGAAGAGAAATACAACTTTGAATGTTTGATTCTTAATAATGACAAACACCTTCTGTTCAAACAGCATGCGAGCGCTTCAGCAGGAGGAGCGATTCTCTCTCCGACGGTAGAAGCGACTGAATTAAGCAGGTTTTCTTTCACACTTCAACATTAAACTAAAAGCGGTGGAAATGTGGGTGTTCTCTATTAAGTCTGGTGTGTGTCTTTGTTTGCCTGTGATGTAATGAATCTCTCTCTGTCGCCTGCTTTGGTGGTTAATAAAAAGACTGTCAGGAATCAGGCATCAGCGTGTGTGTGTGTGTGTGTGTGTGTGTGTGTCCTGTGGTCTTGCGTTGATCAGCGACTAATATAAGCAATTACAGAGACTGGTTCCAATATAACAAAGGCTTGATCGCTCCGGGGAACAAGCTAAACACACACACACACACACACACATAGAAGCGGTCGCATACACTCACGCACAAACACAGACACACACACACAGTCAGATCATCCAGGCAGCAGGGAGAAATCACTCTCTCGGCATGCTGTGGTCGTGCTACGGTAATTGAATATGAGAAGATTTACCATGAATATTTAAACATTAGAATAAATACAATGAAGATCTGAGGCTCGTAGTACAAACACTTCAGAGGAGGATTGTTGGATAAGTGCTCTCTCCACATAATTCATTCCTAATGTACTCTCTTTCCCTGTCTTTTACCCTCCTCCCCCCCCCCCCCCTGTGCCTCTTTGTGGGTTGCCTGGGGAGTCAATGCACAACATGGATAACAGTCTTGACTCCTTTCTCGGCTACAGCCTACACGAAGAAGCGGCTTCTGTTCGCAGTGTGTGGCTTTATCCCGTATATGTGTTTGTACGAAGTGAAAGAAAAGGAGCCGTAGTGCGTGAGGATTGTCTGTACGTGTCTGTGGCGTCCGTCTGTTTCCCCTGTGGGTCTCGCAAGCTTGGACGTTTTCCTGGGGGGTGCTGATGCCCTGCTCGCCTCACATCTGAGCAGCCAGGCTGACTAGGCGGCCCCCCGGAAGAAAAAGAAAAAAGGCCCCTAGAGGCTATGAGTACAAGCTGTCCTGCTGGACCTCTATAGTGACTTCACCACGGCTCGCTGCGAAACACACAAACCCAAAGAGAGCAAAGCAGAGGGGGAATCGGTTGTTGCTCTGTTTTGGCAACACAGACGCATTTGGACAGCTCTCCCCAGAGGAACACTCCAGTAATCCAGAAGAGTGAGAGAAAGGAAAGGTGAATAGCTCGAAGCAAAGACAAAACAGAGCGGGGGGGAGAGAAAAGAAGTGGAAGAGAGATGCCAGAGGCAGGCTCAACTTCTGAAGAATGACACGCATTACAGGCCAGCTGGTCCACTGATAAAATAAGCCAAAAACAATGAGATGATCACATGCAACAAATAAAGTATGAATTATTTCCGAGGACAAATATTTGACATTACTTCCCTATTCTCTGATCTCTCTAAAGCCTTCAGGAGGATTTGCCCTGGATTAGGCCTGCAGTCTGAGGAGGGGGTTGTTCCGACAACGTCCTCTCAGAGGCTTTTGTTTTTATGATGAATTTGTTATCAGTTCTCTCCACAATGTGCCAAATGAGCCTCGAGTGAACAATAGCATCAAACCCCTAAGTCGTACAGCGATACCCCCTATTACAAATAAAGAGACAATTCTGGTAATTGAGAGAGGAAGCGATATTGTCTCCGCTCATTTTCAAGGACCATAAACCCAGAGGAGTATGTGGGTGACAACGTGCACCGCTAACTACGTGGCTGCGTCTCTTTGGGGATTATCTCTGTGTTTTATGTTCTTATATCCTTGCTAAATATTTCAAATTTCACAACAAGAATTAGTACTGGAAGAAAAAGAAAAAACCCCTGCCTAGACTGAGCAGTGTTGTGCCGGTACACTCCAGGATTCAAAGCACACTCTCCCATACAGGTATATTTATAATCCTTAGCTGTCGCTCTCCAGAAGAGCAAATCAAAGCCAGTAAAACATAACTGCCATAAATAAATGAATAGATGAGCAACAGCCCTGGACTGGAGGGATTCACCTAGCAATCACCCACATCAGATCAGATCAATGCTCATGGAAATTTCATGAAGCCTAGAATCCACACCGCTTCATATTTCACTATAATAACCCACAGGGCCGCAGGGGGAGTGTGTATGAAGGGGTGAGGGGGGGGGGAGAAGGAGGAGGGTAGAGGTGCTGGACGTATGAGCTTTGGGTGCAGGGGGGGGGGGGGGGTACGAGGGGGGATGTTTGGGCCGCAAAGAGTAGGGGGGGGGGGGTTGAGGGATAATTGAGAGGTCAGCACGGTGGAGTCGTCCTGGAAACATGGGAGAGGAGGAGGGGGAAAATACAGTAAGTGTCCAGGAGCTGCTTCCCCTCTCCTCCTGTGTCACAACACTGTGTGTGTGTGTGTGTGTGTGTGGGGGGGGGGGGGGGGGTGAGTGGGCAGTGTACTTGCAGGGTGAGGTAATTGGCTCTGAGGCTTGATGTTAACACCTTAACAGGCCCTCAGACAGTAGGTAAGGAGCTGATCATATCACAACCTTCTGTTTCTCTCTCTCCGCTCCTTCGTCTCCCCTCTCCCTCCTTGCATCCCTCTCTCCTCCCTCCCTCCCTTCCCCTCTCTCCCCCCCCCCCCCCTTTCCCTCCCCTCCGCAGTCTCCAGTGCTCAGGTGTGATCTCATAAGCGCTGCCTTGCGATCGATGCCGCCAGTGGCAGGGGGTTCAATAGCCCTGAATTACGGCTTCATTTCTCCCCCCCCCCCCCCCCCTCACGCTCACACAGATGAGAGCTGCTCCCCCCCACACCCCCCCCCCCCCACACACACACACACATATATACAACACCCCCACCGACTACTCGCAATCCAGATCAATACCTTACAATCTAATTTTTATCCATTTTTCCATAAACCTAGAGATTGCGTTTATTTGCAGAATCCGACAAGCTAAATAAAGCATCGCTTGAACATGTCAGGGAGACTAATGCATGGCTGGAAACTCATACACAGAAAACAGATGAGTGGAGCTTTTTCCTCCTAAAGGAAGGGAGAGGCTAAGGGAAGAAGGAGAGGATGGTGGAGGAGGAGGGGAGACGCTAAGAGATTCTACAAATCAATGGAGGTGTGGATGCTACCACAAGCTCTAATTATCGGTTGAAAAAGTACATGTCGACAGTTAACAATACCTGACTACCTCACTGTGAGAATGCAGCATCTGAACATCCGAGGGGGAAAAAGTGTGCGCTTGAATTAAGACATAAGAAAACATCCCCCCCCCCCCCCCCCCCCCCCTGGTGAACGGCGCTCATTTCAGCGGGGTATAAAATAATCTTCGTTTGGAAATTCATTTACATCATCATCATGGACCAGATGCTCCTGTAATAAGAACGGAGCGCGCTAAAGAGGCAAGACAAGCCACATGGTGCAGAAAATTAATCTCAATCTCAAATAGAGGTGTGAATTTCCTCACTGTTCAGACTGTGTGCAGTAAACGTGGATGTGTGCTGCTATCTCAGCTGGCCCCCCGTCTCCAGCTGGAGACCCGGCCGTTTTAATCAACGGCAGGCCTCCACCCAAGCTCAATAAAAGACAGCATTCACAAATAGCAGCAAGACAAGTAATTGACCAGCGCGCGGTTGCACCCCACTTTTATTGCCAGATGACTGCATGCTGCATTTGTGTGTTGGTGAATGTGCTTGTTCACGTGTGTGGCTGTATCTCATCTGAATGTAGAATATGTTTGTAACAGATTTTTCGACTGATTCTGCAAATTGCACCAACATCATTATGTCCACACAATCAGCATATTACCAATTTGAAGTGCTCTTCTTGGCATAGTAATCTTCCTCAGCTGTGTGTGACAAGCATATTTAATTACATATTAATTCAAAAATAAGAACTTTACTGATCATGGGAATGCTTTCAACTGGGGCATTGTCTGTGTTTCCGCGCTGTGTCTGCAGTGTGTAGAATGACAGACAACTGACAGCCCTTCTTCCACTCCTTAAAACTCATTTGGATCTCCGAGGCGGAGAGACTTCAGCAGCATCCCGCCTGGTTTAAATTCTGCTCTTGACTTTTGTCTTTCACCTCACTTTTCCTGCTCCTCCTCGCGCCGACTGACTGATGTTTCCTACACACCTAATCTGCACTCAGCGCTGAAAAACTACCCCTAATGTTTGTGCGTGCGTGCGTGTGTGCGGATGCGTGTCGGTGCGCACGGTGCCGGCCTTAATGTGAGCCAGCAGAGCCTTTTAATATCAGCCGACGCTGTAGCGGGAGCACTAAGCAGACAAGGCTGCATACTGAGGAGGGAGGGATTGCCTTTTGAACGACAAGGGTGATTCATCAACTCCCCCAATCTATGGCCGGTATCCCTGCGTCACACACACACACACACACACACACAAACACACATCCCTATGGGCCCTGGTGGCACATATTATAACTCTATATAGCGTTGCGTAAAGAAAAGAGAGAGCACCTCTGATGAATGTCACTAAGACAGCAATCCAGTATGAGGTGATACACAACCAAACATGGAGATGCATTTGTACAGGGGAGACTTGGGAGAAGGGGGAATGGGGGGGGGGGGGGGGGGGCAATGACCTGATAATGAGAGATAGAAAGAGGGAGAAAGAGAGGGAGATTAAGGAGAGCTCTCAGCCCCAGAGGTGGGTAAGGCAGAGGGCAGGGAGAGGAACAGAAGGGGGATAAGGGGATAAAAAGACAGAGGGAAGAGCAAGAAAAAAACCACATTCTTATATTCTTATCAGTGGAGAGCTTAATTGCCTTTGATGAGTCTAATTGGAGCTTTCTGAAGTCTAATGGCAGAGGAGTCCTCAGAGACGGCAGAGGACACATTACTGTAATAGCTTCTCTCCGAACCTCCTCTGCACCAAAAGTCCCTCGCTTGTCTCCTCCGTCCTGAACTGAGGCTGAAATGTTTCCATTCAGCGCCGGCCAGTTGTGGAGTATCAATGATCCGGCAGAGAGAGGAGGGTGGAGGGTGGAGGGTGGGTAAACGTATAGATGTGTGTGTGTATGTTTGCAAAGTAGCGGTAGCAGCAGTATTGGGTATGTGTTGACTTAATTAGGTCTGTGAGCTGCTCGCTTTCCTCTCCTCAGCTGAAGTTGATTAGCAATGCCAGCTGTCCCCAATGTAATTCGCCGAGCGCACGTGTGTGTGTGTGTGTGTGTGTGATCGTGCGTGCACATGTAATATACGAGTGTATGCACGTCCGCCAGTGTTGATGTGTGTGTGCGCGCTAGCTGCCAGCTGCCACGCGGTGCTGCCAATCCTCCATGATTAGTACCCACTGGCAACTGGGCTCAAACTGGTGCCAAACAGACCCAGGAGGGCAACATGGCCCATGGTAATCCTCCATCCCTCTCTCCCATCCTTCTCCTCTCCTCCCTTTCTCACCCACCTCTCTCCACACTCTCATCAATTGCATTTGTTATGCTCCAAATGCTCAGCTCATCCTCTCATTCCAGACACCAAATGTGAGCAGGTTTTTTCATGCTAGAAGAACGCGAAATCCTAAAAAAAGGGGGAAGATAAAGGAGCAGTGGGAGAGATACAAATACCCGCTGAGGGTGCAGAGCGGGGTCTGAAGTGAAGTGTGTGAAGAGTAGAAGTGGGATCTATGCCTCGACACGGTTGACTGTGTCACCGTGAAGGTGCCAGCAGCTTGGCAAGCAGCAGCACGGTGTGTGTATCTGTGTGTGTGTGTGTTTGGCTTCCACTGGATGACCTCTTGCTACCCCTCACCTGTTGAGATTTTTCTATCCGTGGGAGCCAAAAGGCAGAGCGATAGAGAGCGCAGAGAGAGGGGGGATGAATTCATCCAAAGAAGCAAGTTTTGAATAAGTGAATGTGACAAGGGGAAAGAGAGGAGGGCTGGGAAGAGATAGGGCGTTTATGCATACGGTTCCCACATGTCTGGCACATTAAAAGGCTGTGCACACACATCTCCACACGCCGATGTACACACAGCTCTACGAGTTTGGCAGAGAGAGGGCTGTTGGACAGCTCTGGCATGGCAAAGGCTGCCTACCCATCTGCCCTCTGTCTTAGTAATGCAGTTACTTGTCAACGTGTATGTGTGCGCTTGAAATACATTCACACGTACATACAAACAAACACAGGCGGCCTTCCTCGCAGCCTTTCCTCGTAAGTACACAAACACAGAGTCATAATTATGACGCATTGGACATGGATTCTGTCCATGCCCAGTAATTAGGACACACACAAGATGCAGAGAAAATTCATGGCGGCGATGTGACGCACACGCTCGCTCTCAATTGTGATTTTGTCAAATGTTGGCAATTCCAGCCGGGGGCTTACAGCCTAAGTCTATCAGTGGTTGAGATTACAGACAGATTTATGTGATTCACAACGTCCCCGGGGACCTGTGGCCTCGCATTGGTTAATCACCGCTTCGTATTCACTCTCTCTGCCGCTCTTTTCACCGCGTGGCTATAACTCTGCACCGATACACGCTCTGATGTAACACTCGGGGTTTGCGTGCCTCGGCACTCGCTGTCAAAAATCACACTCCTCCTGGATCGCGCCTTCGACAGGGTTAAATCTCAATAATCCCTCTAATCAAAAAGGTTAAACCTCCTCCTGACCTTCGCCTGCTTCATAAAAGGAGGGCAAACACTTTTCCTCCTCTGATCAGTAAAGGCTTTTGCAGGGAATTATTGAGTCGTGTTATTCCATTTTAAATTGCTTAGCGTGCACATTTGTCTCCAGAAACGGTGTGAAGAAATTGACGGCGTGTGAGCTGCACCAGGTTACTTTGAGCAGATATTGAAAATATGCAGTCAAAACAATAAAAAAGTTATTTATGTGATTATAGCTGTTATTCACATCTAAAAGGCAGGTGGAAAATAAGAGCATCAAGGAGAAAATTGTTTGTTAAAAAAACAGCAGTTTGGAAGTTTTGGGCTACATTATCTCTGTTAATGAGTGTCATTAGTAAGTGTTAGTAAGTGCGTAGTACCTGTGTAGATGAAGCGCCCAGGTGTGCCTTTGCAGAACTGTTTGGATTTGTAGGACAGCGTGACCTCCACCACCCCGGGGATGTGTCTGGGTGGAGTTTGCACACGGATGGCATGGGGGGTGATCAGCTACGGAGAGGCAGAGAGGGCAGAAAGATTAATGCAATGAAATGTTATATCCAAACATGTGCTCGGGGGACCGTTCTGGGCCTGCCTCAGACCTTTCCCTTTGCCGCTTTTGACTCTCTTTTCTTTGTATAATCAGCCTGAAAATGATGTGTTAGCGCTGAAGCCCTCAGGTGGCCTCGTAGCCTGAGGCAATGTCACTGTGAGGCTTCGGATGGTTATCAGTGCTGACATGGACTGTGTGAGAGGGGTTCAAAAGCAGTTATCTGTGTATGAATAAAACACACCTTCCTGTGCATACATCTATTACGCGGTATAAGTAAATGTATAATATGCTCGTCTCTGCTGCCCCTGTCTCTGTGTCTGTCAGCTGAGGCTGTCGAGCTGCCGTTAGCCACATTAAAGCGCCATTGTGTCGTAAACAGGCTCACTTAGTGCGGCTGATGAGCCCATGTATGTCTGTGTGTGTGTGTGTGTATGTCTGTGTGTGTGCTGAAAGGTCTTTGAAGGAAAACGGTATTAAGACAAAACACAAATGAGACCTCACTGAGTGCTCGTTCTCTGCACGCTATAGTCAACTAGCACTCAAAGCTAGCAGCGCTCAAAAGCTATCAATGCCTGTGCCAGCAGCTATAGTGTATGTGCGTGTGTGTATGTGTGTGTTGTTATAACTATCCCTTTCATTGCTCACTTAGCTATGCTTTCATTCCACCATTGTCTGGCCCCACTCACCTCTCAGCGAGATAATATAGGAGCTTTTTATAGAATTATTCCTTTACTAAAGAGAAAGCTGTTTAGCTGCGCCGCTCGCTGACCTTCAATTTCACACATACACTACATTTACATTTTAGTCATGTGGCAGATGCTCCTTACAAAGAGATTCATACAGTACGGTGTGCACATATTCCAAGAAGGTAGATGCTAACATAATAAAAGACAGGAAGGGAGATGAGAAGAGATATGACTAAAATAATAACTGGTACAGAGAGAAATGAGAAAGCAGGCTGTTAGGACTGTTGAATATTTTTGATATGGGTTTACAGTAGAGATGCAATTAGTGATCATTGTCATTATTAATTCAGTCATTTGACCTCAAATGGATGCAATTTACACGGATGTGAAACTCAGAAATGAGGAACATTTTCACATTTGAGAAGCTAAAGCCAACTAATGTCATTTTATTTGAAATTACTTTCATATTCTGTTCATTAAGAATTCATTGATGAAGTCCTAGTTTACCACGGTTGTTCCCAACATGGTCTCAATACCCCCTTGGGATACCAAGATACTGCAGGAGAAGATCATCAAAGTGTTAGGAAAGGATATTTTTCTTACACACTATATGTATACATTTGGACTTTTTTCTTTTTTTTCTACCCATTATACCCATAAAAGGCATTCACATCAAACATAAAAGTTGTGCCTTCAACTTATGCCTGTGAGATGTGGGCTGCAAACAGGCCTATGTTTTAAGTTGGCCCCAAGCTAAAGAGATTGGGAACAGTTGGCTTTTGAAGTAGGAAAACCAATATTTGGTGGTCAGGATGCAAACATATGAAACACACACCGTTGACCAGATGGTGACTAACCTCGCTCCAGACCAGCATTGTTCCGAAGATGACCTGCAGCCCGTCGAAGAAGTTGTCCCCGATGATGATGACGGTAGCGCCCCCTGTGGTCCAGCCTTCACTGGGGCTGATGGCTTTGATGCTGGGGGTCGCTGTAAAGAGTCACAGACAACATAGATTAGATGGTAACCGACCTAATGACAGCCCATAAAGGTCTTTGCTATTGCCATAATGTACGCTCGCCTCCTCTTCTCCATCTCTCTCTCACACACACATCACCTCTCTCCTCTCTCCCAGGGGTCAGGGGCGAGCGAGGAATACTAATCAGAGTGATTATACGCACCCCGTTATTAAACATCACCCCTGCCCTGTGTGCAAGGGCTGCTGCGGTGCGCTTGTTTTATGACACGTGGCAAAGCGTGCGGGCGTGTAAATGTCAGGTGTGCTGAGTGTCTGATCAAAGGCCACGCGACCGGGGAGCGGAGCAGAGCCAACAGTCGCTCTGCCCTGTGAATACGCCGCCTTCATTAACCAAACACTTCGCCCTCGCTCAGCTGTCTGTTTTCATATATCCGTGCGGCTACTGTATCTCAGCGCCTGTGGCCGCAGAGCACGTGACCGGACGGGGTCATTTCAGCTCTGGCTCGGATATTCCTAATGCATTTTGTAAGCTTTCAATGTTTTCTCTCAAAAACATATTATTTATCGGGTACATGGAATAACAACAATAAACCGCGGTTCCAATAACTGGTATTCCATGTGCTTTTTGGCCTTATCTGTTGGTATTATGGACTTGGAGATTACTGGATGTGATTGAAGAAAAGAACAGCATTGGGAAAATACATGTTTATACAAGCTAAATCTCCTCTCCTTAACAGATATGCAGCTTGTCAGACATGCTGTAATTCTATAAAGCGGCATAATCCACTTTAGACTAGGCTGACTTTTTTCCCCCTGCAGCCTAGCATTTGCTCTTTGCCCGACTCCCTGTTCTGTTGATCCCCCTCAACAAGCTGGAATGATATTTAGCCCCTCGATACGCCTGCAGAGATCAACGTTCACCAAGCAGCAATCTGTGGCCGTAATCAGGGCCTAAGATGCCTCCTTTTCACAGCCGCTGATATTATGTGCGCTCCATGTGCATGTGTGCATGTGTGTGTGTGGATTAACCAGATGGTGGAACGTGAATCCACGTGATAGGATTATACTTTGGGGTGTTCCTCGGTGCCATCTGTTCAACTTTATGCCCCGCTCATCCATTACCGCCTGAAATGGGCCCCCAAAGTTATGTATCCTAGCACACAACCTCGAAACACACTAGAGAAAGAAAGAAAGAGTTTCTCTGTATCGTTTCATCTTTTCTTTATAGTATCATGCTCTTTTACCCTTTCCTCTCATTGTTCCTACCTCTACCCCCTTTGTCTTTTTCTTTCACTCCTCTTGTTCCTACTTCACACCGCTGATGTCAGGAGAGTAAAAAGTCAGAGGAGGAAATTCTCAAACAAATCTCTCTGACACAGGGGACATCTGTTAGAATACTGTGAGTGCTCTCCTCTCTGTGTAAGATCCATGGCTCGCTGACGTCTCCAATATGTCTGTTAGCTTTTCAAATCGTCTGTCATAGGGACAAGTGGTCCCCCTTTACCTCTGGAGAATGGTCATTAGAAAGACTTAAACATAACATTCAATCTTAATGCAATCTACTGTCGGCCATCATGTAAATCCCTTCTTAGTTTTTTGTCATTATCATCCCTGAGGTTGACTTTCCTCAAAGCAAAAAAAAAAAAATATGTTTCTCTTATTCAATGTCTGGGAAATCGAAATGAGAAAATAACTGGATTAGGGACTTGGGAATCAGTGCGGGCTCCTAAATCATGTGCACATGTCATTATGAAGTATTAAAGGTTTGGGTCTGACTGTGCATGCGGGGGTGTGTATGTGTGTGCATGGGCTTTTTTGAAAACCTGAGGGATGGGGAGTGATGGAGGGCTGGAGGATAAAAGCAGGTCTCCGAGGAAATAAAGCCAGTGTTGGCTTTAAGCAGAACAGACCTCATAAGACACATAGTGCTTATGCGAGGCAGAGTAGAAGGCCCAGAGGCAGAGACCTGGGGGGAGCAAGCCACAAGGGAGAGACGAGAGACTCACTAGCTACCACTCTCTCTTAGCCCGAGCTAGAAACCCTACAAGGGAGGAAAGTGAGAATCCGGGAGGAAGCAGGAGAGAGATAAGAAAGCAGGTTTGAGAGGGATAGAGCGCAGACAGAAGAGGGGTTGAGTGCAGAGCCAGACGAGGGGGAAGGGGTGAGGGAGGGAGGGAGGGGAGGGGAGTTGAACAAAAAGAGAAAGAAAGTGAGGAAGACAAAGAAAAGCTTGGTGTTTTGCTGCTGCTGTTAATACCGTGTTCCAGGTAGGACGGAGTCCCTTCCGAGGGGTCCAGTTTTCGGGCCCGGCGTCCGTGTTTGGAGTTGTTGTGCACGAACATGTTGTCGGACACGGCCAGGACATGACCCTCCACGCTCACCGTAGTCGACACAACCACCTGGGAAATGAAAAGATTGAAGGAAATATTAAAACTACGTTTAAACTCAGTTTTGACACTGATTTAGCGAACATAAGACACATAGACAGGAGAAGTGTTCCTGGCCACTTGGTGAATGTAGTCCTTATACTTCTGTTTTTGGCTCTTTAGCTGTGAAATACTTCAATATGTTTGTCCACCAGCTTTGGCTGTGTAGTGCTGGTCAGGTAGCGTACAGTGAGCTTTTAAATGACTGTGAGAGCTTTAAGAGTAAAGCAAAATAATAAAGTTGCGTGCCAGTAAATACAAAAAACAGGATGGTGTTAATTTTTTATGAGAATTCTATTTGCCATATTGTTATGTTGCTGCTCTCTGGATTCCTCCCTCGGAAATCCAAGAGTATTTATGTGAGAGACCCTGCTAATGCTTGAGCTGGGAGGTAATGCTTTTGCCATGTTGGATTGTTTTCCAAAAAACATGTGAAAGACAGTGGCGTGTACCTGTGCCTCACATACTGTATGCACATATGCAGTTGAGTCTCACCTGAAAACGCCTCATGTCCCGAGGGTTCCCTGCATTCTTCAGGCAGTTCTGGTTACACTTCAGGAAGAACTTGAGGAAGAACCTGCATATGTCAAGAAAAAGAGAGAAACAAATGTGTTAGTGAAAGAGAAGCTGTCTGTCACTGGAAGTACAGTATGAGCTACTTCAATAAAACACAAGGTACAAATAAAACTAATAAACCAGCAGTGGCAGACGCGGCTCATACACTGTCCCACCGTCATCCATCATTTGTTTATGACAAAGGGTGTTTGCAATGTAAAAACAGCTCGGGGATATTGAGTAAGATGCTACCTTGTATATCCATCTCCGAGCTGCTCGCCATAAACTCACCGGGGCAGACGCAGCCCCAGAACAAGAACACCCCCCCCCCCCCCCCCCCCCCCCCCCCCAGCTGAGGAGGTTATGCTGTAGCTACTATGCAGCACAGTGTTGCCATTCCTGCCTCTCTCAATCTCAGTGTGAGGGACCAAATCAACAGCACCTGCCATGCATTATTAATAGGCTGAGATGGCAAGTATGGCTACCCACATCAATACTTAATGAGGGAGGGAGGGGGGAGGGAGGGTCGGAGGAGTTAAAAGGGGGGGGGGGGGGGGAATGGGCGGGGGAATGGGCGGGGGAACCGGAGGCCTGAAAAGCAGAAAAAAAGGGGACGGCTGACAATTTTTATTCCCCAGCCCCACCCCGAGGCTTAAAGCCTGACAACTTCTTCTTTCACTGAAGAGTATGTCTAACTCTCCCTTCTGCACTGTCTGTCTCTCTGAGAAGAAAAAAAAACAATATCAAATGAACCGCGAATATAAACAGCGCCGTGTACAAATAAACAAGAACCCTCAAAAGGGGGGAAATAAAACTACAACATTTCCCGGTCCCCTCCTCCTCCTCCTCCCTTTGAGGTAGCTCAAAGAAGTGCTGACAGCTGAAACTGCTTACAATACAGATCTCCAGCAGCCAGAGAGAGAATCACTCCTTTGCTCAGCTTTTCTTTCATATGTCTTATTTTCTACCCTCTGTTCATTTGTTATGGCTAAGATTCTGCACTGGGCAGCGCGTTTGGAGCCAACTGCCTTAGATATAATCATGCACGAGCAAACGCATCACACACACACAGAGAAAAGACATGTCAAGAGAAACACAGTAAGCAGCAGCGTGCCTTGGACAATTGCTTCATCGAGAAGAGGGAAGAAAAGAAAAAGTGGAAACACAAGAGAGCAGAGAAGATAAATGGACAGACCAGAGTTCTGTCTCATTTCAAGGGCCAGCCTACTGCTGTGCACATTACAAGCATCTGATGTAACACAAGAACTCGTGAATTTATCCCTGACAACTTTTAAATGCATGACAGCTGGTTAGTGGTAGACTCTCTTCTTCAAGTGCGGAAGAAAAAGCCTCTTATGATGTGAATAACAAACTGTCTTTCTTCTTTTTTTTCTTTGTTTGTGTTCTGATTTATGATCTCTCTGGCGCAAGAGGCTAAATCTGAATGAGAGAAAGGAGAGAGGGAAAAAGAGAGAAGAGAAAGAAATGATAGAAAGATAGACAGACGGACGAGGTGGAGAGTACGTGAAATCCGAAAGAGAGAGACAGACCACCCTCCTGTATATTTTAGAAGCTGTAGGCCAATACCTCAATAATTCATGAAGCACAGAGATGGAGGCTTTTTTTTTTCCACAGCGGCTGTTGGACCCCACAGGCTGAGGGTCTCCCAACTTTCTTATCTCCTCGAGGTCAGAGAGCAGCCTCACAGACAGCTGTGGACCACATCCACTTGTCCAACATACTCCACCTAACTCTCCTGTTTTATTCATTGACTCCGCTCTCTTCCCCAACCGTCCTCCTCTGAGGTATTCACGATGGACGGATGATGGATAAGTGGCTAGAGGAAAGTCGGGGTCACCACAGTCAGAGGTGACAAAATCAGGGGGTTAAATATGAGAGTTTGGGTTGGAGAGAGGAGGCGGTGGAGGAAAAGGGGAAAGTGAGACTCTACCGAGATATTGAGTGCGAAAAAGTCAGCATGCCTCATTCGCTTAGCCATATGTCAGAGCGTCCCCTCGACCTCCTGCACGCGTGAATCATCCGATTCATTATTTACACGACTTAAGGTGTCTGGAGTCAGCTGCACGGAAACATTACAAAACTGCAGCATGTTGATTCCTCTGTGCTCTGTCATCTTCCCTGGAATCACCGCTGCACACATTTACATGGATCAACAGAGTGTGGGTGTATGGGGAGGGGGGGTGGATGAAGAGCAGTGCGTGTTGATATGCAATAGCAAAGAGATTACCATAAGGATTTATGGATAATCTGATTGACAGCTGACCAGTAAATATGAACAGATATCTGAGGATAGTCTGTAATTCCCTCGTTTGCTCAGCTCAGCTCTCCATTATTATGTTTTCCTCGCTTTTTAATCAATGAAAAAGGTGATTTTAATGTCATGTTGACTTTAAAATCCCTTTTTCAGGCGGACCCCCATAACGTTATCCAATAAATTCCTCCTTAACGACACCACCCGCTATTCCAAATGAGTCCATTTAAACAGATTTTTAAAGTTAATGAAGTCGTATGTTTTATCAATTGACATCGTGTTATAATCTCTGGAAATGTGAACATTAAAAGAATCTAAAGGAAGAATTACATGGGTTGTATTTTTTATGAGGATTCTGTATCTTAAAACACCCAATACTTACCTAAAGTGTGACTTTTTTTAAGTGGAAATGTGGACAAAGTTTTGGAACATTACATATATATCTAGTGAGATAAAATGATTAATGATCTACTTCAATTGTATCTTATGTTAAAACAAAAAGTGTTGGTAGGTCTATGGAAAATGTCGTCTTCTGCATAGGTTGTTTTGATTATTGCCCCTCTACCTTGTTTGTTTTTGAGACTCTTGCTGGTTTCAAGCTGTTTTACTGTGCAGGCTCCACAGCTACGAATATTACCACAGCAAATTGCTGCGCGGGCCCGGATTAAATGAAATAAAACCATTTCGCTCTCACGTAATTACCCCCAAATCCAGGAATGGCTGTGGAAGTGAATTTGTGTAAATAACTGCTTGGCCTCTTGAAGCCTCGTGGCGTACATTTGTAGCAGGGGGAAAAAACAACGAATAAACAAATACAGCCGGTCGCCGTAGTAATTTAATGATCTCACACTTTCATCATATCATAACGGGCATTATTTGTCACATTGGAGCAATTAAACACAAAATCACCCTCTGCATAAAAAACAAAACAAGGAAAGCAATTATAACACAACTTTTAAGTAATCCCTGTAGCATCTAAATATTATTACTGAGGTGATAAAGATTGTCTAAGCGATTAGCTAACAGCAAGGAAGCCTCCGAGGGACAATTCTGTTATATTTTCTAATAATTTTCCTACATTAGCAACAAATGAGGTAAAGAGTTGTTTTCCTTGTCAATTTCAACACAGATAACTTCTGAACCGTGCGCTTTTATCTTCCCAAGTACTTCTAGTGTATTCATCTGTTCAGCCTTTTGTTACACGTTGTGTTGTATATCTTTCTGCCTCATTTCTTTATCCTTGCCCCGCCTCTCTGTTGTTTTGTTCTGATGTCGATGCGCTGTAAAAATGGCTGTGGGTGATGCCATAACTCAGCCCTCTCCCTCTCCCTCCATCCATCTCTGCCTCACAGATCATCTCCAGAAGAAAAGCACTGTGTCTGCCTCCTAATATGCTTCATGAGGTGTGTAATTCACTGTGCTCCGGAGGGGAGCCATTTGTCTCGGGGGTTAACTAAGTGACACAACAGCACTTCCCCACGCCTGTTACCACCGTGGGACATGTTGAACTAATCTAGGCAGGTAGAGGAGTGGAAGACCCCCGCACAACGGCAATTAAACATCACCATTTGTTCAGGAAATCCATCCTGATGAAGTCAGAGGCAAGTTCAAATTAAGTGTAAATATTTGTAGGCAAATATAATGTTACAGCGGAAGAAAAATAAGTGAGAAATAGGCGACTAAAATTAAAGTGAAGTCTGGCGCTCTCAGAGAACCAAATATCTTCCTCAAGTCCTGTTTTGTGTATTTTCTTTACCTCCCCTTGTGTGTTTCACTTCTCTTTCTTTTCTCTGCAACTCTTTCCTTCGCTCTTTCCGCTATGCATCACTGACACTTCAGCCAAGAGCCTGACTGGCTTGTTTTCGTGGTGACCTGTCTCCCTGCCTGCAGTATATGTTTAAGCGTGGAGGCACGCACACACATACACACACTAATTTAGGGAGATTTATGAGGGGGGCCTTGCACCAGGAGCCATGCAGGCTGACCCCAGGGGTGTAGAGGGGCACTGGGTGGGGGAGGGGGCCTGACTCCACAGGGGGGGGGACATTAATAATCCAGAACCAGGTCTGTCTCTGGGCCTGGCCCTGAGCCTCTGACACCAGGCTGTAACCGGCTGCAGTGGCCCAGTTTACTCGTAGACACATCCAGTTCAACATGCCGTGCTAATATCAGACACCGAGACAAAGATTGACTAAAAAAACACGAAACATAAAAGAAAAACATGCCGAAACACATATTGAACACACAGAAATGTGGGTACACACACACACACACACACACACACACACACACACACACACACACACACACACACACACACACACACACACACACACACACACACACACACACATCGCTCCATTCCTTTGGAGTGCTACTCCTCAAAGTAGCAGCGAGCACCTCTATATTGCCCTCATGTCTATCTTAAGTGTCATGATTTATTCAAATAGAACATCTCACAGCGCTGAAAAATTCATTTCCAGCTCGCTTCGTGCATCGCCCCATCCTCCTCTACGTCTATCTGCTCATGTCATGTCAGCTGAATTTGCTCCGTTGTTAAATATTTCTTCGAACAAATGGACCCTGGAGGAGGGAGACGATGGGTCATGGAGGATCGGCGCTGTGCCTTTGCCGCTGAGGGACAGTCCCACTTGGGAAGGATCGCTCCTCGCTTCCCCCGGAGCCAGAGCTCCAGTCCCAGCTTGGGGACAGAAGTCCCAGAGACACTTAACCGATTGTGTTTCATCCATTTCATCCGAAAAAGGATCATTCAAAATTCAACTGAGAAATGGTGCGGGGAGCATTGAAAGACAGGCAATGGGATCTCTGCTGCTCGGAGGAATGTGGGAGTAACGAGTGCTGGGGTTGAACAACTTGTAGCCTGATAACATCGCTACCTGTGGCCTGGCTTTACACCAGAGCACCTGGGGGGGGGGGGGGGGGGCAACTAAATAAACATCTCTGCATGCGTGTATGTATCAAGGCCATGATGAATAAGAGGCTGTCTGGGTGATGGACAAGCTTGGCAGGCGGTGCTGATTGAAACACTTCCTCTGTCGGGGCCTGGCCCATTAATCTGATGGAGACAGAGACAAAGAGAGTGAGAGAGGGGGAGAAAAGCTCCAGGCCCCCAGACCACGAGAGTAATGAAGGTCCTGGTCCCTCTCACCTCAGCGCTGTCCTGCCATGCTGGGACACTCTGCTACCCTGTCCAGCCCGAGCCCTGCCCTCGTGGGACTGACCGGTGAATAATGGCCCTGTCATCAGCCCGGGTAGACGCCGCCACACAGCCGAAGGGTGTGTGTGACCGGGTGTGTGTGTGTGTGACCATGTGTGTGTGTGACCGCGTGCTTATGCCTCCGCCTGCATGCCTCCCCGCGCAGTCATTTAGCCTAACTGTTCTCCTCTCCACCTTAGTTGAAGACTGATGTATTCATATTGAATAGTGTTGATTTAAGCACATGTTAAACTTAATGCATAATGCATCGACTATATATAGCTTGATAAAGAGTATTGTGTCAACCCGGGACCAGCACCATACATTGTGGGGATGAATGTGCCGCTTGCGAAAGTTCTTTCTTTTTGTTCCATTTAAGCACCGTATTAAATCATAACTATGACTGTGACTGTGCACAGGCTCAAGGTTATGTTTCTAAATGCAGCAGGATCAGAAATCAGAAACTTAATTAGTGTGCCGTGTATGTTCCCGGGTGAAAAGTTGTCCCCTCCGATGGGTCTTGAGGGAGGAATGTGGAGCCAGAGAGTGGGAGAGACCGAGAAAAGGCAAGGACAGAGAGAGTGTGTGTGACGGAGGGAGATTGATACTGAACAGAGACGTGTGCTTTTGCTGGTGTGAGCGAGTGTATGTATGTGTGTGTGGACATGTGCACATGTGTGTTTTGGCCTTGCATCCCTCAGTGTTTATCAAACATATTACAGCTCCTTCTAGATTCCTCACCTGCACACCCCAAGCCTGCTACATATGGCCCACCAATCACAAAATAAGGAATCATGCATATATTAGCATAGCTAATGGCCTACCCTCTCCATTTAATATGCAAATTTCCTGAAACATTACTGAATGCCGTCTGTTCTAAATGAATAAATTTGAATCGCAATTAGAATAATCCTTTATAATTAATGAAAACTGTCAATTTTGGTTCATAAGTAATTTGATTAAAGTGGTGATGGGACACTTATGAAGTTCATCGGGCTGCGATGGGTGCGAACACACACTCACACGCATGCATGCAAACACACACGTTGCATGACAACCAACAGCAGGTCCAGGGCTGCAATATTGATGAAGATGATTAATAAACTTATGAAAGTGGTTGTCACACATGCCAGATCTTCCTTTTTTTTGTTTTTTTTTAACCCAACACAACTTGTTTCCACTCCTTTACCGCCGTGGCGAAACAACAGATCAATCACGCCTTTCTGCCACCTGACAGAGAGGGAAAAGTGAGGGAGTGATTGAAAAGGTTCCCTGGCCTCGTGGTGCTGTGTCAGTGGCCTGTCTGTCCGGCGGGAGACACTGATGGACTGTCGAGGCGTAGAGACACACACACACACACACAGAGTCATCACAGGGGGTTGAAACGTTTCCTTGCTGTTCCTCACAGGGGGGACGAGCACTGCTACTGTTTTATCCACGTATAATAACACATTATGAGGAGCATACAGTTGATAAAGAGTGCGGTCAGTCTGTAACCAACCTCCCGTTCTTCACCATTATCTCTCTCATGCTGTGCTATGCTGCCACTGAAGCGTATAATGGCGTCACTTAAATGAGGGTCACTCAACTGTGGGAAATTGTTAGGAAAATGTGTGCTGCATGTGTATCTCTGTACGGTATTTATATGCTGGTGTTTGCGCATCAACTGGAACATGAGTGTGTGTACGTGAGTGCGTTTGCATGGCTTCAGCCCAATAATAATGGTCCAGATAGTAGAGCCTCGCAGACTAATTAGCCATATCACTGAGAAAATAGCAGCCTGCTAATTAATGGGTATTATGGCATTTCAGAAGTCACTGCTCTAATTGGGAGGGAACTGAGCCTCGCATTTCCATACTGCAGTAATACCCGCTTTATCCGCCCGTCTATCTCTCTGTCTGTCTGCCCACTTGGCATGCTTGCTTTTAAAACACAATCCTCTACATGCTTGCGGGGGAAATAATTATCCTGCTCTCATTTTCAAAAACAGGATGTATACATACATTTTTTCCACATAAAAGGGAACTACTTTATCCGCAAAGGGGGGAACAATCACTGCAAAACACATTTTAGTAACCTCCGACCCATTATGTTATATATTTATTCTGATTAAATATATTTTTATTGCTTTTAGAGAATAAAACGCCTCATGCCAAGTGAATCGGTGAGTAATATAATCCGTCTGAATAATTCTCTGCATCATTTTGTATGTGTGTGTCTCTCTCCGATGCACATACATATCCCCTATAGATTCCTCTTAACCCTATCAGACGGTGGGACAATCAAAATAGATTTGCATTCAAATGCCACATGCTCGGTATCAAATATCAAATCAAGCCCGAGTCAGTGAGACAGACAGACCTCCTCCCTGCTTCCTCCACTTCCCCTCCTTCCTCCACCCAGGGTCCCAGGGACTCCCATTCTCCCCCGGACGAGCTCTATCGAGTGACAGGCTGTGGCCAGAGCTTGATTGACAGCCTGTTGATGCTTCTCTTTCCAGCACACACACACACACACACACACACACACACACACACACACACACACACACACACACACACACACACACACACACACACACACACACACACACACACACACACACACACACACACACACACACACACACACACACACACATACACACACACACACACACACACACAACTCTCTCCTTCAACACACACACATTTGCCTCCACCACCTCCCCATGCTCTTGCACTGGCCTGGGTGTCTGTGATAGCCCCTGGGCTAGTGCCCCGCAGGCTGCACAGCACTATACATACAAATCACAGTGTGTCAGCCTTGTGAATGGGCCCATTTTGACTTTGTCCTTGTAAAGTCAGCCCCCCCCCCCCCCCCCCTTGAAGCAGGCTCTTTTTTTTGTTTTTTACTTTCCCTCTCAATCTTATATGCACATAGAGGCAGATAAATGATGAAACTTACACAAAGGGACAAGTAGTCGGAGTGTGCACACACATACACACAAACGCACAGAGAAACAAGCAGGAAAAAATGTCAGATTTAAACGCAGTGCTAATGGGCAGCACCTCACAGGAGCAGGGTATAAATACATCAACAACAACACACACATAGACGGTACACACACACCCTAACGGCCAAGTCCCGAGGCCTAATCTCACACACTCAGCTAGTACACCTGGTTAATGTTAAGAGGGCAGTTATAGTCAATTACATTCCCATATAACGCATAAACCTCCACCCCGCCTGTGCCGGGAGAGTAATTGAAAACAGGCGCAGAACGCACTGGGGTCCAGACAAAAAGTCAACTTCCCACCCCTGACTTTCCCATTCACTACATGTGCCGTCTTCCCATTCCATATTGTGGAGTCCTGGGGGCAAATGTATGGGGGAAGAAGGGGCGGGCTGCCATTTGGATATAAGGCAGAGAAAGAGCATGAGGATATGGAGTCATATGAGGTACTGGAGAGGAAGACAAAAGGAATGGGGAGGTGGTGAAGGCTTTGTCTCCCAGGTGAGGTCCAGTTAGGGTCGGGGTGCGGGGGGTGTCGGACTGGTGCTGCTCCATGTGGGTGGGGTGGGGGAGTTGAGGGGGACAGTGGTTGTAAGTAGGAGTTTGAGACTGACAGGTGACATTACCCTGCGTCATGGCTGGAGGGACAGAGGGACAGAGGGCGCGATGGTTATCCAAGCAGAGAAATGTCAACGTCCAGACACCGCTGTGTGACACACACACACACACACACACACACACACACACACACACACACACACACACACACACACACACACACACACACACACACACACACACACACACAACAACCAGGACAAAGGAGTCTGGAGGCTTTGAGAGCGAAAAAGGCTGGCTACAGTTGGCAGAGATGAAGAGATTACATCCTCTCCATTTAAAAAAGGAGGAGATGAGAATAAAAGAGACAAAGCAGAAGAAAAGGCAAGGAGTCACTGCCTATACTACTGCGAGTCAACAACCTTGCATTTATTCATATCGTCTGCTTTCTAAACATCAGCTTCCATCCTGTCGTGGAGCTCTTTCTCCGCATTTGTCCCTTTCCAATCTGCTGCTTTCATTAAAGCCTAACCCAATTTTGGCAAAGCTTATAAAATGTCCATATTGCTGCTCATTCGACCCCATTGATTTAGTGTTTGGTTAAATATTCACGACTGTGGATGCAATTAACATGCTGTTAATGAATAATTGATCGCATCTTAAGCGGCCATAAAACTCATGCATATTAATTATTGAAACAGGAAATATGAAAAAAACAACAACCTTCCTTGTTTTGCCTCAATCAACCTTCTTTCATTTTGTTCCTTTAGTCAGGAAATGTTGAGGGTATTCGAGGGGGAAAAGTGTAGCTCGTGAATGTGTGTGTATGGGCAGGAGACAGGAGGCAGAGAGTGCAGTGAACACTATGCAAATGGATCCCATAAACACCGCTTTAACAGCCCTTATATGCATTTAAGCAGCCTTTTGAGTACATCCATTTAGCTCGTACATACATCTCTGCAGTGTGTGTACAGCTCCGTGTGACGGGGAGTACAGTGCGAGTGAGTGTTGTGTTGACAGAGGTAGGAGCTGCCTGTTTTGAGAGGCAAGTGTTTACCGGGAGCGAACACAACAAAAACAAATCTAGCGAACATGAGGGGGCTTGTCAGCGCGAGGCTGGAGATCAGTCAGCCAACAATGAGCTTTCCTCTCCCACCGTGTGTCTGCTGGTGTGCGGTTATAGGCTGGTGTCACCCCTGGCACCTCCCTGGGCCCGGGTGAGTTTAGAACAATAGCGCGGAGAGGGAGGTGGGGGCGGGAGTCAGCCTTGAATGTGCCTTGCATTAAAGCTGCAATGCACCTGTGGTCAGGTGCAAATTCTACTTCCTTCCTCGTGTGTATGTATGAGAGCACAACTGTGTGTTTGCAGGGTTAAATTCATTATCCGAACACGTTGCACTCCTAAACCACTCTAAAATGTCTTGACATGAAAAATACATCCCAGAGGCAGCCACACACTTCAGGAAAACACAAATTTACATCGTTGCTTGTTATTTATTTAGCACAGAAAAAGCTCTCGGAGGTGTGTGTGTGGGTGTGTTACCCCCCTCTACCTCCCTCTCAAGCACCTAACTAACTATGTCGATGTTGGTGCCTCGGAGCTAAAAGTGACAAGCCGTCAATTGTGTTCCAATATTAACCCCCTCTCAATGTCTGGGTGCCCGTCTTCTTCTCTGTGATGTTGGCTTGATCAAAGAAGCAGCACTTTGGCAAAAATAAGCAGGGAGAGTGAGATGGAGGACACCATGCTGCTTACATACTGCTGAACGACTGCATGATTCCCAGCAAAACACTGTCCCCCTTTTCCTTTCTTTGTCTGTTATTCTCTCTCATTATCTCCTTCTTTCTCTCTCTTGGAGAGGCAACATGAGGCGTTAGCGAATCATGATTCAGTATCCTCTATATACAGCCATGCGGTAAGTAGTAGTTCATGGAGTGTACAGTATACCATTTTATGGAGAGGCTATAGGCTCGAGCTTTTTATATGGAGACAGGCCTTGCCAACATTTCCCACCCCCCTATGCTGTTCTTACTTCTCTGAAGAGGTATTGAAAGAGGGCTGGGCGGGGGATAAAAGAGAGAAGCAGACCACCTGAGTGACAGAATATGATACAAAGATGCCCCGTGTCTGTGTTTCATCTTATCTTAGACGGTTCACCTAGCGGTGAGATTCATCAAACGCACCTTCAGTCAACTGCAAAGGGGATGGGGGGTGAAGGGAAATGGATGGAGAGAGAGAGTAAGACAAGAGAGAAAGTACACACACACACACACACACACACACACACACACACACACACACACACACACACACACACACACACACACACACACACACACACACACACACACACTGGGATAGAGAGAAAGAGGGAGATACGGGAGGTAGATCTCTCTGTGGCTAATTCTCTGGGTGTGGGAAAGCAGAGCACCTAACACAGGTTGGCCTGGTTTCAGTAATGAGTTTGATTTTCCTCTCTGCCTCCTCAGCCTCACTAGGGACCAAGACTGCATAATAACATCCTCCACACACACATCCACACACACACACACACAAACAGGTCTATGGGGAGCTAATTATTCTCACCTGTGTTAATTATTGCTGTAAGCCAATCAGCGGACTCTGTGCTAATTAGGCAGTGTTAGGTCTGATTAGTGTTTTGCAGCAGGCCCACTCAAACTGTTATCTACCATACTAGTCCCCTCAGGCGGGAGAGGAGAACAGGTGGAGGCTTGCCCTGTGTGTGTGCGTCAGTGTGCCAGAGTGTGTGTGTGCGCACTCATCCTTAATAATAAATAACTGAGGGACAAGCTTAAATTCACAATAAAACAGAGTCTAATCAGCTTCTTTTCCAATCAAACTTATATTAAACAAAACAAGGCATGCCATCAATTCAACTAGTCTCTGCCCTCTGAGTTAATTGCCCTGGTTTGGGGTCATTTCTTTTATCTGGACAAACAGCCCTGCTGCCCTTTTAGTTAATGAGGGCTGATCCAGGATCAGTTCTGTCACTAATGGCTCCTTTTTGCCAGGATAACCCCTTGAATTGATCCACACATCACACATCACACAAACCCATCCTGACCCAGGAGAGCTGTCTCCTGTGTGAGTGTGTGTGTTTTTGGCAGAGATGCTCAAAAAGACAGAGAAAGACAGAGAAGAAGGGAGTGGTGAAAGTGTGAATGGAGGGTCTGTAGACGTTGTCTCAGAGGAGAGAAATTAAAAGGGGAGAAAAAAGGAGAAAGGATGAGAGGAGGAGGCGGCGGAGGGGGGGGGGGGAGTGAGAGAGGGAGAAGGAGGCTGGAGGAAACCTTCCTCTTATGACACGATTGATTTTCTTTCAGAGGCTTGAGCCTGTCACTACTGAACACTTGGTCCCCCACTCCTCAACACACACACACACACACACACACACACACACACACACACACACACACACACACACACACACACACACACACACACACACACACACACACACACACACACACACACACACACACACACACACACACACACACAGTGCCCTGACCTCCATGTGTGCCTGCTGGTCCATACTGGGTCTAATGACACCAGGGCCTCCCGCAGATCAATACTAAACTGTCACTCAGCTGGCGAGCACCCGCGCACAAACACACACACACATACAAACACACACACACATACATACACACACAAAAGCAGTCGGACAGATGCAGACGCGCAAAGACACACATGCAAGGTGGGTATGCGCTTGCACATTTGTGTATGCTGGAAGCGATGTTTTATACAACCTCAGCAGATGCCCTCATCCTCCCACTCTGCTTCCCCCCCAAACACACACACACACACACACACTGGACCAAAGCCATATTCTCTCTCCCCAGCCGTACTCTCGCCCTCCTGCTCCCTCACACTGAGAGTCTGGGTCCTGATGTAATATTGATGAGCGGGGATGGAGGCCCTATAAAAAGTGATAGGTCCTTGTGATTGTAAATTATAGATTGTCATCGATTTGACCACACAGAAATGCACACACACACAAACGTATCAAAATAGACACACAACTGCTCATTTTGCCCAGGAGAGAATGGGGATAGACGTCCTGCCCCCCCCTCCTCTTGACTGACTTATTCCACGCCATTCAATCTCTTCCTGTTTCTTTTCTTCTGTCCCACCCGCCTCCCTCCTTCCCTCTCTCCTCCTCCTCAACAATCTCAAGCACCCGTCCGCCTCTCTCCATACACATCTCAAGTGGCACTTAGAAAACCAGACTGGGGCTCGAGCCAAACTCTTCTCTCAGTGACTGTGTGTTTTGTGTGACTTTTTGGTGTCTTGGAGTCAAGTTTGCGGAATAAACAAAAAAACCCTCACAAATCAACACCGGCTGTGTGTTTTCTTTTGATTCTGGACAAGCCGAATAATTCACCAGAAAATGGGTTGACTGAACATCTGTGACTAAAAACATTTGTTTGTCTCTGTTAAATCACTAATTATAGCCTGGCACAACACAGGGCAGATGCAGGCTAATTCACCATTAGGCCGTTTGGTGTTTATTAAACTTTTATAATGTGATCACTCTGATAACGGCACAATTGTTTCCCTGGGCGTGTGTGATTATACTGTTGTACCCCTCTGTCCCCTTGTAATGGCTCCCGCCGAGCATGTGTGTGTGTGTCCGTATGCGTGTGTGTGTGTCTTGGAGCTTGCGGAGTAGTGTTTTCCATTTCTCATTAGAGTGGCACAGACTCCTGCTGCAGGGTCAATGGAGGGGGAGAGGGTGTGTGAATATGTGTGTATCTGTTTGAAGGGGAGTGGGGTGGTAATGAGCGCAGGAACATAATACTACGGCGTCCATTAATGCTCTGAGGCAGTGACATTAGGCATACTTAACTAATAGAGCCAGTCTCTGCAATTACCCACTGTTATCTCTGCAGCTTTAGAGGGGAACCGGCTTTAATAAATGTTTGTAGTGATGTGATAAATGCCAGGTTTGCTCATTTGTAATCCACACTGCGGGACAAGGGGAAACGGGTGGATCTAATTGTTTTACGCCTCATTCAAGAATGAAGAAAAAAAAAGAACAAAAAAAACCTCTTTCCTTTTCAGAACTATTTCCTCCAGGTATATGTTCCTCCCTGTATGTCGAGGACGTATCTCTCTATGTGTCTCTCTTGGCTCTCACAGTGGGGTACTGTTACAACTGTCCTCCTGTCAAACACTGAAAAGCAGTCCATACCGCTACGTCTCTGCCTCCTCTTCCTCCTCTCCTCTCATCTCCCTTTCATCTTGGCCCACATCAGAGAGCGGCCGTGATTGTGTGTGTAAACATCTTGTCATGCTAACACGGGCGTCATGACAGAAGAGAGACACGCTTCATTAACGGCACGCTTGTAAGTTTGCCTTTGTGTTTGAACATGTGTGTGTGGGTTACATGTCCACCACTACAAGTGTGTTATAGTGGGTTTTTTAATTGTCTAGGGTCAGTGGCAGAAAGAGAGGACTTGTATGGACTAGGTTTTTTGATTTAAGGCTACAGTCTACACAGATTTACTCTGTCAATTAACAAGCAAGTAATCACTTGCTAAAGACAATACACCAACAGCTTTTACCTTTCTGCAAACCCCTCACTCTTTTGGCAATAAATCTTCCCTGTTTGTGTGAAGACAATAGCTAGAGGAAGAGAGAGAGGGAGTGGTGTAGAGAGAGAAAACGAGGGGTAAGGGAGGGAGGCAGAAGAGAAAGAGGCGCTGTTAATTGTTTTCCAGAAAAAGGTTGCGAAGGTCTGCACGTTTGAACTGAATGTCACCTCATGTAAATCACAGCGTCTGCGTCGGAGAAGCCAATAACTGGGATAATTAGCGTGACTCTCCGGCGCCGCACGCAGAGATCGAGGAAGAACACGCTGCCGAGCAAGAGCGTTCAAACGCAGGAGGATTCCAAGTGTGATTAACCAGAAAAACCTTCAGAGTTAAATCTGGAGTTCTGAGTGGGAGGAACCAACGACAGACAGAGGGCCAGGTAGAGAGAGAAAGAGAGATAAAGGAAAAGGTACACGTGGATGGTGAAAATCAGAGAGACAAACACATTAGGAGACGCACAAGTAAAGGAAACGAGTGAACATTCCTCCCAGCGAGGTCAAGCCACTCCGTAAACAAACAAACAACGTGAGCCGCGCACACACAAAGGGGGTGAGGCGGTGTAAAACAACAAAGTGTCTCAGTCGATTTGCCTACGCCTTACTTTGTCTCCCCTCATCAGTTACATAAACACAAACAAAGGCCTTTAAATTCGGCTCGGCTTTTTGAAGTGAAACAGTGACATGTGCTTGGGTCTCATTTGTTCATGATTAATGCAAAGTAAAAAGAATATATTACAAATGTAAGAATATATCATCCCTTTGATCGAACCATGCTGTTGACCATAATTGTCTGCATGTTGACGTGGCTGCTTTACGTTTAATTACGCCAGAGATACTTCCTTTAAGATTTCTTTTTGTCTCCGAACATTAAAGCTCATATTAGTCAAGCTCAATGTCACAAAACTCATATATAAGCAGATGGTTAAACTTGAAAATAAAGATATGGGTACTAAATAGCCATGATAGATGTCGAAGTATTTTTTATGTTTTCTGAAAAAGAATTAAAGTCATCCTGCAGAAATATCTCATTAAATGATCAGAGGACATGAAAAGGATCACTGCTATGTTGCAGAGTCTCACCACCACTATCACACTCCATATCTCTCCCTCCCTGTCTCCCCCATGCCGTGCAGGTTTTCCTTCCATTGTGGCGTGTGAAACTGAGAGCGCCGCTCACAGCGCCTGGCCAGCGATCCATTCTTCCTGGACAGATTGATGGAAAACAATCAACAGACTATACATCTTGCTCGGGCACAGCGGGTCACCAGCACTCATCCTGGACACCTGGACTTACATCCTGGGCTACAGAGCTGAGGTAAGGCGCCAAAAGAGGCGCTGGGATGGAAACTGGCCGATGGGAAGTCAGACGCCAGGTTGGGGGGCATGTGGAGCTGGCATGAGGGCGTAGAGTCTGCGTTCTCGCTTAGCAGAAATAATCAGTAAACAATGAATCATCAGTGAAGGGCTGGGAGGCTATACTCAGCCTGATGGGAGCGGAGGGCCTGGGATCCTTCGCTGAGAGGAGCTGCTGTGTCTATTCAATTACGAGCAGCAGCACAGGCAGCCATGTAACACATTGCCTGTGAGAGAGCACTTAGTGGGCCGTGCGCTCGACTGTCCACACACATCAGAGCGCTGAGAAAACAAAGCGTTGCCCCTGCCGCACACACACATAAGCGTGCACGTCAAAACGTATAGCGTCACACCGAGAGGCACATGCTCGCGCTCTTCACGCCTCATTTGAAAAGCAAATTGAGCGCATCTTCTAGGGCGAGTCACGGACTAAATCCTGGAAAACGTTACCCTTCCCTCACTGGCGGAGCCACACACACATTTCCCACGTCATGCATGAGACCTTACACATAGTAAATATATCTTCTTTCTGTTTCACTCCCCTTCTATCTCTATCTCTCCGGCCTGCAATTTCCAACACCAGAAATGTCTTAAATAGCTCTCAGAGAAGTAGGACGCTACTCATTTGGGTCAGATCTGGCCGGCCGAACCCCTTCATTCTGGGGCAGAACAAACACTGACACAAAGGCAGTGGGAACGGCCAAGCTGAGCAGTCAGGTCAAGCAGGGAATGTCAAGCAGTAATGACAAAGCATTTTGCAGAGAAAATAGAGCCACAATAGGGCTATTTACAGCAATGAGGCCCAGAACTTTTCTCAGTTTTGACATTTGTAAATTACATTTTATATGCCCTAATAAACTTTTTGTTACTTGCATTCAGCTGGGGAGCATTAGCCTAACTGCCTATAAAGTATGATAGTGGCTCGGTTTGGTTTATTGGGGAAAGAATTAAAAACATAAATACACACACGCACCTTAGCATTAAAACACTTACTTCCAGTGTTTACCCTCGTTGTTTCCTCACCACAAAACAAAAACAGCTTGTGCTAATTTGATATTTCATATCATGGAAACAAACCCATGTTTACTCTGGGAATGATGTGTTAATTATTTTTATTTTCGTGGGGTGCTGGCAAAATGAAAGTGAGCCAGTTGTTGGGGGTGAGAGTGCTGAAGGTCTGGATGAGAGAGAAGGAGGCAGCGCTGTTTTAAAGGCTCCTCGACCTCAAAACTCCCAGCTGTCAATCAGCGCAGCCGTCCGTCCCCTGGGGCTGCGCTTTCCTCCAACCCCTAGGGGGGGGGGGGGGGAAGACTACTGCAGGGAAAAACAGAACACAACCAAACAGATGCAGAGAGCTGCAGGTCAATGTGTGTGTGTGTTATATTTGTGCCCGCCTGTGGATTCTTATTAGTGCGCATGCGCCTGAATATGTATTTGTGTATGAGTTTATTTGAGGGTGAGAGCTGCATCTGTGTCCATGTGTGTGCATGTGTGCGTATGTGTGTGTGTGTGCATGTGTGCGTGCACGTGTGTGCGTGCGTGTGTGTGTGGGGCAGATTTGTGAGGCGGCCAACACCTGAGGGAGGGGAGTTCTGCCTGCATATCGATGAGCCAGCAACTCTGCCTCTTTGCCCCTGAGCCCTGCTCAAACACCACAACCAGCTCAGGGCCAGTCCTTTTCAAAGCCTCCCATAAAGTGTAATGCAGCTGCCCCCCCCCACCACCACCACCAGCCAAAAATGAACAAAAGAAACATATGAGAAGAAAAAAAAAAGCCTAAAATAAAAAGATCTCTCCTCCCCTAAAGAGAAACACTGAAGAGAGATGCTGTCAGCCTCGGGGTGTCATGACTCCAGCTTCTCTTTGTCTTGAAGGGAAATGTACAGCTAGTGATAGGTGGTCAAAGACACAATAGAAAAGCAGCTATGAGAAACAAGCGGACAAGAGGGGGAAAAGAATGACTACCCTGTATAATACAAAAAAAGAGGTCCAGGAAATGGGACGGCACCAATAATTAATAAAGAGCTCAACAGACGTCATACACATCGGCAGATTCACTGACAAGAATGTGGGATAGCTGCACTGTAAGTGTGTTTTCACCTTCTGACTAACAGAGTCATGGATATGAAAGTGAAACTAAGCTGAGGGGACGGAAGGCGCTGCCAGTAAACCACATTAGCATCAAATGCAAATGAGAAGGGGGCTAATGGCTGGACAGGTGCAGACTGGGCCTCTAAATGACACACACGCACACACATCGCAGGCAACACACACACACACAAATGAGATGGATGAATTAAACATGGGTGGGCTCGGCTTGGGGGGCTGGCAGGGCTGACATAAAGTCAATGACATACATTATTCACTAGAGCACGTTAGCCCAGCCAAGGCAACACATGACCTCTCACCCCAGGAAGTGCATCCAAACATAACAACCAAAACAATGAGGGGGTTCCCCACTACAGAGGCAGAGTGACAAACAAGCAGCGCGGCAAGAGGCATCGGCCTGGAAAATGCAATCCTCACAACACTGAAAAGTTGACTTCCAGATGTGTCGGGTTATCTGGTGTAGAGCCAGAGCAGGTGTCGGGCTGCGGAGGGCGGAGATGAACCAGAACCTGCTCCACAAGCACTAACTACCCACCGTGAAGCAGAGCCGCTCCGTTCCACCAGCTCGCAGAACAGGAAACTGTCGGCCATGACATCATCCTCCCCGGGAGGAGCACTTCCTGCCCGACATTCTTCACTCAAGACACACACACACTCGCCAGGAAATGGCCTCTATCAACACACACACACTCCTGGGGAAATAACCAACATTGATGCGGATACACAAGCACAGACACGCATGCAAGGAAATGGGCCACATCAACGGCAGGCTGCAGGAGTGTGTGTTTGAAAACACACTCAAAAACAGCTATAAACCTGAAATAACATTGTCTGTGCATGTAAACTTGACCCCCCCCCCTCCCCCACACAATGGGAAATGCAGGGCCATCCAGTGGATCCTTATCTCTGGTCACAGAGAGTTTCTCTCCCCCCTCCAGAGAGGCTCTCCCTGCCTGGGTGGGGGACACCCTGCGGCAGGCCTGGGGGAGCTGGCCGGGCAGGAAAGGGCCACGGGACACAGGTGGGAGGAGGCGTGAGAGGACACATGGGGCCGGAGGGACAGTCATACCCCCAAAGCGAGTCAGATTTGTCCTAAATTATCAGGATGCAGCAAGTAAATAAAAAAAAACAGATCTGTGTGTATTCAAGAAAAGCTATGTGGAGGAAAAGCAAAGGTGAGAGGGAAATGTGCTTGTGATTTGAGGCCCATCCAGGCACATGATAGTTTGACTAGCAGTGACTGCATATGATTAACCCCACACTAACCAGGAGTGATGGAGAGAGGTGGGAGTGGAGGTGGGGGCTCCCCTCATATTATCCTGCCTCTGTAAGAGGCTAAAGTGGACCACACATGTTTCCCCGGGGAAGATATAGAGAGGCGCACATGAGCTTCTCACCTTTCAGCTGCTGCCTGCCCAGTGTCAAGCACAGACACAACACATCATGCCAAGGTCTCTCTGAATTACCAGGAACCCCCCACCTCAAAGGTTAAGAGCATACATTATAGCAGGACTTGTCTCTATCTTCAGGACTGACTCATTCAAATGAGATGGACTTAAAGAGACACTCAAAGGGATGACAACGCTACAAATTAAAATACACGTTGCTGCTACCATGATATAAACTATAAACATCCTGAAAACAGGACAGATTGTGGGGAAGTTTTTTTTTCAAGTTGAGTAAAAATCTAAGAAATGTTAAAGTGCTTTTTGCTATCAGCTTAAACAAATATGCTTCATAATTAAAATCTGCATGGCATTGGTCCTTGTAGACGCTCTAAACCCCAAACAAATTCTCTTTGCAACAGGAGGTGAGGTGAAGGGACGGGTGAGGGAGATTCTCCCGGTGAGAGAGTGCAGCACCCAGAGCGCTGCCGATCCTCACTGTACCAGATTTGTTCTCCTAACAATCAAATAAGTTTCTCATTAGCTGACTTTATTTTTCCTCATTCCTGCGGTTTTGCTGCAGTGGCCTGTTTCTCCCGTCTTAACGAGAGAGAGCTAATTAGGCAATCAGACCCATTACTCTTCCAGAAGAGTTAGAGCTAGCCCAGCTAATTAGGGCTGTAAAATCTAATCATCTCTGCAAAACAGCAGAGGGCTAACGAGCCCTTATTTAACGAACTAAATAACTTCAAGGGTGGAGAGGGGCTGTTGATGGTATTTCTTTATGAATTTGAAGGAGGGGAACTCGTGGTAATTGAGTCAGTTTCACCCTCACAGTTATTTGTTTGTTTATGAATCCCTGATTATTACAACTGCCAAGAATATATTGGTACTAAATGAGCAAACATATAAACCCTCCTCTCCTTATTCCCCTTCAGTCCCCCCCTTTAAAGCGAGCCAACCCCTCTGTTCGCTCTTCTCTCACCTGACCTATTTTCCTGTCCAGAAAGAGAAGAGAGAAAGAGCTGGAGAGGAAAACAGAGATATTGCTGTTGTTTTCCCTCCCCCTGTTCTAATTTGTTGTTCGTTAATGCTGCCCTCACACCTGAGCCATTGGGCGTCGAGGGAATACCGCCAGCGAGCGACCACAACACATGCTCAGTGCGGGAAAGCTGTTCAGAGCAGAGATCAGCCTGTTTCACCAAGGTGCCTCTGCTCAAACTGCGGCAAACTGAAAGGGAAAGTTTAACCGTACGCCGAAGCCAGGATGGGTGACAGATGAGAAATTCAACAAGTACGCACACATGGCAAACAAAAAAATCAAAAATATGGAGTGATGGGCAGGCGTGTTGTGTGAGGCCACGTGGCGGGGTGCAGCTGTCTCAGGGAGCGCTGAGGTGAGGCCTTCCGCTTCACTGGAGCGGAACAAGGGTGGCGCACACACAAACTCGCACACATACACACACACACACACACACTCAGGTAAAGAGTGGCTTTTGACAGAGCAGCAGCGAGCACAGGACAGCTGTGTTCATCAGATAGCACAGGTCACTGCTTCATTAACACTAACACAAATACACTCAAATGTGACAAATTCAAATCAGACATAACACCTAAATGACCTACAATGCACTACATGACCATGCATTTGTTTGGATAGGTTGAAAACAAACTGAAAAGGAGATACTTCTGCACGCTGCAACTACTGCTCAAGTATAAACAAATAATTTCCCTCACACTGTAGGTCCGCATTATTCACACGCGTGCACACAGCACAGGCCCGACTGTAAATCTACACACCGTTTTTTTCAACTGACAGTAAATCAGGAGAGCTGCTGCATCATTCAGAGGTGGTTTATGACGGCAGGAGAAAGGTGTGCACTTGAAGAAAAGTGTGTGTGTGTGTGTGTGTGTGTGTGTGTGTGTGTGTGTGTGTGTGTGTGTGTGTGTGTGTGTGTGTGTGTGTGTGTGTGTGTGTGTGTGTGTGTGTGTGTGTGTGTGTGTGTGTGTGCGTGCAGGAGTCTGCCAGTGTCAAAAGCGCTTCAGTGTAAAACACTCCAGATTTATACACAGAAACACACACACACAACCGCCAGGCTGTAGCTGTAACCCTAACTGCTCATCAGCTAAGTCATCAGCCCAACCACACAAACACTGTTTGACCACACTTGAAGCAGAGCTCAACTGCTCTGTGATTGCTTCTACCACACACACACACACACACACACACACACACACACACACACACACACACACACACACACACACACACACACACACACACACACACACACACACACACACACACACACACACACACACACACGGCATATTATTTACTGCTGTTTCACACATTTTGTGCACACAGACGATTAAGGTTTCTGTAATTTTAAACGGCCTGCGGCCTGTCTTATTAGACGTGCAGGTTCCTTTTTTTTCCTCAGACAAATCAAATGCTTCCATTGGTTCACTCCACTTATATGAACATTTGTCGTGGTTTTTTATATGCATGGGTTGTTTCTGCCACATTTGCTGCCAGTGTATTCTGCACAGCTCCTATTCTGAGCCACAGGCAGCTGATGTGCTACACTTGTCTCTGCGATGACAGCGCCACATCACATCGGCTGAGGTCAAAGGGCAAAGTTTTCTTACCTGTCGATGATGACAGGGTCTGATGGGGTCTCGTTCCTGTTGCCACAACTCTTCTTATCGCAGCATCGACTGTGGGGAGGGGGGGAAGTAAAGACAAAGGGGAGTTAGTCACTGAGATGTAACACAGAGAAATAACGATAAGGTACATCACAGAGAGGGAGAGGAAGTCAGATGAGGGTGCAGGAAAGAGAAAGAGGAGTAAAAGGGCGTGGGACTTTGGCAGAGTTTTAAGAAACAATGTGAATTGGATTTCTGCCGGGCTTCCCGAGGTAAGACCGGGGCTCTAGCGCTACAGTAGGTGAGATCAGCGGGGTGATTTTTCGGAGAAGTTTTGAGGAGGAGAGCTAAAGCAGAGAGCTTGAATGGGGCTGGATACAAACTTGAATTAGCCTCCAGGGCTCAGGTTAGCTCCATTTCTGTCAGACATCACACAACCAGACATCTTATGTTCTCTATTTTTCCTCAGTGCTCGTCCCCTCCCTCTATCCCGCCTCTCTCTCTCTCTCGCGCTTTTCTCTCTCTCTCAGAAGTGGGTCACAGAGTGGTCCCACTGGACCTGGGGAGTAGTGCATGCTGGGTAGAAGGGGGTTGCATACTGATGTGACGAGTCCTTTCTGAATCGTTTGACTGCAGCACAATATAACAGTGTTGTTGTGTGCCGTCAGCCCCCCTATATCCCCCAAAAAGTATCACAGCGTCTACCTTTTCTTCTCTGTCTGTACCTGTGTCTGACTCCATGTGTGCTTCTACTGTACATGTGTGTGTGTGGGAGGGGATGGAGAAAGACACAAAAGAGAGGGAGTGAAAGGGGGGAGACAGATTGACCCTCCCCCCTACTTTCTTGCGTCCCTCAGGACAGGAGGTTTGGAGAGCCAGATCAGATTTCTGATCTCGACCGTTTCCTGCAGCGTATGAAAACAAGTGGTCTAAATGGCCTTGTGTGATAACCAGGAAGTGGCTACACTTTGCCACTGGCTATATTCTCTACATGTAACTCTACATGTATTTCTAAACGGCTGGTTTGTATGGGGGCAACCACAAACTTTGTGATGCTTTTATTGATTGTAAATGCACGCACAGGCCTGCAAAATCGCTACGCTTGCTTCTGTATATTTGACTGTGCAAGTGTCTGTATTTTATGTGTAATCCGAGCCTGTCCCCCTCTGCACATAGCTCAGTGTCAGGACACAGCAAAATGCATGTATTACACAGACTAAGGAGGATGGGTTTGAGTAATGAGCTTTTCCTTGTCCTAATTAGCTGAACATGAGAGGGATGCACACACCACACACACACACACACACACACACACACACACACACACACACACACACACACACACACACACACACACACACACACACACACACACACACACACACACACACACACACACACACACACCACACACACACACACACACACACACACACACATACACACACACACACACACACACATCCCAACAGAAATAGGCCAGGGCCCATCTTCCCAACCCACTTTGAGGAAAATTATTAGAATTTGATTGTAATTGAGCAGTGCTCCTCATGTATTTGCCACCACTTTATACCGACAGAGACACATCCGATGTGAAATAAGTATACATGTGTATGTTGATCGGGTACAAAGTGTCAATTGGACCAATAAATGACAGCTATACCTGGGTGTGTCTTGTCTTACCTGCACATGATCTCGTGGGTCAACAAAACCCGACACATCTCTGGGTTTTTATCCTGGCCCTCATAGATAATCGCCTGAAGGATGGAGAAGAAAAAAAAAAGAAATCACAGAAGATTCAAAATAACCGTGATTGAGATTTTTTTTAATTGGCATGTGTAAAAAAAAAAGAAAAAAGGGAGCCATGATGCAGGGGCAAATTCAAAAAAGAGAAAAAGTGTGTCTCTTTCATCTGGGAGTAGTTTTGCCTATCTGGCAAATGTGTGTGTCGTGGGAATCCAGTCCTCCTGAACAGGAACGCTCTGTTCTGACAGAGACAGTTAAAGAGAAAGTGTGTGTGTGTGTGTGTGTGTGTGTGTGTGTGTGTGTGTGTGTGTGTTTGTGTCGTGCATGTGCGTACTCCTGCGATTGCATATGTGTTAGTCCGTGCACGTATGTTTATATGCTGTGTACAGTGAGCAGTTGGACTGCCAGACTGGAGTATAGTGCACCATCTGGTCCATACAGCACAGCGTCCAAAAATCTAGTCTGGTTACCCCTCCAACCCCACTCAACATGCTCTCCAGGGCTGTGATCACCCTGCACACACACACACATACACTGATAAACATGCCAACACACGTGCACAAACACACACGCACAAAAAACATCCCCTCCTACTCCTTTCATTCTAAGGCAAACTCTCTTCAAGCCTAATGGCACTAGAGGCGGAATTGGCAAAACAAAAGACCTGATATCAAAACAGTGTTGAAGGGGCTTATTTTCTGCGTGTCTAAGTCATCGGTACGGAGAATTCCCTCAGTGTGAGCCAGCCCACATGTGCTGCTCTGTATTTCTTTGTGTGATTGAATTGGCCATAACACACTCTGGGATAGTTTGTTCTGTTTCACATTGAGGAAATGAGGGTCAAGGTCCTCAAAGAGTGAGCTGGCATGCATCACTGTCTCTCTCAAACACTAACACACAACCGCTTCTGCACCTCGCTGAAATATTCACACACTATCACACACACACACACACACACACACACACACACACACACACACACACACACACACACACACACACACACACACACACACACACACACACACACACACACACACACACACACACACACCGCCTGGTGCTTGTAGAAACACACACACATCCACACACCATCCCCACTAACTGGCTGCTGTAGAGGTAGAGTATGAGGACACATGTCCTCTACTTTTCTGGGCCCCTGTAAATGTATTCCACAGGTAAGACAGGTCGTTTATCAAGCCGCCTGTGCTGAGCTGAAGTTGAGGGTCTCAGACACAGGCATGCAGCGGGGGGGGGGAGGAGGTGGAGGAGGGGGGCAGTTGGTTGGAGGTAGGGGCAACATTCAGACCCACACAACCAGCGAACGGATGCACGGGTTCACTCTTTAAACCTGTAGTTTAATGCAGACCTCTTACCTGTTTAGTCATAGAGTCGATGAGACGAACATACAAGTCCTGCTCAGTCCTGATCCCTGCAGAGACACAGAGAGAGGGAAATGATTCAAATGTGACCGGCAGGCTTTACTTAACATCTGAGGCAAAGCTTTCCCCATTCTGGGGGATATTTCAGATCACAAGTTGTATTCAATCTGAAGTCTCCTCTGAGACACTTATGGAAACCGATTGAGCCCAAACTGTTAGTAATGACTTTCTGTATTTGTTGCATGCTTGAGACTTGAAAAATGTTTATTTCTGTTGATTTTATCGCAAAAAATGTAGTAGAACTTTGTAAATGTGCACAGCAGGGATGAATGAATTATAATCAAGATTATTTAATTATTCAATCGAGGCAACAAGACTACAAAAAAAAAGAATCATTAAAAAGTAAGATGGCAAACATTTTATTATGCTGCCTTGGGTTGTTTACTGCTGACCGGAGAAGATCTATTTAATGTAGGAAGCTCCAAGCAAAACATAATTATAATTATAATAATGCAAACCTAAAAATAATAATTATATAAGAATCATATTGTGGTAATTAAAATAATGTGTAAATAACATTTAAAGCATTTAACATAAAGCATTACTCATTCACGATTAATTAAAAAATAATACATGTAAAGAACACGATGTGACCTCTTAAGACATTTGTTTCCCGAGTTTCCTCTCGTTGCTTTGGCGTATCATTCGCACACTGCTTTTGTTATTGCTCAATAAAAAAAATGATGGAAGCTAAACTCACCGTTACTGTAGAGGAGCTGAAGCCTATAATGGATCCCATTGTTGGTCTTTTCCCCCGTCGTTTCCTATGAAAATTAAAGCAAGCAGAGCCGGTCAGAGCAGGCATCTCCTCCTGGGACTCTACTGCGCGTCCACAACATAGCTACGTTTGTCGAACTGTAATATCATTTAAATTACTTCGATATGTCATCCACGCAGACAAAAGAAAGAAAAAAAGTTTTAAACTTGAACTACTTTTCTTTACATGTTTTGATGAAATATAGCGTAAAACGTAATGTATCGAAAATCTGACCTTTTGAAAAAATAACTAATATATAGGACTCTTTTCAACTTTTACCTAAATTAGAAACGGAAATCGTTTGAAAATATTACCACAAAGGTTAAAGATACAATAATATTATTTATATATTCAGTAAATCACATTGTGTATGGTATATAATATTAATGTGTGTTAATACTAACACACAGTAAAAGGCCATTTGGATCTAATAAACAAGTCAATACAAGAGCTGATGAATAAAACAAGCATTTAAAGTAAAACACTCCCATTTAACGCTACTTGCAAACAGATCAATATTACGCTTGATCGACGTATCAAACCCGAATATTGATGTTTTTTTTTGAAAATTAAATATTGTGTCTGACAACACCTGCAGAAATAAAGCAACCCGCTGTGCTCAACTGACATACGACATATTAATAATAGTGGCAAAAGTGTTCATTCACTTGATTTACACCTTTACGTAAATTAGTTCAACATTAACTTCGAAGGTTCTGTATTTATAAAGAAAAGCTAAGATAATCAGAAGTGTGTAAATCTTTCAGGAAACCACATCTAAAAAGCCTCCAGGACCCATGATCCCTGCTGTGTGCGTCTGGCCACTTTGTTAACACACGTCTGGTAATTTATCACTTTGACTTAACAACCAATATACTGTGTCATGCATCAGTCGATGCTCCGCTAAAATGCACGCATTACAAGTTTATTTTAAAGATTTTATTACAAACTGTCATGTAGTGATTTGTTTTGGGTTTTTATGAAATGTGCAAACTCACCTTATCCTTCTCTACAAAGTCGATGTAGGTGGTTCTCTCTATTTCCACCGGCTGGCCCTGTCTGTCGTACAAAGCCAGGACGAAGTGGAAGAAGTTGGACTTGCGAAGATTGGAGGGCGGCTGTTTCTCGAAGTGTGCCCGAGCCAGACCCACTCCGCTGCGGACACAAGCACAAACCAGCAGCAGCCACCACGGAGACAGTTACAATTATTTAATTCAATTAAATTGCAACATAAATGAGATTAGCTTTAGAATATATAATCTACAATCACCTATGTTTCAGTCACTGTCCATTAGAAAAACCTTAAATAGGCTACATATATGGCATAATTTAATTAAAACATCTTTCTAATTCGCTGAAAGGCCATTTTAAGTTTAAATCAACAATCATTAAACAACTAAGTAAAAGTTTTGAGCTACAGGCCTAAAACAGTTAAAACATAACAATGTATTATTCAAACATAATTTTGACAAATAAATTGCTTTGGTGGCAGGAGGACTACTGTCAATAGAAGTGTGATATTTTATTTCTAAATTTAATAAGGAATTCGATTTTTTGGTTGAAAAAAACACTGAATTTGAACTGTAGAAATATATGCAAAAAATAACCTCTGCTTACTAAAATGAAAAGCTTAACCACCACCGAAGTAAGGTGAACATCTGAAAATCACTCTCACAGCCCACCAAAGTGAATCCAAGCCTTTCATTTAAACTACAAGCCGTAAAGTGCCTGGAGCTAACTGTGCTTTTCCTCAAGAAATATGCTAAACCACTCTGAGGCACACGCAGTTATTATATTATCTTATATTTAGAGCTGAAAACTTATAAAAGCCAGCAGGAACAGTGGTTATCCAACTGTACGTCCTCTGGGAACGCGAGCTGCCCCGAGTGATGCAGCCCCTCCGTCTCTAACACCGCGGATCTGAACGCGCTCCCCGGTCTCCACGCCCCGGTGCAGCGCAGCGCCAAGGCCGCCTCAGGCTCACCTCTGGGCGGCTGTGTTGGAGTCCAGCACTCCGGCGCCCTGCATCCATGTCCGAACCGCGTTCATCCCGGCCACCATGGGCTCTTCTTTCATACTACTCCCACTCCTCTGGATGCTCTCGTGGATGCCAAACATCAAAACGCACCTTCACACCGTCGCTATCTCTCTCTCACTCTCTCTATCCTCCTGTCCTTTGCTCCCTCCTTTTTTGTCTTCTTCCTGCCTTCCCTCCTCTTGCGTCTGTTTGATCGCACTGTCAGAGGAGCAAAGTGGCGTGGTCTATTTCACTTGGCGTTTAGTTGCGCGTGTGTTTCTCAAAGTAAACAAAAAGATGCGACATGTGGAAGGAAAAGGGGAGCTGTCAGCATCCAGGGTTAGCTGCACCTCATGTCAGCGACTCCACAAGAAAAAGAGGGGGAAGCAGCAGCAGCGGCAGCAGCAGCTGTGAAGATGAACACCGTTGAGAGCGATGAAAGGGGAAGCGCAGGATGAGAGGCTGCACTGAGTTGGCGGCAGTCCCCCGGATCAAGGTGCAGCTGACAGAAACACAAGCAAAATGTCACTTTTTTCCTTGCAAACAGTCCACGGTGTGAAGGAAAACCAAGGAGATGAAACACGCTTCCAAGCTCCGTCGTTTTATTTACTTCTCCTCTGTTCAGATGAATGAAAACGGGAGATTACGCGCAATTAAGAAGCAGTCCTGGGCAACAGCGTCTGTTCCACTCCTCGTCAGCTCCTGCTCCGGTGCTTTGCGCTCTATTCTTCCCTGAGGGATCACTTTGGACCATCTCTGGGATGCCAAACAGGAGAGAACTAGTAGGTGAGGGAGGCGTGGTCTACAAAGCGAACGGCGACGCCCCCAAACACAGTTAATAACACGGACAATCAGCTGTCCACCAACCCAGACGAGCACGCTGCCCGCCCGCCTGCCTGCTGTCCCCGCCTCGTCCCAGCGTCCCGCCCCGGCCACTTAGCCAGAAGCTGTGCACAGACCGTATGTGTGTGTGCGCTCATGTTGTCTTGTGCATTGACAATTAACGTATATCAAACATCAGCTCAGGGGAGTACATTAGTTTAATCCACGCAGTGTGCCCACTGCGACTAAAGGGCAGAGCGGAGAGGAGCCCCGGGGTGGCGGCGCTGACATCCATCCTCTTCTGGCTGCGTTTGTCACTCGATCTGCTATGGAAAAGTGCCCGTATCTCTGCAAAAAAAGACGGAACAGAATGCGATTAAATGTTTACAAGAGCATTACACAAAGTGGATATTTGTCTCATGATTATGTGACAAAAACACCAACAGAACACAAACATTTGAACATAGTTGCGGTGTTTTGTGCAGATTTAATGTTGCTTTCTTGTGTCAAATTAATTCAACAGCAACAAACGAGTTAGGAATTTTCCACATTGTGCATGAGTGTTACGATCAAATGACTTAATTTGAGCATTTAAAATGACATTTAAATGTACTTTCTCGTAAAATCGGAATCAAACGCGTTGAGCAGTCCAAGTGCTCATTCAGAGTATCAGCTCTGGCAGATTATGAGCTTAAGAAAAGTTTCAGCTCACAAAAAGCTTGGCAGTCTCTGCGAGCATTTTTCTGTTACAGCCCGATGGTTTGAAATTAGCTTTGATTAGATGCATTACATAAATCTTGTGGGACTAAATGCTGAATCCAACATAAATATGAGGATTACAGCTAAACTGCATGTGTCCCGCTGTCCAAAGAATTTGCAAACACTCGAAAGTAAGGGCTCAAAAACAAATAAACTAACACAAAATGGTGAAATACAACATTTGCATGGACCCTGAAACTGCACGGTGAGCTCATGAAACAGTGTTGAACCCAGGTTGCATGAGAGCATTTCTTCCCCATGCTGCCATCCGTTCTGGTTTCCCCCATCATTACAGAGTCATTTCTAAATTGTCAAATCGAATTGTCTGGGGGCCATCTGTTCATAAGTCCTGTTTGGTTCATTGTAATGAAATGGACCAAGGAGAGAGTCCGTTTGTTTTATCAGGTGTGCATCTTTGAAAATTAAGATTTTATCAGCAATTGTTGAAATCAGTTTGACACGTGTATGTCGTTTGGATCACAGATTAGTAAAGCTGCCTCAGGAAAAAATTCTGTAAAAAAATACAGAATGCGCAAATTTGTGCAATATAAATACCATTCTGTAATTTTAAAAGTCTGAAACTTTTTTTTTTAAGCAATGATATGACATGTTTTGAATGCAGCCAACAGACTCGGACATTAGAGTCTCAGCAGTCTGATAAATGCCATACACGGTCAAGGTTGGACACCACTCCCCTGCAATCATCTCATTATTGTCTATAGATGTTTATTTATGTCTCCTGCTGTGGGAGGGGAAATGTGAGCACTGAGCACCCCTCCACGTGAGTACAATATATAATAAATAGTGATAAATAAAAAGCGACGTGAGATAAAATGTCTCTCACACTTATACGCGCACACACACGGTCAGAGCCATCTTTCAGCACATTTGTCTGATTGTGGCCGGCTTTCTCGCCATGATCCCGTCTGCCTTGGTCGGCATGCGGGCCAGCGCGAACACTTGAGGCCTCTGGGGTGGCATATATTTATATCCCCGAGCACCAACACATACTGTTAGCCCAAATATCACCGTCTCAGTATCCAAAAACAGAGATGTCAGATGGGGCCCGATGATCCAGCATGTTAATACTGTGATTTACTAACTCAATGGCACCCAGACTGGAAGGTTTGCTAAATATTCCCGGTCATTACGCACAGGCGGGAATGCGCACGCCATGTAAACGATGTTAAGGCGTGTATGTATATGACTTCCATTCAAGAGTCCACATATGGGATGGCGATTAAGATTTTCCTGCGTTATAATAGACATTTTTAAGCAAGTGATCAGAAAGGAGAGGCGCCTCTTCTAACCGCCAGATGTTCTCGTAAATCAAAAGGTTGGGCTGATGATAATAATGGCCTGATTGAATTGAAGACTCATAAAAATGACTAGTTGTAAAAAGCAGGCATATGCTTATGAGAATGGGCCTTATGTCTAACAATATGCTCTCTAGTCGACATAAAAGAAGATAAATATAGATGCTAACCGTTTAAATATGTCGACAAGATAAAAGCAGAATGTCATTTCCTTGATACCTACATAACATACGACGTTATCATAACAGTGTGTTAAATAGTTTCTAAAGCATGCAAGGAAGTACTTTTCTGCTATTAAACTGAATGAAATATTAAGATTTGTGAATAAATCAGGGGCAAACTAAGATAAAAGTGTGTATTTGTAATAAATATCACACTGCTATAAAATATGTTTAATTTCCCCTGGCTGTACAACACATCTGTGGCACTTTCCCATGATGACCTCTCATATTTCACTTCAGGTGAATTGAAGGCCTGTCAGCCAGAAACCTCAGTCCCTGTATTTGGTGCAATGTTTCCATCTAGTGGCCTTAATATGACATTGCACGATTATAAATAAAATATGTTGTGTCCAAGTTAAATCACTATTGTCAAATGTAGCACTTGCATAGTAAGTGGAATGCAGATAAATGCCATCTGTCCAAGTTTCTCTGCAACCATTAACTAACATGGTCAATACATGTGGACAAGGTCTATGAAAAAGAGTATTCAAGTTGTATTATATTTGATGTTGTAGGCAACATCTGAGGATGAACCTTTAGAATAAATCATGTAGATTCAGTCTAAATCTGTTATTGTCTGAAGGGGATTACCGACTCCAATTCAATTTCTTTGATTTTCTTTCTAAATGGAAACAAGTCTTTGTTTTGAGGGGAATGATGGGAAGGAATGTACAGTTTTTGTGGGAAAAAGTTACCAATGTAATACCCGTTGAAGACAGAGGTGAACTTTTCCATTTGCTTTAGAAAGTTCAGATATGTGTCTAATTTCAAAATGACTACAACATAGGCTTTCTTTGTCCTTATACCTAAAGGTCAAAACAAATGACGTCAAATGGCTTTAGCAACTCTGCTGCCGACTGCTCCCCAGTTTCATGTTCCAGAAACGATTTTAGCCAAAAAACTATCAGTTCAGCAAAGAGAGTTCAAAATGTTTCACAGGTGGCGACAAAGGACTGAGAATCCATTGACTATTAATATGCTGGGTTGATGGCTGCGTTAAAACAATAAAACACTTTGATTACATTTGTACCCTTTGACGTCCTTTAATCTGAGACACACTGCGGTTTGTTCCAGTGAAATCATGTGAGACATGCGGAACAATACATCATTATAGTGAGACTGAAGCCAAGGTCACGGCTGACTCATCAGAACTCATAATGTATTAATTGCCTTTATGGCTGTCTCGGTTTTAGCTTTTTAGCACAGTACCCACTTCCTCCATTATTTTACATGGCTAGCTTTGTCTTGAAATTGTGCTCATGTAATATGTGGGTCGCTGCTTTAAGTAGTTTATGGAAAAACTCTTATAATGTAGATTATCCAATTAAACATATAGCTGAAACAATTGTTTTAAGTCATATTTAAAGCAAAAATTCCAAGCTGGTTTTGTAAGATTTTGATTTGATAAATGTTATGTATAAAATATAATAACCTTAATATCTTAGCATGATAGACTCTATGCATTACATTAATGCATACAATGTACAACAATATCTGTTTTCTTTTCTTATTACTGCCTTATTTTTATTCCATATTTTATTCCATTCTACTGTTATATTTAACTATATCTTTAATATTTTTTTCTAGTTCTCTATCTGTGTTTTAATTGTTGTTTTACTTTCATGTATGCACCACGACACCTAGTCAAATTCCTCGTAAGTGTAACCCTACCTGGTAATAAACCTGTTTCTGATTTGATTCTGATCTTAAGGTTTTGGACTCTTAGATAAAAAAAGAACTAATATGTCCCTTTGGGTTTTGGCAAACTGAAATAGGAATATTTCACTATGTTCTGACAATTTACGGAGAACATGATTACCGGTTTAATTGACAAAACAAAGATGAATCCATAATGAAAATACAGTAATTGTTATTTGCAGCTTTACTGGATATCCATTAGTTCATTTCAAAAGACAACATGAAGCTGGATGACCTTACAATGATCAGCTCTATCATGTATTTTGAAAAAACGAGATTTATTAATGGACACACTGATACAGAAGATCTGATGTAATGTCACGTTGAATAGTGCCATAGGGCGTGCATTACAGCAGTATCAGTATGTTCTTCCCCTATTACATTCAGTGGGAACTGGAAAATGTGTCATGTGCTCTCTGTAACATTAAACCAACAATAAAGAACCTTCGGGGAAAAGGTCAGGAGTGTTGGGTTAAACGTGCAGTATGTCGGCCCCTGACTGTGCTTACATCACTTAACCTCTTCTGCTTTCGCTGAAGGGGAAGTGAAGGTTTACCACTATGACTGGGAAGAGATTCTCACTCTTAGGTGTGGTGTTGTTTGTTTGGGCATTTCCAACACGTGATGTGGTGTTTTGGGAATATACAAATCTGTGTATTCACTTTGCTAAATAAACACTGGATTTGAAGGTTACTTGGATCTGCTGTGTAAAAAGACACCATCTTGTCCACAATGTACATAGGATTTAAGGTGAAAAAAGTCTAAAGATCTTGAAATATCTGCTTTGAGAGATGTAATAACACATTTCCTATCCTGTGTTTGTCTGGTATATTTATTTTATCTTCTGAATTATATGACATTATGTGATTAGTATGATTATAAAAGAACAGAATGCAGTTTGTCTTAGTTTAAATTCCCTTTGCCTTACAACCTGTCCTGATGCAATGTAAAACTCGACTTACTACATAACTAAAGTGTTTAATGATGATAGAGAAGGACGGAGAGCAACAGAGAGATGGGAAGAGAACATAACACAAACTACATGTGTCACTTGGCAAGCAAAGGAGGAAATACCACACGTGCCACATCTCCTTCCAAAGAACATCAACAGACACAACACTGTCGTTCAGCTTTGTGAGAAGGAGAGTTTAGTCTAATAGCCACACTCACCTAACTGGTTAGGGAAAAACCATGAACAGCTGACAAGATGCAACCCTTTTTAAATGAGTCAAATAGAAAAAACTATTGATGCTTCTGTTCTCTACTAAAAAGGTACAAGGTTAGGTGTCAAGAGTGTAAAGAATGATACTTTGTCAAAACAATGTAAAAACATTCCAATAAAGACTCTAGTTAAGGTCAAATATCAATTCTTCTAATAGAGAATAATGCTGCTGATTGTAACTGTGAAATAAAGGAAAATCCAATATTCAGCAAAATGATACACAAGACAAACATTTTTGCGTTAAATAAGATTTTATTTTTGCACTCATCAGTTAAAATATTACTAACTACAGGATAAATTATTAGATAAATAGAAATAAAAATAAATAAAAAGCACAACAAACATTCAATGATATGTCCAGTTTGGAGATTCTCTTTTCCTGTTGAGCTCAAGGTTTGTTTTTCTTGCGTTTGTTGTTTTTGTTCTTCCTGCCACTCATTCTGTAATGTTAAACAAAAGATAAGGAAATTAGTTCTGAAGAAGGCAAGCAAAATCATCTAATTGAGTTCTCTGTAAAGTAAAAGTTAAAACCTTGTCTACTAGATTGATGCCGTTGAGAAGGTTACCATCTCAAACTATTAATCAATCGGCAATAAGGAGAACATACAGTAATTATACTCTCTCACAAATTATCCCCTTCTTGTGGCTTTGATGCAAAAATGTCTGTATACAAAATGATAGAAGCAGGGGGAAGTCAGATGACAAGCAACAAAGTAAATTACTGAGGTTAACTTGTATGAATTAAAGGGGGATACATCCTGAATCTCCCACTTGCCACCACTGGGAGGCACTGACCTGATGTGGCTCCACTCGCTCCATGGTGAGTCACAGAGCGCATCTTTAGCCCGGACACAGACCACCTTAGTCCTACGTTGAGTGACCCTAAACTGACAAACGTCTGAAGAGTTGAATGTCAATGTCTGAGAAATAAAAACAAGTTATATTACGTCATTTTTTGATTTGTGGGATTTTCTGTCATTTGACATAACATTTGTATTTTGTGAGATTCATTTTTTTACTTTAACTTCATTTTAAATTGCAGATTTCAGTTGTGTCTTACCTCAGTTGATTTTCTGTTTCCGCACAGGTCCTTGCATCTTTCGCATCCCCACCTGAGCTGGGCAATCTCGAAACTAAGAGGGAAGTAGGAGTAGGGACTGCTCCAGGAGCTCGGGTAACTCCACTGTATCGTAGTTTTGTTTACTTTACTGATTTCCACCTTGTCAGGTTTCACTATAGAGATGACAAACAAAGACAGAATCAGAAAACAAATAAAAACAGAGAAAGGGGACTACTATAGGAAAACAAAAACACATCTCCAGGTCACACACACCTATCTCTGACAGGAGAAAGCGTTTGGAGTAGTTATCCAAATAGAAGTACTTCCTCCACACGTAGACAGTGATGTCGATATGCTGGCTCTCCTCAGTGAAGGGGCAGTGCTGCTCATCCCGGCACGAGATCTTCCTTTTTCTTTGATTTTTTTTGTCCACTGAACAAATTAAGTTACTCTGACCTGAGGAGCACGTCCAACGGCGACCGCTTTTATCCACAGAGCACTGGGTTTCATAGTTGTCAGAAACACTGCATACAAAAATACATATATTTATTGACAAGACTTTGATATTCATGTCAATAACATGAGTCAACGTTTTATAGACAAAAAGGCTAAGTAGCAAAACAGCATTCGGGAACTTCTAGAGCTGTGTTATTTATTTAAATTAAAATCTGATTGCAATGATCCCTGCATGACATGTTAAAGAAGTACTTTGTGCTTCCTTTCACAAGGAGGTATTTATGCATGCCACTGTGTAGTCTCAGCTCTGACATGAGTCTGAACATGATGTTATTATTGGAGAGAGAAACAGAAAACATTTCAGCAGCTAGTGAGCTTACCGTCGAGCTTTGATAAATGCTACTTTGCCACCAAGACCGGTGAGTTTGGGCCAAGAGCAGAGGAACTCTCCGTTGTAATTTGTAGCCGAGCAATTCAAATTCTCATCTAATAGTGGAAGAAACATAAACATGCAGAAATGGGAACACACACAAAAAAAGAGAAGCAATTCATCAGTTGAAATCCCTTAAAAGTTCCCCAAATCGTGCTGCTGTTTAACTGTGACATTGCAATATTTCAAATAACACTCCACCTCTTCTCCGGTTAGTTTCATTGTCTTGGATCAGGACAACAGTGTGATTGAGGAGCGATCCATCCTTGCTGTGGCAGGTGAAGTTGCCCCCTACTAAGCTTTCCTCTAGCATATAGGTGTTTCCTTTCTGTTCTTCCTCATTTCCGTCCTTTCTCCAAAAAATATCCTCGATCTTGGCGTCTTTCCTCAGAAGCTCCGCTGGCTGCTCCAGGCACCTCAGGGGCATCTGGTCCCATGGTGCCTCCACGACCAAAACTACAGGAGGACACAGGAGTTAAATGAGGTTAGGGAAGAACATATTTGAACGTGGAGTGAGGATAATGTGTTTTCAAAGAGATCAAACTTACTGTGGGGCAGCAGAGTCCAGTGGCCAGTTGGATTTTGATGACTGACTTGCAGAAATACACAGACCATACAAACAAATAACTTCATCTGAATAACAAGGAGGAGACAGAAAGGGAGAAAGTGAGGTCTAAATACATACTACCTAAAAAAAAAACATTACATCTTGAGTTAATGACACAAAATGCCATAAATTGACCATGTTAGCATTATGTAAAAATCTAAGGAACTACATTTGACAATACAAAAACATGAACATTACCCAAAATACCAGAAAATACAAGGATAAATTAAAACAAAAATAACAAGGAAACATTGCTTAATCTCAATAACCAAACATGAAGAAATATGATGCTTAACATTCCTTCATTACAACATCACTCAAATTTGCCTCAATATAGTCATATCTAAAACACATATTTAAACTCACTATATCATACCAAAGTTACGAAGAGCCACTGGCTATGTTTGTATTAATGAAAATGCAGTTGGCATGTTCATAAAATAAAAAATCCGGAATCAATTTTAAATATGTCTATAGGCCTATGTCAATTTATAGTTTCAACATTTTACTTAGTTATTTAAAAGCCTAAAGCTACACATTGTTCAATGACTAACCTATCTTTATGGATTCATCTCAATATTTTTCTAAAATAAAGTTAAACAAATAACAAATCAGTCAGATATCTTACCTTTGCATTAGTCTCTCCGATTCTGCCATTCTGACGGCCTTTTATGTCTTAACGCATGCTGACGTTTCAGAAGAGACAAACCCATTTCCCGTCCAGAATAAAAAAGTCCAGAATAACGTCGCTTTCCATCAGCCATGGCATGAACAGAGGAAGCCATGCTCACTCCCACTGCCACACTTCACTTCTTTTGTGACCTTTTGTATTCCTGTACATTATTTCAAAGGTTTTCACGGCTATTTGTCCCCTTTAGCAGCATATTAACGCTGTTTGTAGCAATGCTATTAAGAGCAGTGCCTGTTTGTTTACCTTCAGGCTGGCATGTATTACATTTCACTTTCATTTTGTCATAGCCTTTGTTACACTGGGCAGGTTGACGTAACACTAGTTGCAAACAATAGCCTTAACCACAGTTTATTTGACATGTTACTTATGTGGCTAACGGTACACTTTTTTCTCATGACACAGTTTCAAAGTGTTACATTTAATGTATTTTACGAAGACACAACATTACACAAAGATAAAAATGTGCACAGCACAATTATGAATGCTCCATAATAAACTTAATTTAATGTAACAACCCCACGAAAACAGCTAGCTTGTTTCATGTGGAAAGGGAGATTAACGCTACGTGCACATTACTAGTCAATATCGAAATGAGGATGTATAATAAAGGTAATAGAATAGTTTCATGCTGAGGGTTAGTTGGACCAGCATTGCAGGACATCTTTATATAGAAAATATAAAATACCTTCCTTCGTGTTTTCTGACATTACTTTTGCCGTGAAAAGTGTGGCGTTATCCCAGGACGCACTGGGCTTGTGATTGATCGCGCACACCTGCAGCGAAATCAAATTACACTTCCAATCAAACCCTTCAGAATAAAAGGGTAAAGCCTACAAACGATAGAGGTAATCTTATTATAGACACACACATGCATTTCAAACATTTGGTCTACCTATGTTGTAAATGTATTCTCTTTTCGATTTATACACGGCATCTATTGCACGTCTGTCCGTCCTGGGAGAGGGATCCCTCCTCTGTTACTCTCCCTGAGGTTTCTCCCATTTTCCCCTTTAAACTGTGGGGTTTTTCCTTTTTTGGAAATGTTTCCTTGTACGATGTGAGGGTCTAAGGACAGAGGGTGTCGTATTGTCATAGTGATATTCTGTACAAACTGTGAAGTCCACTGAGACAAATGTAACATTTGTTATATTGGGCTATATAAATAAACATTGATTGATTAATTGATTGACTTCGCCTCTCGATAGGCCTATACTGACATTTTAAGACATAATTGTCTGTGACAATAATATTTTTTTTAAAACTATACAAATAAAGTTTTCACCCATCTAGGCTTTTATTAGTCTTCTACATGAACCTTATTGATTTACTTTTGATTAATATAGCCTTCATAGATGTTATAGGCTAATGCAACAATAACAATGTGTGTGTCATACTTTCTTGTTGTGTAGCTATCAATAATAGCTTTGGGTTCATGTCCTTGCTTCCTCTGTTGATGAACAATAGGCAAACAATACAATTGGTTTCACGACATACCTAAAGAAGAACGAGAAAAGGCTGGGAGGTTTTTGACAGACCGTGATGGCAGTGGAGTATTTGTTTTGAATTACACCCTGGAGTGATGTAACATTGTGTGTGTGTGTGTGTGTGTGTGTGTGTGTGTGTGTGTGTGTGTGTGTGTGTGTGTGTGTCAAGTGCTATTACCATTTAATGACATCACTGCATTCACTTTCTGATCTGCAAAAATCAGGGGATTATTGTGGGAATTATGATAGCCATTTGCTTGTCTGACACAGGTAAAAGTCCATTAGAGTAAACAAAATATCATCAGAACCACCAATGTCATACATGATGTAGCATCACGTTATTTCCATGATAAATACATTTAAACTTCTGTTTCTGTTTCAGCTTCCTCTGTTTTCGATTTTGGATTCTCTAGAATCTTGATAAATTGAAATCTGTGATTGAAAACTCTCCTGGAATCTTTACATTGATCAATAAACTATATTTATGATATTTTTGTGTAATGTCGTAGCATGTTATGTGTCCTTGCGACATGATGTCACATGTTAATCTGGATGCATACCATTAAGTACGTGTCATCCTTAAAACAGGTTTGACCATTTCTCAATTCTCTATAGGTTTATTCATAGCCGCAAAACACCATGTTTCAAAGACAGAGAAAACCAGAACAGGGTATGAATCACATTTCAGGAAGATGTAATAAACCCTGCCAGGACACAATTCATCCTTAGGCCTAGGAAAATCCACCTGAAGGTGAAACCAGGGAAGGGGAGGAAAATGAAATAGGCTGTCAGGTCAAAGAAGGATTTCTCTTACGGAAGGCTAATAATATGACAGATGTAGGATAAGATGATAAAATGGATAACAAAAGGGACAAATGAGGTCAGAAGATTGGACTTTACCCAACTAGGTGGACATACAAAGGACTTCATTCCTCAATGTCTGTATACCTTCACATTGTTAGGCCAATATGGTACCAAAACAAGATATTTCTTTAGTAATCTTTTTATATTGAAAAGTGTGATTGCAATATTTTTTATTTTCAAAATATCCTTTGAGCATTGTCTGGTTTCAGTTCATTAGGGTTATGAGGGATAGAAATTCAGATTATTGCATTCATAAAATACATTATCCAATAATAGGTTCACTGGGATTAAGTTTCTATACTGTATCTCTCTATCTCTGGGTGCTGATCCTGTGAATCATTTCAGTTTTGTTTAGTCTCAATATTGATGTGAGTGATCTCGCAACACTGTAAACAAACCAAGTTCCTGTCCGGAATTTATTCATGACACGTTCCAATATAGCACAAAAGATGCGTATGCACAATGATTAATGATACTACAGTTTTAAGTATATCTTATTGGCTTCTCATTCAGTTGAATGTCACATTTTTTCAGAGAATCATTTGAGGTTTGGTGTACGTGTAGCCACTTAGTGTTTGAGAAGTAGGATTCCCATTGTTGCAAACATTAGTGTATTAGCTTGCAGTCCATTGTAATATTAAAAGACAACAATAGTATTCCAACAGCCTGTTTTAGTTTTGTTTTTTAGATTATTTATTTATAGTGTCGTGGACAGTCCCCATCGATGAACTGTCACAAAAACAGTAAATGGAGCAGCTTTAGCCGACATGGCTAATTTCCAGCTGTTGTCCCCGGCCAGATGGTAATAGACACCCTTAAAATCACAATATATCAACAGCATTAGTTGTAAAAAAATATAAAATAAAATAAAAAGGATGAAAGACAAGTAGGTACACGCGAAAGGATAAGAGAGGATAAAAGAGAACAATAAGCAACACACGTTACTACATACAGTACATGTCACATATAGCACATCACAATCACATAACAGAAACGAGGGGCAACATCCATGATCACAACATGTAACACAATGTGCTTATGCACAATGATTAATGATACTACAGATTTAAGTATCTCTTATTGGCTTCTCGTTCAGTTGAATGTCACATTTTTTTAGAGAATCATTTTTTGAGGTTTGGTGTATGTACAGTACGTGTAGCCACTTAGTGTTTGAGAAGTAGGATTCCCATTGTTGCAAACATTAGTGTATTAGCTTGCAGTCCATTGTAATATTAAAAGACAAAAATAGTATTCCAACAGCCTGTAATGTGTTTCTCAATGGAAAATATGACTTTTTACCGACCTGCTTTGGTAAGTTTGCCTGACAGATGGATCATCCAATCACCTGCAAGGTATTTTTACAAACGTGTCTGATCTTTTCTAGTTGCCACTGATGTGTTCTAAGTTGCTTGTTTGTCACAAACCATCTGGCACAAAGACTGTTTGGACTGACACGCATCTTAGGAGTCCGAGTGGAATTTCAAATCACCATCAAATTTGGTTTGAATGAGAAATTGCGATTTTCATGAAGCTGCTGATGTAAAATCAATGTGTGTGTGTGTATGTGTGTGTGTGTGTGTGTGTGTGTGTGTGTGTATGTGTGTTTGTGTTTGTGTGTTTGAGGTATACATGTGTTGCCTGGAAGCTCTGATCATGTAGGGAAATTAAGTGATGAAATCAGGTCTACACACCTGTAGCTTTGAAATGCTGTGTATGGTGTGTGTGTGTGTGTGTGTGTGTGTGTGTGTGTGTGTGTGTGTGTGTGTGTGTGTGTGTGTGTGTGTGTGTGTGTGTGTGTGTGTGTGTGTGTGTGTGTGTGTGTGTGTGTGTGTATTTTAATCAGCTGGATAGCACATATACTTTGACTTATTGCCCCATTTCACCACCGGGTCAAATTGACCTGGGAAGACCACAGATGCTACACTTTTAAATAAAATACCCATAATTCAATTAAAGTAGTGCTCGTAATTTTGGGAACAGGGAACCATCCATGTAATTTGTGTGGCAATGAGATGTAATCACCCCTTTTTATCACATCAAAACTTCTGAGATTGGGTCAAGTTGACCCGACGACAGAAAGCTAAATAAACGACAACTTGACTCACAATATCAATTTTAAATGATTTTATTGACTTAAAGATGAACGTATTGCTTCCTGTAAGAAACAAATATCTGTTCCACTGAGTACCAACGTTTTTAAATATGAATAAGATGCATGAAAAAATATGATTCAAATCAGGCTATAAATTATATATGAACATAACCTTTAGAATAAAGATGTAAAATATACAGAGATGAGCAGATTATAATTATTTATTGATTTGAATTGATTGAATCAGCTACAATATTTTTGTATTGAATGAATGTGCATACTGTTAATGCTTAATACAGTATTCTTAACAATATCATTATCATTAATATTCTTCCTCTTTAAATGTTCCTAATTTCCATGAATTTGTCAAGAGACTTTTGTCTCTGATTGCTTTTATTGTTCATTATAAGGTGCGCACAGTGAACAGGAAACTTTAGAAATGTGTGACCATTCGTCATAACCATAAAGAAACAAAATACATAGAGATTAGCAGATTATTATTCATGAATTTATTTATTTAATCATGCTTTAAGATGTTTATATTTAATAAACGTACATAGCATTACTGTTCTAAATGATGTATCATGTAATTTCTTCCTCAAATGTTCCTAATTTCCATGATTTTGTCCTCGAGACATTTGTCTCTGATTGCTTTTATTGTTCATTTAAAGAAATGTAAGAGTTCTTTTTAATGTAATCAATGTGGGGAAATTGGAGCAACCCCGCCTCTATTTTGAACGGAAAATACCCCTGGACATTTGTTCCTTCAAAATGGCTGTCCACTCTTGAAGTTTTTTTTACTTGATTTCATGAATCAGTTGGGAAAACCGAAGCACTCGGAGGAAACCCGTGTGGATTTAGAAGGACAAAGACCCGTGGCAATCTACCCCTAATATTCCCATAAATATTGCACGCTACAGGTTTTTCATTTTCAGTTAAATGCTAAAATGCGGGAAAACCTGGAGGAACCCTGCGGCACAGTTCACTTACTGAACTCTCCTCCAGATGTTGGAGATGGCTTTTCCAACAGACCTAAAGAATCTGCAGATGGTTCTATGTTCCTGAGGTGGGTTGAGCAGGCGATCATTGACGGACCAGACTATATCAGCTCCAAGTTCTGGGTCCTTTAAAATCAAACGGGCTAGGACCATATCTTGAGAGCCCGCAATCTTGCACAAGTGCTGGTAAACAATCTTGTCAAGGTCAGCGAAGGTTGTTGGGGTGGTGTAAAAGTCCACGTGCTGCACCTCAGCCCAAACTCTATCAAAGAGGCTCTTAATGATGTCCCCGTCATCCGCAATAGTGCGCCCCACTTTAGATTTCTTGAAGGCCAGTGTGACCAGCTTCGCCACAAAAATCCGAACGCAGACTCTATTCAAATCCCGCTGCCTGTTTGCGTCCTCCTCCAAAGGACTGGCACAAAGCGCGGCTCGCTCCAAAGCCTCTGACTGAAACAGAGCCTCAGGCCCCATTATGGCCTGTTGGACCCTTTGACTCTGGGTGGCGACCTGAGTGTTCACAAACCAGCTCATCAGCGACACGAAACGCCACGCCTGTTTGCGGATCTCTGTGTACATGTTGGCATGCACCTGAGGAACGAGCAACGTCCTGACAGACGAGTGCCTGACGGGCTCTGGGAAATCACTGTGCGACATACCACTAGCAATGTGTCTGTACAACATGTCGGTGAGTGCCTGAATAAATACTAAATGCTTGACACTGGAGAAGTCCTTGAACCTTTTAGAGACACTCATTTCTTTCCCCCCCATTTCACCTGCCTCAGTCATGAGAAGAGCACTTACGCCGCTCATCAGTGACTTCATGGACTTCGTAGTTTCAGCTTTGGGGTCTGGGTGGAATTTCTTTTTAAGCTTTACCACCATGCGATGAATCCAAGCTTTGGCAAAACGCTTTGCCAAGCAGTTCTTCACCCTCAGCTTTACGCCCTGCTTGCATTTGGTCTTCTGTTTTTGTTGACTGGTGGACTTGCCAGCATTCGTCCTCTCCTGATTCTCCTCCTGCTGGGTCAGAAGGGCTGTGATGCCCTCCGCGGTGTTTGCGATCTCCAGAGAGCACTCCTCTTGCAGCAGAGCATAAACCTGGTCAGGCAAATCGTCCAGGACAGGATCGGTGATTTTTCTCAGCTCCTTGTCAATGAGTTCTTCGATGGATTTTTGTTTGCGGATGTCAATCACTGAGTCCCCTGACGAACTCTGCTCCTGGACTCCTAGTAGTAAGGAAACCACTGAGTCCGGTGACTCAGCTCTGGGCTCCTCGTTATCCACCAATGGTTTCTCCAGTGGGTCGGGACTTAATTTTCTCTGACGTGTTCTACGTTGGCATCTCCCAATTCTAATTTTTCCTGCAAAGGCCTTCAGCATTGTGCAGGTGTGCCCCACCATAACGTTGAGCCAGCGGGGGCGAACGACGCGCTCAGCAGTGTGCATCGGGGTAGAGAGGGCAGAGTTCACGCTCTCTGCCACCTCTTTGCTAATGACAGCTGCACAAAGCTCCACGCTGTCGTCGTCCATCTGGCTCGCAACGTCCAGAGCTTGGGCGATACTCTGGGAGAGCGCGTCCCCCAGGCTGGACCTGATGCTCTCCTCAGAGACAGACGTCTTCATGCCCGTAAAAGCAGCCAAAATGGCCTTAGTTAGGGACGTTACAACCTCGAGAACAAGGTCTGCCACCACGATTAAGGTGGCGCCATCAGGTTTGCCTGATCTTAATAGAAGCCACTGATCTCCTGTCACCCCTTTAACAAAGGGCTCAACAATAGGAAACAGAGTCACTCTGAGCTCTGGCATTGCCTCTGTCTGTTGGCTGTTCATGGCCATTACAACTGTATTAACCCACTAACCAGCAATTTAAACAATACTGTTATTGATTATTTTTAAATATCTAGCAACTGAACAAATTATGGGGATTATTTTTAAATGTTTAGCAATTTAAAAAACAATCTGAATTATTTGTAGATATCCTGATATTCAAAGAATAATGTGGATTGTTTTTAGATATCCTGTTATTCAAAGAATAGTGTGGATTATTTTCAATTACTGTACTAAATTTGAAGGAACTGGTCTGAAGGTGACTGTCTGACAGTAGAAGCTGCTCCTACCTGCAGGAAGATATGTCTACGTCATTCTAAACTTCAAGGACCAAAGCAATCTAGAACGTGACGCCATAGATCGAAGCACCGAGCGATCGCTAAGCCCCGCCCACCCACACAACGACCGCAGCTTTGCAACAGTTGCTAGGCAACCGCTGCCACTTGGTAATATCTGTTTCTTTTCAAACCTTTATAAACTAATTTTAAGGCGTTTTTTCAAACCTTTATTAACATGTTTTAAGGCTTTTTTCCTACGTTTTTTTCAGTAAGAAAACTCCAATATGATTTTGATAGAGTAAATAAAGTTTGTATAAAGTATTTGTATTATGTTTGCAATTTTAAACATGAAATAGTGACTTATTTTGTACAAATGTTTGACCAAGAATGGTTAAGAATATTTACAAATCATATCAGTCAAATATATCTCTCTTAGATATATCTCTCATGTTGTGGACCAAAGCGCTCCACTAGAAGTAGCAAGAATTCTGCTCACCACTTCCACACTTTGAAATCCAACTGGAGCGGCCAGAGTTTACTTTGCAGCTGGAATCTAGCAGAATCAGTGGATCACAAAATAATCTGAAACTTGTCAGGATTCAAGTAATGTGTTTGTGTTGTGAACGTTGTGAAGCAGCCATAGACTGTCCGACCAAGCAACGAGCGTCCTTTGAGGAGCTGCTGACACTCACAGCCATGGTTTGGGAGTTTGAGGGGACACGAAGAGAGGACTAAACAATAATACCATCTGCAAGAAGTTAGCGTGTATGTAGCAGTAGCACATATCAGTTATATTAGAAATGTAGCGAGTGTTTTCATTGAAAGAAGAGCAATACATGGTAGCCTACTGTAAACACTGATTTGTATCGGTGAAAATATCAATTAATGCTAAGAATTTACAACATATTTTATGATATTTAGATCACAAAACACAAGGTTTACATGATTATAGTTAGGTTTCTTTCTATACTGGTGTGTCCAGAGAATATAGTGTTTGCCTCTGGCCACTAGATGTCCCCAGAGGGTTACAGGTGATTACAAGACTTTAATGTGGTTTCCATTTGAATTGAAAAGTTAACTAAGCAGTTGAAGTAATACTTCATGAAACATATACCACCCTTGTTGTTTGATAAGTTATGAAGTCAGCATGGTCTAAGCATTACCATACATTACACATGTAATAATATATATATAATAACTAATAATGTGGAACATGTGCACTTTGGCCTCAGACAGATTTAGATTGAATTAAGTTGGGCTGGTGTACTTGCACAAGTGTCGACCCTGGATGCTCTGCAGCTGTTGAGAATTTCACAGCTGGGCAAGAGGCTCTGTGCAGGCTTGTGATCTGTGGCTCCATGCTGGAATGTCTCCCAGATGCCCCCAAACCGTAACCATCAAATTTGGTTTGAACGAGAAATTGCGATTTTCATGAAGCTGCTGATGTAAAATCAATGTGTGTGTATGTGTGTATGTGTGTGTGTGTGTGTGTGTGTGTGTGTGACGACCCCTGCCTTGTTGTCTCCTGTGGTGTGCATGGCCCTTTAATGTTTCCCCTCTGCCTGTGACGCCCTGATTGGGGACACCTGACGCCCTGATTAAGGACACCTGACGGCTGGCAGAGGATAAAGAGGCCGGAGGCAGAGTCTCGATCGCTCGCTCTCCCGCAGAGGACCTGACCACGGAGCAGCCACGTTGCTTAGCCTTTTTTGGCTTTTTCCTTTGTGTTAGTTTTTCTTTGTTTATGACAAACTTTTGTTAATAAATATATTTTTCATACATGTTCTTGTCCTTTCCCACGCTTTTTGTTATGGCCAAGAGCATGACAGATGGGGGCTCGTCCACTTCTCTTATCTGTGATACAGCAACGGATAGGTAAGATTTGTGTTGGGAGTTGGTGCGCGTGTATAAAGTTTGTTGGGAGCGCGTTTGCAGTGCGGCCGGTTTCTTTGCTTCGGCTCGTTGTGGGAAGGACATTTCAGATCGTTGTTTGGGGACATATTTGATTACTTTGTGAGGCTTTGATTTGTTTGGTATTATATTTTGGGAGAGTGGTTGCTAGTTGTTCTTAGCCGTGGTCAGCTGTTTGTTTTTGTTTTTTTCTCCTTTCTCTCTCGTGGGGGTTTGTTGGTGCGTTGCAGGTGGAGCAGTGCGGAGCGGTGCGGAGTTTTCCCTGGCAGGTTAAGCGGCGGTTCCCTTGGGATTGTTGAGCGGGGTGTGTAGTGTTGCGGAGAAAGTGGTTGAAGCTTCGGCTTGGGAGCATGGCCGTGGTCACAGTAGTGTTGCTAGTTTGCTAGTCGCTTTGCTGGGCCAGCGGTCTCCGGTGCATAAATACCCACCACAAGTAGGCTACTGCATGAAGACTAGGGAGGAGATTAGTCAGTGGGATGGTGAGTTAGTGGGGAAACTCTAATCAGAACATTAGTGTTGTTCCACTTTGGACGCATAATAAGTGTGGTGGTATATGTCCGGGTTGTTTTTGTGTTTTTTTTTTTCTTTCTCATCTCTCGGTTTAAAGGTCCGGTGTTGTGTTCCGGTGAGGGGTCGTTGGAAGTTAATATGGCTGACGTAGAGGCATTTATTGAAGCTCCGTCTCAGGAGTTGCTTGGTACTTTTTCAAGAGAGCAGCTGCTCTTAATTGCTGAGCATTTCTCTGTGTCTATTGTCGGGGATAGAAGGGTGAAAGACAACATAAAGGACTCTATAGTGTCGACGTTAAGGGAGACGGGAGTTTTTGCTGCAAAGGAAGAGGGGGTTTTGTTAAAACCTCGTTTTCAGGCAAGTGCACTTTCTTTTGAGCAGCAGAGGGAAATGTTGTTGTTGCAGCAGGAACACGAAAAAATAAAGTGGGAACATGACAGAGTAAAATATGAACGTGACCAGGAACATGACAAAAAGAAGTATGAGTTGGGAATTGAAAAGGAAATCACAGTGGAGCGGATGCGACAAGAATCTGAGAAAGCCAAGATAGAGTTGGAGGGACATGGTCTGGCTATTCTCAGAGATGGCGCGTTGTCCGGTGAGGGGCTGGGTGAACAGGTGACCAGGTCTCCTCATCGCTTTGATATTGGTAACCTGCGCTTGCTGCCTCACTTTAATGAAAGTGATCCTGACACGTTTTTTTTGTTGTTTGAACGTGTAGCTAGGGCTAGAGATTGGCCTGATGCGGACTGCGCTCTGATGCTTCAGTGTGTTCTCACAGGACGAGCGCAGTCTGCATATTCCTCGTTATGTCTGGAAGATAGCTCTAGCTATAGTAAAATAAAATCAGCGGTGCTTAGAGCATATGAACTGGTGCCAGAGGCCTATCGACAGTGTTTTAGGTCCTTTGAGCAAAAACAAGATCAAACATATGTGGAGATGGCGAGGGATTTGTCTGTTCATTTTAAGCGTTGGTTAACTGCTCTTGACGTCACTACTTTTGACGATTTGTGTGAGCTCATGACTTTGGAACAGTTCAAAAATATTCTTCCTGACAAGATCGCTACTTACATAACAGAACACAGGGTCACGTCTGCGGCTGAAGCTGCTGTGGCAGCTGATGAGTTTGTGTTGCTTCATAAGAGCAGGTTCGGAGGGCGCTCTGGGGCCCTAACTGTTTTTGAAGGAAGTAGAAAGGCTGTTGATGTTGGTTCATTTGGGATGGAGCCAAGGAAATTGGGTTTGGTCAAATCTGAGGTGGATAATAATGATATTTGCCACTATTGTCGTGAAAAAGGCCATTGGAAGGCAGATTGTCCTGCGCTTAGATCAAAATCTGAGGGAGGAAGATATTTTGTTGGGCCTGTTGCGTTAGCTGCTCCTGTGAAAAGCTGCTGTGTTGCCGATGTGCTTACATCCCACTTATGTGGATCTGAGGTTTTGGCATCTTATGCTCCATTTATACGAGACGGCTTGGTGTCATTGGTAGGTAGTAATGTCAGGGTTCCAATCAAAATCTTGCGAGACACAGGGGCTTTTGATTCCTATATTGTTGACTCTGTTTTGCCTTTGTCTTATGAAAGTGACACTGGTGACACCGTTCTGAGTTGGGGAATGGGATTAAAAGTTCTTCCTATTCCTGTTCATAGGATGTATATTGACTGTGGTCTTGTTAAGGGTGAGGTGGCTGTGGGTGTACGTCCAGCTTTGCCAATCGAGGGGATACACTTCATCCTGGGCAACGGTTTGGCAGGTAGCAGAGTCTGGACTGATGTTCCCCCTGCGTTTTTAGTCACTGGCGGTCCGATTGAGTCAGGGTCTGAGGAGAGCTCTACAGTGTTGGCAGACGTCACGTCCTCTTGTGTGACCACTCGTGCTATGGACAAAAATATGTTTGGAAACCAGAAGACCAAGCATTGTCCCACTAGTCAAAGTGGTCGTGGCGGCGGTGGCATTGATGGTGGTCGTGGTGGCGGCAGCGTTGATGGTGGGCGTGGCGGCGGCAGCAGGGGTCGAGGAAGAGGCAAGGAAATGTCCTGCTATCGGTGTGGAGAACAAGGACACATGGCTCGTGACTGTGGGCATGCCAACGACCGGAAGTGCTATTCCTGCGGTGGGCTTGGTCACATCCAGAGACGGTGCAGTCGGGTGAAATGTTACAGGTGTGGCGACATTGGCCACGTTGCGGTGCAGTGCAGTAAAGCCAGTGAAACTAACTGCTACAACTGAGGAAACATGGGCCGTGACGGTAATGTATTGTCTGTCATACTGTTCGATAAATCGTTCTCGCTCTGCCCATCCTTTTAAAGTGTGCTTCTCAGGTAGTTTACCTGAGTTGCTAAAGATGTGGCTGGGTGTTGGAGGAGCGTTGGCAGTGTGAGGGTTGTATGTTGCAATTGGTGGTTTTGTTGGAGGTGGGGTGCATTATGTCTTGTGTTTTTGTTGTTCATTACTGGTGTTTTTTGTTTTGTCAGGGTTGGGATTGGTGTGCCGGTGGTCCTGGGGACACCGACTTTAAGGGGGGGGGGGTGTGACGACCCCTGCCTTGTTGTCTCCTGTGGTGTGCATGGCCCTTTAATGTTTCCCCTCTGCCTGTGACGCCCTGATTGGGGACACCTGACGCCCTGATTAAGGACACCTGACGGCTGGCAGAGGATAAAGAGGCCGGAGGCAGAGTCTCGATCGCTCGCTCTCCCGCAGAGGACCTGACCACGGAGCAGCCACGTTGCTTAGCCTTTTTTGGCTTTTTCCTTTGTGTTAGTTTTTCTTTGTTTATGACAAACTTTTGTTAATAAATATATTTTTCATACATGTTCTTGTCCTTTCCCACGCTTTTTGTTATGGCCAAGAGCCAGGCCATGACAGTGTGTAGGTGTGTTGTGTTTGAGGTATACATGTGTTGCCTGGAAGCTCTGATCATGTAGGGAAATTAAGTGATGAAATCAGGTCTACACACCTGTAGCTTTGAAATGCTGTGTGTGTGTTAATCAGCTGGATAGCACAAATACTTTGACTTATTGCCCCATTTCACCACCGGGTCAAATTGACCTGGGAAGACCACAGATGCTACACTTTTAAATAAAATACCCATAATTCAATTAAAGTAGTGCTCGTAATTTTGGGAACAGGGAACCATCCATGTAATTTGTGTGGCAATGAGATGTAATGACCCCTTTTTATCACATCAAAACTTCTGAGATTGGGTCAAGTTGACCCGACGACAGAAAGCTAAATAAACGACAACTTGACTCACAATATCAATTTTAAATGATTTTATTGACTTAAAGATGAACGTATTGCTTCCTGTAAGAAACAAATATCTGTTCCACTGAGTACCAACGTTTTTAAATATGAATAAGATGCATGAAAAAATATGATTCAAATCAGGCTATAAATTATATATGAACATAACCTTTAGAATAAAGATGTAAAATATACAGAGATGAGCAGATTATAATTATTTATTGATTTGAATTGATTGAATCAGCTACAATATTTTTGTATTGAATGAATGTGCATACTGTTAATGCTTAATACAGTATTCTTAACAATATCATTATCATTAATATTCTTCCTCTTTAAATGTTCCTAATTTCCATGAATTTGTCAAGAGACTTTTGTCTCTGATTGCTTTTATTGTTCATTATAAGGTGCGCACAGTGAACAGGAAACTTTAGAAATGTGTGACCATTTGTCATAACCATAAAGAAACAAAATACATAGAGATTAGCAGATTATTATTCATGAATTTATTTATTTAATCAGCTTTAAGATGTTTATATTTAATAAACGTACATAGCATTACTGTTCTAAATGATGTATCATGTAATTTCTTCCTCAAATGTTCCTAATTTCCATGATTTTGTCCTCGAGACATTTGTCTCTGATTGCTTTTATTGTTCATTTAAAGAAATGTAAGAGTTCTTTTTAATGTAATCAATGTGGGGAAATTGGAGCAACCCCGCCTCTATTTTGAACGGAAAATACCCCTGGACATTTGTTCCTTCAAAATGGCTGTCCACTCTTAGAGTTTTTTTTACTTGATTTCATGAATCAGTTGGGAAAACCGAAGCACTCGGAGGAAACCCGTGTGGATTTAGAAGGACAAAGACCCGTGGCAATCTACCCCTAATATTCCCCTAAATATTGCACGCTACAGGTTTTTCATTTTCAGTTAAATGCTAAAATGCGGGAAAACCTGGAGGAACCCTGCGGCACAGTTCACTTACTGAACTCTCCTCCAGATGTTGGAGATGGCTTTTCCAACAGACCTAAAGAATCTGCAGATGGTTCTATGTTCCTGAGGTGGGTTGAGCAGGCGATCATTGACGGACCAGACTATATCAGCTCCAAGTTCTGGGTCCTTTAAAATCAAACGGGCTAGGACCATATCTTGAGAGCCCGCAATCTTGCACAAGTGCTGGTAAACAATCTTGTCAAGGTCAGCGAAGGTTGTTGGGGTGGTGTAAAAGTCCACGTGCTGCACCTCAGCCCAAACTCTATCAAAGAGGCTCTTAATGATGTCCCCGTCATCCGCAATAGTGCGCCCCACTTTAGATTTCTTGAAGGCCAGTGTGACCAGCTTCGCCACAAAAATACGAACGCAGACTCTATTCAAATCCCGCTGCCTGTTTGCGTCCTCCTCCAAAGCACTGGCAGTTCTCTGCTCACAAAGCGCGGCTCGCTCCAAAGCCTGCCCTTCAGCAAGGCCTCTGACTGAAACAGAGCCTCAGGCCCCATTATGGCCTGTTGGACCCTTTGACTCTGGGTGGCGACCTGAGTGTTCACAAACCAGCTCATCAGCGACACGAAACGCCACGCCTGTTTGCGGATCTCTGTGTACATGTTGGCATGCACCTGAGGAACGAGCAACGTCCTGACAGACGAGTGCCTGACGGGCTCTGGGAAATCACTGTGCGACATACCACTAGCAATGTGTCTGTACAACATGTCGGTGAGTGCCTGAATAAATACTAAATGCTTGACACTGGAGAAGTCCTTGAACCTTTTAGAGACACTAATTTGTTTCCCCCCCATTTCACCTGCCTCAGTCATGAGAAGAGCACTTACGCCGCTCATCAGTGACTTCATGGACTTCGTAGTTTCAGCTTTGGGGTCTGGGTGGAATTTCTTTTTAAGCTTTACCACCATGCGATGAATCCAAGCTTTGGCAAAACGCTTTGCCAAGCAGTTCTTCACCCTCAGCTTTACGCCCTGCTTGCATTTGGTCTTCTGTTTTTGTTGACTGGTGGACTTGCCAGCATTCGTCCTCTCCTGATTCTCCTCCTGCTGGGTCAGAAGGGCTGTGATGCCCTCCGCGGTGTTTGCGATCTCCAGAGAGCACTCCTCTTGCAGCAGAGCATAAACCTGGTCAGGCAAATCGTCCAGGACAGGATCGGTGATTTTTCTCAGCTCCTTGTCAATGAGTTCTTCGATGGATTTTTGTTTGCGGATGTCAATCACTGAGTCCCCTGACGAACTCTGCTCCTGGACTCCTAGTAGTAAGGAAACCACTGAGACCGGTGACTCAGCTCTGGGCTCCTCGTTATCCACCAATGGTTTCTCCAGTGGGTCGGGACTTAATTTTCTCTGACGTGTTCTACGTTGGCATCTCCCAATTCTAATTTTTCCTGCAAAGGCCTTCAGCATTGTGCAGGTGTGCCCCACCATAACGTTGAGCCAGCGGGGGCGAACGACGCGCTCAGCAGTGTGCATCGGGGTAGAGAGGGCAGAGTTCACGCTCTCTGCCACCTCTTTGCTAATGACAGCTGCACAAAGCTCCACGCTGTCGTCGTCCATCTGGCTCGCAACGTCCAGAGCTTGGGCGATACTCTGGGAGAGCGCGTCCCCCAGGCTGGACCTGATGCTCTCCTCAGAGACAGACGTCTTCATGCCCGTAAAAGCAGCCAAAATGGCCTTAGTTAGGGACGTTACAACCTCGAGAACAAGGTCTGCCACCACGATTAAGGTGGCGCCATCAGGTTTGCCTGATCTTAATAGAAGCCACTGATCTCCTGTCACCCCTTTAACAAAGGGCTCAACAATAGGAAACAGAGTCACTCTGAGCTCTGGCATTGCCTCTGTCTGTTGGCTGTTCATGGCCATTACAACTGTATTAACCCACTAACCAGCAATTTAAACAATACTGTTATTGATTATTTTTAAATATCTAGCAACTGAACAAATTATGGGGATTATTTTTAAATGTTTAGCAATTTAAAAAACAATCTGAATTATTTGTAGATATCCTGATATTCAAAGAATAATGTGGATTGTTTTTAGATATCCTGTTATTCAAAGAATAGTGTGGATTATTTTCAATTACTGTACTAAATTTGAAGGAACTGGTCTGAAGGTGACTGTCTGACAGTAGAAGCTGCTCCTACCTGCAGGAAGATATGTCTACGTCATTCTAAACTTCAAGGACCAAAGCAATCTAGAACGTGACGCCATAGATCGAAGCACCGAGCGATCGCTAAGCCCCGCCCACCCACACAACGACCGCAGCTTTGCAACAGTTGCTAGGCAACCGCTGCCACTTGGTAATATCTGTTTCTTTTCAAACCTTTATAAACTAATTTTAAGGCGTTTTTTCAAACCTTTATTAACATGTTTTAAGGCTTTTTTCCTACGTTTTTTTGCAGTAAGAAAACTCCAATATGATTTTGATAGAGTAAATAAAGTTTGTATAAAGTATTTGTATTATGTTTGCAATTTTAAACATGAAATAGTGACTTATTTTGTACAAATGTTTGACCAAGAATGGTTAAGAATATTTACAAATCATATCAGTCAAATATATCTCTCTTAGATATATCTCTCATGTTGTGGACCAAAGCGCTCCACTAGAAGTAGCAAGAATTCTGCTCACCACTTCCACACTTTGAAATCCAACTGGAGCGGCCAGAGTTTACTTTGCAGCTGGAATCTAGCAGAATCAGTGGATCACAAAATAATCTGAAACTTGTCAGGATTCAAGTAATGTGTTTGTGTTGTGAACGTTGTGAAGCAGCCATAGACTGTCCGACCAAGCAACGAGCGTCCTTTGAGGAGCTGCTGACACTCACAGCCATGGTTTGGGAGTTTGAGGGGACACGAAGAGAGGACTAAACAATAATACCATCTGCAAGAAGTTAGCGTGTATGTAGCAGTAGCACATATCAGTTATATTAGAAATGTAGCGAGTGTTTTCATTGAAAGAAGAGCAATACATGGTAGCCTACTGTAAACACTGATTTGTATCTGTGAAAATATCAATTAATGCTAAGAATTTACAACATATTTTATGATATTTAGATCACAAAACACAAGGTTTACATGATTATAGTTAGGTTTTTTTCTATACTGGTGTGTCCAGAGAATATAGTGTTTGCCTCTGGCCACTAGATGTCCCCAGAGGGTTACAGGTGATTACAAGACTTTAATGTGGTTTCCATTTGAATTGAAAAGTTAACTAAGCAGTTGAAGTAATACTTCATGAAACATATACCACCCTTGTTGTTTGATAAGTTATGAAGTCAGCATGGTCTAAGCATTACCATACATTACACATGTAATAATATTTTAACTAATAATGTGGAACATGTGCACTTTGGCCTCAGACAGATTTAGATTGAATTAAGTTGGGCTGGTGTACTTGCACAAGTGTCGACCCTGGATGCTCTGCAGCTGTTGAGAATTTCACAGCTGGGCAAGAGGCTCTGTGCAGGCTTGTGATCTGTGGCTCCATGCTGGAATGTCTCCCAGATGCCCCCAAACCGTAACCATCAAATTTGGTTTGAACGAGAAATTGCGATTTTCATGAAGCTGCTGATGTAAAATCAATGTGTGTGTGTGTGTATGTGTGTGTGTGTGTGTGTGACGACCCCTGCCTTGTTGTCTCCTGTGGTGTGCATGGCCCTTTAATGTTTCCCCTCTGCCTGTGACGCCCTGATTGGGGACACCTGACGGCTGGCAGAGGATAAAGAGGCCGGAGGCAGAGTCTCGATCGCTCGCTCTCCCGCAGAGGACCTGACCACGGAGCAGCCACGTTGCTTAGCCTTTTTTGGCTTTTTCCTTTGTGTTAGTTTTTCTTTGTTTATGACAAACTTTTGTTAATAAATATATTTTTCATACATGTTCTTGTCCTTTCCCACGCTTTTTGTTATGGCCAAGAGCATGACAGATGGGGGCTCGTCCACTTCTCTTATCTGTGATACAGCAACGGATAGGTAAGATTTGTGTTGGGAGTTGGTGCGTGTGTATAAAGTTTGTTGAGCGCGTTTGCAGTGCGGCCGGTTTCTTTGCTTCGGCTCGTTGTGGGAAGGACATTTCAGATCGTTGTTTGGGGACATATTTGATTACTTTGTGAGGCTTTGATTTGTTTGGTATTATATTTTGGGAGAGTGGTTGCTAGTTGTTCTTAGCCGTGGTCAGCTGTTTGTTTTTGTTTTTTTCTCCTTTCTCTCTCGTGGGGGTTTGTTGGTGCGTTGCAGGTGGAGCAGTGCGGAGCGGTGCGGAGTTTTCCCTGGCAGGTTAAGCGGCGGTTCCCTTGGGATTGTTGAGCGGGGTGTGTAGTGTTGCGGAGAAAGTGGTTGAAGCTTCGGCTTGGGAGCATGGCCGTGGTCACAGTAGTGTTGCTAGCTTGCTAGTCGCTTTGCTGGGCCAGCGGTCTCCGGTGCATAAATACCCACCACAAGTAGGCCACTGCATGAAGACTAGGGAGGAGATTAGTCAGTGGGATGGTGAGTTAGTGGGGAAACTCCAATCAGAACATTAGTGTTGTTCCACTTTGGACGCATAATAAGTGTGGTGGTATATGTCCGGGTTGTTTTTGTGTTTTTTTTTTTCTTTCTCATCTCTCGGTTTAAAGGTCCGGTGTTGTGTTCCGGTGAGGGGTCGTTGGAAGTTAATATGGCTGACGTAGAGGCATTTATTGAAGCTCCGTCTCAGGAGTTGCTTGGTACTTTTTCAAGAGAGCAGCTGCTCTTAATTGCTGAGCATTTCTCTGTGTCTATTGTCGGGGATAGAAGGGTGAAAGACAACATAAAGGACTCTATAGTGTCGACGTTAAGGGAGACGGGAGTTTTTGCTGCAAAGGAAGAGGGGTTTTTGTTAAAACCTCGTTTTCAGGCAAGTGCACTTTCTTTTGAGCAGCAGAGGGAAATGTTGTTGCAGCAGGAACACGAAAAAATAAAGTGGGAACATGACAGAGTAAAATATGAACGTGACCAGGAACATGACAAAAAGAAGTATGAGTTGGGAATTGAAAAGGAAATCACAGTGGAGCGGATGCGACAAGAATCTGAGAAAGCCAAGATAGAGTTGGAGGGACATGGTCTGGCTATTCTCAGAGATGGCGCGTTGTCCGGTGAGGGGCTGGGTGAACAGGTGACCAGGTCTCCTCATCGCTTTGATATTGGTAACCTGCGCTTGCTGCCTCACTTTAATGAAAGTGATCCTGACACGTTTTTTTTTGTTGTTTGAACGTGTAGCTAGGGCTAGAGATTGGCCTGATGCGGACTGCGCTCTGATGCTTCAGTGTGTTCTCACAGGACGAGCGCAGTCTGCATATTCCTCGTTATGTCTGGAAGATAGCTCTAGCTATAGTAAAATAAAATCAGCGGTGCTTAGAGCATATGAACTGGTGCCAGAGGCCTATCGACAGCGTTTTAGGTCCTTTGAGCAAAAACAAGATCAAACATATGTGGAGATGGCGAGGGATTTGTCTGTTCATTTTAAGCGTTGGTTAACTGCTCTTGACGTCACTACTTTTGACGTTTTGTGTGAGCTCATGACTTTGGAACAGTTCAAAAATATTCTTCCTGACAAGATCGCTACTTACATAACAGAACACAGGGTCACGTCTGCGGCTGAAGCTGCTGTGGCAGCTGATGAGTTTGTGTTGCTTCATAAGAGCAGGTTCGGAGGGCGCTCTGGGGCCCTAACTGTTTTTGAAGGAAGTAGAAAGGCTGTTGATGTTGGTTCATTTGGGATGGAGCCAAGGAAATTGGGTTTGGTCAAATCTGAGGTGGATAATAATGATATTTGCCACTATTGTCGTGAAAAAGGCCATTGGAAGGCAGATTGTCCTGCGCTTAGATCAAAATCTGAGGGAGGAAGATATTTTGTTGGGCCTGTTGCGTTAGCTGCTCCTGTGAAAAGCTGCTGTGTTGCCGATGTGCTTACATCCCACTTATGTGGATCTGAGGTTTTGGCATCTTATGCTCCATTTATACGAGACGGCTTGGTGTCATTGGTAGGTAGTAATGTCAGGGTTCCAATCAAAATCTTGCGAGACACAGGGGCTTTTGATTCCTATATTGTTGACTCTGTTTTGCCTTTGTCTTATGAAAGTGACACTGGTGACACCGTTCTGAGTTGGGGAATGGGATTAAAAGTTCTTCCTATTCCTGTTTGTAACCCCCGGTTACTAAGACACTGAGAAATAACATTGACTAAAATGTCAACTTTATTTTAATGCTTAGCACTACATACACAAATAATATAAATTATTTGAAACTAAAATAGAAACAATATAGATACACAATATGCAATTTAGGACAACATGATTTAGACAATTCTTCATGAAAACATTTAAATGAGTGTGATTAGATAAATCCCCTGTCCATCTAAAGTGGTTGTAAAGCAAGGCTAAGCCAATCAAAGTTTAGACCCTCCCCGTGTCTGCTGTCTAACAGGAAGTGAGATGGCTGTTTATCCTTTTGGGATAATGACTCAGCAGCATTAGCTCTATAGATTTTAATTGTAGTTATTTTAACAACTTTTCACTTAGATTGACCGACTTTTCTACTTTCCCCCAAGAGCATTGCCTCTTATATGATACCCTTGGTGAGTTGCATGAGAAAATACGGATGTTAAATATGTATTTTAATGAAATTATCGATGCTAAATTAGCCGCGGCTAACCGTTGCTAACGCGTTAGCCTAGCGTGTATCCGTGTTGCTTTAATGTGTGCGGGGCGGAGGGATGTGAAGTCACTGCACCGCTCTATTGTCTGTGGTTTTGGCGGTGGTCTTCACGTTGCTTTGCCGCCAGTTGTGGCACATTGAAGGGGCATTGACCACAGCTTAGTCTGTTAATTGTTGTGGAATATGAGCAAAGTTGAGCTAACTGTGGCTGGTTATAGGTTGGCCGAAAATGAGTTTAGTACACTTTGTTAAAATAATAACATGTGTGACATGTGTTAAATAAGCTGACTGATAATTGTTGTATTTAGAATTGTTTGTTTAATAGGATTTTAGGAACATGTGCAGTGTATTTTGTTGATTTGATTAATATACAGAGAAGTGCTGTTTCAATTTGCATTTAAACCATTGTATAAGCATTCATTTGACTCTTGGCCTTGTTGTCAGGTCGGGTCTTTTTTTTTGTGATGTGAAGGAGATTTTCTGGATTCTTTGACTGGAACGCTGCCCTCATCTCTGCTGGTGTACTGTGGCGAATTTCAGTCTGGCGAGCTACCCATCGACCTATCTAAAAGAAGAGAACTATTACAGTTACCCACCACGATAGTAGGACAATAACTTGTGTATCTTTTCCTCTTCACAAGTTGAGAGCCAAGAACTGATTTGATTATTGATTGTGTGATACTATGTTGAATATGTTATAACTATATGTGTATAGAAGTAATGTGATAAGTTTTCTTTCATTTTATTTAAGAATCTGAAATAACATTTCAAATACAGAGTCCTGGTTCCCAAAATTAGAATATATAGCTTAGCTACTAAATTTAAATAAAACCATTAGTTTATATTAAATAGGGATAATTAAAACAGAAGTAACAACACTAATGCCGCGTTTCCACTACACAGCCTCGCTCGGCCCCGCTCGGCCTCCTTTGGCCGCGCCCGGCCTCGTTAGGACCAGCTCACTTTGTGGCGCGTTTCCATTACAGTTTAGGAACCGGGTCAGTATCTATAGTAACACAGTGTAGGCGGAGCGACGCTGCTTAAAACTGCCGTGACGTCATCTTCAATGCGACACAACAATGGAGATGTGAAAGCGATCGTTTGCTTGTTTTTTGCTGTGTGGTTTATTATCACAAGAAATAGACAAGAGTTGTTTCGAAAGAGGCGACGTATAGCAAGACGAGGTATAGAAGAAGCTGACGCGAGAGTTCGGGCAGTCCTCCTACGCCGCAGACTACAGGACGACTCGAATCACTACTAACTACAATGCTACTTGGTAAGCTAACGTTCGCTAACTAGCAATGTGTTTAGGCTCACTCTCCCTATACGACCAAAGTATTTCAAGTATTTAATTAATTGTAGCTACCACTTTTACGTATTAAAATATGTATGCTTTTGTTTGTGTATTTCAGAAGTTACCGACCGAGCTACCGAGTGGTGGAATGTGATTGTTCCATCTTTCACACACTCAGTGGGTGGAGAACTTCAGGATGCCTGAGGAAAACCTACGTGTAATACCTAAATATTCATTGTATTGTATTGAACATAAATACATCTTTTCTTTTTCACATACATGTGTTTGTCAAATTATTTAAACCAAAAAAATGTTATCAGAATTGACTATTTAGTAAATATTTGAATTTCAAGCACCAGTACTGCCCCCATAATAATAATAATCTAATAAATTAAGCAAATATCAAAGCAAACTATAAACATAAATACAAAAGTGTAAAACACAACAGAACTATATTCATAAATGCAAGTGTAAAAAATTGTTAACATGGATGGAGGCTAAAGTATCCACAGCATAAAATAATATGATTATGATGGTTTGTCTGAAAGACACAGCCTCAAGGTTCAAGGTTTTTTATTTTGTCATACGAACATAGCTAGTGTAGTTATGACAATGAACATCTTAGGTCACAGGCTCCTCCAACAGTGCAACACAATAACCCAGATCAACAGAAATATAGTGCAAGTAAATATTAAGCGCTGTGCACCGCTCTCTTTGTATAGGTGTTTTCTTTTGTTCTCTTCTCTTTGAAATATATAAGCAATGTGTTTGAGTCTAGCACAACGAGGGTATTACAATTGAGTAATTTTTCTACATGTATTTATCATGTATTCTTAATACCATTACAAAATATGTAATGTTATGTTTTAGAGGAGGACCTCAAGCTAGCAAACTCAATTTCAAACAGTATGCAGAGTTGTCCTGCTAAAGAGTTAAAATGTATTATTTAACCAAGTATTTATTCTCTTATTTGCTTTAATTGCAACAGATGATAAAGGTTTCACTGTGATAAGTATTCTCTTAAATCCATAAACCCCTGTACAGTGCTTTGTGGACGATGGTGTTTATGATATTTCTGACTGCAGAGGGACGCCTAGATGATGCCATCTTTCTGTGCGATCGCTGGTGGGTGCAATTATTTATCAACAAGCAATAAGATAAGACATGGCATTGATTCTGCTGGGCCAGTTGCCGTTCCTGCAGGGCCAGATCCTCTCCTCCTCGGTTTGTGCTGTTGATGCAGAGGACGTTGTTCGGAACTGTTCCTCCTCGCTAGTCCCAATGTAATCATCTAGAACAGAAACATGACTTGTAAATTCCACAAACTACTGCAGCACAATACTATAAATAGCAACAACAACTATAGAAAAGACAAACTGAACGTAAACAATGGCACATATGGTGTTAGCAAACAATAGCTCTCGCTAATGCTATCTGCCTAGCTAGCCTTCGGGGCTCCATCGGGGTTGTCGAACATAAATGTAAGGATAAAATAGACTTATTTGTTAGAAGTGAGCTTTAAAACAGATAGGGACACAAAGCAGGGACACAAAGCAGGGACACAAAGCTTTCAAGCAAATAACAGCGTTAGCAAAAACGTACCATGCAGACTCCAGTAACGCCGTTGGAGAGTCCAGTGTCTGTGTAGAGACCTCCTGAAAGACTTTGATATTGCGAGTTGTCCCGTCGAGCACCCGCTGGACCTTATCATCTGCAATATAATGGACGTCGTCACTTCCTCGACCGACCATGGTGTGCTTTTCTTTGCCATTGTTGTAGCTCCTCTGTTAACAAAAATGCTGTTTGTAAAAATGGATTATCTCGCGCGCAGATTGTGACGATTCTCTCCGACCAATCAGCAGCCGAGAGCGTTGACGTCACAAACTCAGCCTGGTTGTCTCGGCCCTGGCCCCACGATTTTATGAGGCCAGAAAAACTGAGAATTAGGACCAGCCGGCCGGTACTAGGCCAAGTGGAAACGCAACCACAAACGGGCCGCTGACGTCACAGCCCTCTTAAACCGGGCTGCGCGCTGTAGTGGAAACGCGCCATTAGTGATACCAAAATAGTTATAAAATAAATAGGTACAAATAATTAAAACCAGGATACTCTCAAATTCAAGGTAACTGAATATATATATGTCTTTAAAATGTTTATCTGAAAGAAAGGGAATAAATATTATAGCTTTCTGTACCTTTTCCAAACAACGTCTGCTTTGTGTCTTTTCACCTTTGTTGCACAGTATCCATTTTCTCCTGAGCAACCTAGACTTCTGATGTGCTGGTCCACACACTGAAATTTCTACATTTATATTAGAGAGGTTTGATCGAAACTGATTCGTATAAATAATTCTGTGCTCAGCATTCATATTTGGTGCATGTGTTACATGTTCATAGGATGTATATTGACTGTGGTCTTGTTAAGGGTGAGGTGGCTGTGGGTGTACGTCCAGCTTTGCCAATCGAGGGGATACACTTCATCCTGGGCAACGGTTTGGCAGGTAGCAGAGTCTGGACTGATGTTCCCCCTGCGTTTTTAGTCACTGGCGGTCCGATTGAGTCAGGGTCTGAGGAGAGCTCTACAGTGTTGGCAGACGTCACGTCCTCTTGTGTGACCACTCGTGCTATGGACAAAAATATGTTTGGAAACCAGAAGACCAAGCATTGTCAAAGTGGTCGTGGCGGCGGTGGCATTGGTGGTGGCGGCAGCGTTGATGGTGGGCGTGGCGGCGGCAGCAGGGGTCGAGGAAGAGGCAAGGAAATGTCCTGCTATCGGTGTGGAGAACAAGGACACATGGCTCGTGACTGTGGGCATGCCAACGACCGGAAGTGCTATTCCTGCGGTGGGCTTGGTCACATCCAGAGACGGTGCAGTCGGGTGAAATGTTACAGGTGTGGCGACATTGGCCACGTTGCGGTGCAGTGCAGTAAAGCCAGTGAAACTAACTGCTACAACTGAGGAAACATGGGCCGTGACGGTAATGTATTGTCTGTCATACTGTTCGATAAATCGTTCTCGCTCTGCCCATCCTTTTAAAGTGTGCTTCTCAGGTAGTTTACCTGAGTTGCTAAAGATGTGGCTGGGTGTTGGAGGAGCGTTGGCAGTGTGAGGGTTGTATGTTGCAATTGGTGGTTTTGTTGGAGGTGGGGTGCATTATGTCTTGTGTTTTTGTTGTTCATTACTGGTGTTTTTTGTTTTGTCAGGGTTGGGATTGGTGTGCCGGTGGTCCTGGGGACACCGACTTTAAGGGGGGGGGGGTGTGACGACCCCTGCCTTGTCTCCTGTGGTGTGCATGGCCCTTTAATGTTTCCCCTCTGCCTGTGACGCCCTGATTGGGGACACCTGACGCCCTGATTAAGGACACCTGACGGCTGGCAGAGGATAAAGAGGCCGGAGGCAGAGTCTCGATCGCTCGCTCTCCCGCAGAGGACCTGACCACGGAGCAGCCACGTTGCTTAGCCTTTTTTGGCTTTTTCCTTTGTGTTAGTTTTTCTTTGTTTATGACAAACTTTTGTTAATAAATATATTTTTCATACATGTTCTTGTCCTTTCCCACGCTTTTTGTTATGGCCAAGAGCCAGGCCATGACAGTGTGTATGTGTGTTTGTGTGTTTGAGTGTTTGAGGTATACATGTGTTGCCTGGAAGCTCTGATCATGTAGGGAAATTAAGTGATGAAATCAGGTCTACACACCTGTAGCTTTGAAATGCTGTGTGTGTGTTAATCAGCTGGATAGCACAAATACTTTGACTTATTGCCCCATTTCACCACCGGGTCAAATTGACCTGGGAAGACCACAGATGCTACACTTTTAAATAAAATACCCATAATTCAATTAAAGTAGTGCTCGTAATTTTGGGAACAGGGAACCATCCATGTAATTTGTGTGGCAATGAGATGTAATGACCCCTTTTTATCACCTCAAAACTTCTGAGATTGGGTCAAGTTGACCCGACGACAGAAAGCTAAATAAACGACAACTTGACTCACAATATCAATTTTAAATGATTTTATTGACTTAAAGATGAACGTATTGCTTCCTGTAAGAAACAAATATCTGTTCCACTGAGTACCAACGTTTTTAAATATGAATAAGATGCATGAAAAAATATGATTCAAATCAGGCTATAAATTATATATGAACATAACCTTTAGAATAAAGATGTAAAATATACAGAGATGAGCAGATTATAATTATTTATTGATTTGAATTGATTGAATCAGCTACAATATTTTTGTATTGAATGAATGTGCATACTGTTAATGCTTAATACAGTATTCTTAACAATATCATTATCATTAATATTCTTCCTCTTTAAATGTTCCTAATTTCCATGAATTTGTCAAGAGACTTTTGTCTCTGATTGCTTTTATTGTTCATTATAAGGTGCGCACAGTGAACAGGAAACTTTAGAAATGTGTGACCATTCGTCATAACCATAAAGAAACAAAATACATAGAGATTAGCAGATTATTATTCATGAATTTATTTATTTAATCGGCTTTAAGATGTTTATATTTAATAAACGTACATAGCATTACTGTTCTAAATGATGTATCATGTAATTTCTTCCTCAAATGTTCCTAATTTCCATGATTTTGTCCTCGAGACATTTGTCTCTGATTGCTTTTATTGTTCATTTAAAGAAATGTAAGAGTTCTTTTTAATGTAATCAATGTGGGGAAATTGGAGCAACCCCGCCTCTATTTTGAACGGAAAATACCCCTGGACATTTGTTCCTTCAAAATGGCTGTCCACTCTTAGAGTTTTTTTTACTTGATTTCATGAATCAGTTGGGAAAACCGAAGCACTCGGAGGAAACCCGTGTGGATTTAGAAGGACAAAGACCCGTGGCAATCTACCCCTAATATTCCCCTAAATATTGCACGCTACAGGTTTTTCATTTTCAGTTAAATGCTAAAATGCGGGAAAACCTGGAGGAACCCTGCGGCACAGTTCACTTACTGAACTCTCCTCCAGATGTTGGAGATGGCTTTTCCAACAGACCTAAAGAATCTGCAGATGGTTCTATGTTCCTGAGGTGGGTTGAGCAGGCGATCATTGACGGACCAGACTATATCAGCTCCAAGTTCTGGGTCCTTTAAAATCAAACGGGCTAGGACCATATCTTGAGAGCCCGCAATCTTGCACAAGTGCTGGTAAACAATCTTGTCAAGGTCAGCGAAGGTTGTTGGGGTGGTGTAAAAGTCCACGTGCTGCACCTCAGCCCAAACTCTATCAAAGAGGCTCTTAATGATGTCCCCGTCATCCGCAATAGTGCGCCCCACTTTAGATTTCTTGAAGGCCAGTGTGACCAGCTTCGCCACAAAAATCCGAACGCAGACTCTATTCAAATCCCGCTGCCTGTTTGCGTCCTCCTCCAAAGGACTGGCACAAAGCGCGGCTCGCTCCAAAGCCTCTGACTGAAACAGAGCCTCAGGCCCCATTATGGCCTGTTGGACCCTTTGACTCTGGGTGGCGACCTGAGTGTTCACAAACCAGCTCATCAGCGACACGAAACGCCACGCCTGTTTGCAGATCTCTGCGTACATGTTGGCATGCACCTGAGGAACGAGCAACGTCCTGACAGACGAGTGCCTGACGGGCTCTGGGAAATCACTGTGCGACATACCACTAGCAATGTGTCTGTACAACATGTCGGTGAGTGTCTGAATAAATACTAAATGCTTGACACTGGAGAAGTCCTTGAACCTTTTAGAGACACTCATTTCTTTCCCCCCCATTTCACCTGCCTCAGTCATGAGAAGAGCACTTACGCCGCTCATCAGTGACTTCATGGACTTCGTAGTTTCAGCTTTGGGGTCTGGGTGGAATTTCTTTTTAAGCTTTACCACCATGCGATGAATCCAAGCTTTGGCAAAACGCTTTGCCAAGCAGTTCTTCACCCTCAGCTTTACGCCCTGCTTGCATTTGGTCTTCTGTTTTTGTTGACTGGTGGACTTGCCAGCATTCGTCCTCTCCTGATTCTCCTCCTGCTGGGTCAGAAGGGCTGTGATGCCCTCCGCGGTGTTTGCGATCTCCAGAGAGCACTCCTCTTGCAGCAGAGCATAAACCTGGTCAGGCAAATCGTCCAGGACAGGATCGGTGATTTTTCTCAGCTCCTTGTCAATGAGTTCTTCGATGGATTTTTGTTTGCGGATGTCAATCACTGAGTCCCCTGACGAACTCTGCTCCTGGACTCCTAGTAGTAAGGAAACCACTGAGACCGGTGACTCAGCTCTGGGCTCCTCGTTATCCACCAATGGTTTCTCCAGTGGGTCGGGACTTAATTTTCTCTGACGTGTTCTACGTTGGCATCTCCCAATTCTAATTTTTCCTGCAAAGGCCTTCAGCATTGTGCAGGTGTGCCCCACCATAACGTTGAGCCAGCGGGGGCGAACGACGCGCTCAGCAGTGTGCATCGGGGTAGAGAGGGCAGAGTTCACGCTCTCTGCCACCTCTTTGCTAATGACAGCTGCACAAAGCTCCACGCTGTCGTCGTCCATCTGGCTCGCAACGTCCAGAGCTTGGGCGATACTCTGGGAGAGCGCGTCCCCCAGGCTGGACCTGATGCTCTCCTCAGAGACAGACGTCTTCATGCCCGTAAAAGCAGCCAAAATGGCCTTAGTTAGGGACGTTACAACCTCGAGAACAAGGTCTGCCACCACGATTAAGGTGGCGCCATCAGGTTTGCCTGATCTTAATAGAAGCCACTGATCTCCTGTCACCCCTTTAACAAAGGGCTCAACAATAGGAAACAGAGTCACTCTGAGCTCTGGCATTGCCTCTGTCTGTTGGCTGTTCATGGCCATTACAACTGTATTAACCCACTAACCAGCAATTTAAACAATACTGTTATTGATTATTTTTAAATATCTAGCAACTGAACAAATTATGGGGATTATTTTTAAATGTTTAGCAATTTAAAAAACAATCTGAATTATTTTTAGATATCCTGATATTCAAAGAATAATGTGGATTGTTTTTAGATATCCTGTTATTCAAAGAATAGTGTGGATTATTTTCAATTACTGTACTAAATTTGAAGGAACTGGTCTGAAGGTGACTGTCTGACAGTAGAAGCTGCTCCTACCTGCAGGAAGATATGTCTACGTCATTCTAAACTTCAAGGACCAAAGCAATCTAGAACGTGACGCCATAGATCGAAGCACCGAGCGATCGCTAAGCCCCGCCCACCCACACAACGACCGCAGCTTTGCAACAGTTGCTAGGCAACCGCTGCCACTTGGTAATATCTGTTTCTTTTCAAACCTTTATAAACTAATTTTAAGGCGTTTTTTCAAACCTTTATTAACATGTTTTAAGGCTTTTTTCCTACGTTTTTTTGCAGTAAGAAAACTCCAATATGATTTTGATAGAGTAAATAAAGTTTGTATAAAGTATTTGTATTATGTTTGCAATTTTAAACATGAAATAGTGACTTATTTTGTACAAATGTTTGACCAAGAATGGTTAAGAATATATACAAATCATATCAGTCAAATATATCTCTCTTAGATATATCTCTCATGTTGTGGACCAAAGCGCTCCACTAGAAGTAGCAAGAATTCTGCTCACCACTTCCACACTTTGAAATCCAACTGGAGCGGCCAGAGTTTACTTTGCAGCTGGAATCTAGCAGAATCAGTGGATCACAAAATAATCTGAAACTTGTCAGGATTCAAGTAATGTGTTTGTGTTGTGAACGTTGTGAAGCAGCCATAGACTGTCCGACCAAGCAACGAGCGTCCTTTGAGGAGCTGCTGACACTCACAGCCATGGTTTGGGAGTTTGAGGGGACACGAAGAGAGGACTAAACAATAATACCATCTGCAAGAAGTTAGCGTGTATGTAGCAGTAGCACATATCAGTTATATTAGAAATGTAGCGAGTGTTTTCATTGAAAGAAGAGCAATACATGGTAGCCTACTGTAAACACTGATTTGTATCGGTGAAAATATCAATTAATGCTAAGAATTTACAACATATTTTATGATATTTAGATCACAAAACACAAGGTTTACATGATTATAGTTAGGTTTCTTTCTATACTGGTGTGTCCAGAGAATATAGTGTTTGCCTCTGGCCACTAGATGTCCCCAGAGGGTTACAGGTGATTACAAGACTTTAATGTGGTTTCCATTTGAATTGAAAAGTTAACTAAGCAGTTGAAGTAATACTTCATGAAACATATACCACCCTTGTTGTTTGATAAGTTATGAAGTCAGCATGGTCTAAGCATTACCATACATTACACATGTAATAATATTTTAACTAATAATGTGGAACATGTGCACTTTGGCCTCAGACAGATTTAGATTGAATTAAGTTGGGCTGGTGTACTTGCACAAGTGTCGACCCTGGATGCTCTGCAGCTGTTGAGAATTTCACAGCTGGGCAAGAGGCTCTGTGCAGGCTTGTGATCTGTGGCTCCATGCTGGAATGTCTCCCAGATGCCCCCAAACCGTAACCATCAAATTTGGTTTGAACGAGAAATTGCGATTTTCATGAAGCTGCTGATGTAAAATCAATGTGTGTGTGTATGTGTGTGTGTGTGTGTGACGACCCCTGCCTTGTTGTCTCCTGTGGTGTGCATGGCCCTTTAATGTTTCCCCTCTGCCTGTGACGCCCTGATTGGGGACACCTGACGCCCTGATTAAGGACACCTGACGGCTGGCAGAGGATAAAGAGGCCGGAGGCAGAGTCTCGATCGCTCGCTCTCCCGCAGTAGGACCTGACCACGGAGCAGCCATGTTGCTTAGCCTTTTTTGGCTTTTTCCTTTGTGTTAGTTTTTCTTTGTTTATGACAAACTTTTGTTAATAAATATATTTTTCATACATGTTCTTGTCCTTTCCCACGCTTTTTGTTATGGCCAAGAGCCAGGCCATGACAGTGTGTTTGAGGTATACATGTGTTGCCTGGAAGCTCTGATCATGTAGGGAAATTAAGTGATGAAATCAGGTCTACACACCTGTAGCTTTGAAATGCTGTGTGTGTGTGTGTTAATCAGCTGGATAGCACAAATACTTTGACTTATTGCCCCATTTCACCACCGGGTCAAATTGACCTGGGAAGACCACAGATGCTACACTTTTAAATAAAATACCCATAATTCAATTAAAGTAGTGCTCGTAATTTTGGGAACAGGGAACCATCCATGTAATTTGTGTGGCAATGAGATGTAATGACCCCTTTTTATCACATCAAAACTTCTGAGATTGGGTCAAGTTGACCCGACGACAGAAAGCTAAATAAACGACAACTTGACTCTCAATATCAATTTTAAATGATTTTATTGACTTAAAGATGAACGTATTGATTCCTGTAAGAAACAAATATCTGTTCCACTGAGTACCAACGTTTTTAAATATGAATAAGATGCATGAAAAAATATGATTCAAATCAGGCTATAAATTATATATGAACATAACCTTTAGAATAAAGATGTAAAATATACAGAGATGAGCAGATTATAATTATTTATTGATTTGAATTGAGTGAATCAGCTACAATATTTTTGTATTGAATGAATGTGCATACTGTTAATGCTTAATACAGTATTCTTAACAATATCATTATCATTAATATTCTTCCTCTTTAAATGTTCCTAATTTCCATGAATTTGTCAAGAGACTTTTGTCTCTGATTGCTTTTATTGTTCATTATAAGGTGCGCACAGTGAACAGGAAACTTTAGAAATGTGTGACCATTCGTCATAACCATAAAGAAACAAAATACATAGAGATTAGCAGATTATTATTCATGAATTTATTTATTTAATCGGCTTTAAGATGTTTATATTTAATAAACGTACATAGCATTACTGTTCTAAATGATGTATCATGTAATTTCTTCCTCAAATGTTCCTAATTTCCATGATTTTGTCCTCGAGACATTTGTCTCTGATTGCTTTTATTGTTCATTTAAAGAAATGTAAGAGTTCTTTTTAATGTAATCAATGTGGGGAAATTGGAGCAACCCCGCCTCTATTTTGAACGGAAAATACCCCTGGATATTTGTTCCTTCAAAATGGCTGTCCACTCTTAGAGTTTTTTTTACTTGATTTCATGAATCAGTTGGGAAAACCGAAGCACTCGGAGGAAACCCGTGTGGATTTAGAAGGACAAAGACCCGTGGCAATCTACCCCTAATATTCCCCTAAATATTGCACGCTACAGGTTTTTCATTTTCAGTTAAATGCTAAAATGCGGGAAAACCTGGAGGAACCCTGCGGCACAGTTCACTTACTGAACTCTCCTCCAGATGTTGGAGATGGCTTTTCCAACAGACCTAAAGAATCTGCAGATGGTTCTATGTTCCTGAGGTGGGTTGAGCAGGCGATCATTGACGGACCAGACTATATCAGCTCCAAGTTCTGGGTCCTTTAAAATCAAACGGGCTAGGACCATATCTTGAGAGCCCGCAATCTTGCACAAGTGCTGGTAAACAATCTTGTCAAGGTCAGCGAAGGTTGTTGGGGTGGTGTAAAAGTCCACGTGCTGCACCTCAGCCCAAACTCTATCAAAGAGGCTCTTAATGATGTCCCCGTCATCCGCAATAGTGCGCCCCACTTTAGATTTCTTGAAGGCCAGTGTGACCAGCTTCGCCACAAAAATCCGAACGCAGACTCTATTCAAATCCCGCTGCCTGTTTGCGTCCTCCTCCAAAGCACTGGCAGTTCTCTGCTCACAAAGCGCGGCTCGCTCCAAAGCCTCTGACTGAAACAGAGCCTCAGGCCCCATTATGGCCTGTTGGACCCTTTGACTCTGGGTGGCGACCTGAGTGTTCACAAACCAGCTCATCAGCGACACGAAACGCCACGCCTGTTTGCGGATCTCTGTGTACATGTTGGCATGCACCTGAGGAACGAGCAACGTCCTGACAGACGAGTGCCTGACGGGCTCTGGGAAATCACTGTGCGACATACCACTAGCAATGTGTCTGTACAACATGTCGGTGAGTGCCTGAATAAATACTAAATGCTTGACACTGGAGAAGTCCTTGAACCTTTTAGAGACACTAATTTGTTTCCCCCCCATTTCACCTGCCTCAGTCATGAGAAGAGCACTTACGCCGCTCATCAGTGACTTCATGGACTTCGTAGTTTCAGCTTTGGGGTCTGGGTGGAATTTCTTTTTAAGCTTTACCACCATGCGATGAATCCAAGCTTTGGCAAAACGCTTTGCCAAGCAGTTCTTCACCCTCAGCTTTACGCCCTGCTTGCATTTGGTCTTCTGTTTTTGTTGACTGGTGGACTTGCCAGCATTCGTCCTCTCCTGATTCTCCTCCTGCTGGGTCAGAAGGGCTGTGATGCCCTCCGCGGTGTTTGCGATCTCCAGAGAGCACTCCTCTTGCAGCAGAGCATAAACCTGGTCAGGCAAATCGTCCAGGACAGGATCGGTGATTTTTCTCAGCTCCTTGTCAATGAGTTCTTCGATGGATTTTTGTTTGCGGATGTCAATCACTGAGTCCCCTGACGAACTCTGCTCCTGGACTCCTAGTAGTAAGGAAACCACTGAGACCGGTGACTCAGCTCTGGGCTCCTCGTTATCCACCAATGGTTTCTCCAGTGGGTCGGGACTTAATTTTCTCTGACGTGTTCTACGTTGGCATCTCCCAATTCTAATTTTTCCTGCAAAGGCCTTCAGCATTGTGCAGGTGTGCCCCACCATAACGTTGAGCCAGCGGGGGCGAACGACGCGCTCAGCAGTGTGCATCGGGGTAGAGAGGGCAGAGTTCACGCTCTCTGCCACCTCTTTGCTAATGACAGCTGCACAAAGCTCCACGCTGTCGTCGTCCATCTGGCTCGCAACGTCCAGAGCTTGGGCGATACTCTGGGAGAGCGCGTCCCCCAGGCTGGACCTGATGCTCTCCTCAGAGACAGACGTCTTCATGCCCGTAAAAGCAGCCAAAATGGCCTTAGTTAGGGACGTTACAACCTCGAGAACAAGGTCTGCCACCACGATTAAGGTGGCGCCATCAGGTTTGCCTGATCTTAATAGAAGCCACTGATCTGCTGTCACCCCTTTAACAAAGGGCTCAACAATAGGAAACAGAGTCACTCTGAGCTCTGGCATTGCCTCTGTCTGTTGGCTGTTCATGGCCATTACAACTGTATTAACCCACTAACCAGCAATTTAAACAATACTGTTATTGATTATTTTTAAATATCTAGCAACTGAACAAATTATGGGGATTATTTTTAAATGTTTAGCAATTTAAAAAACAATCTGAATTATTTGTAGATATCCTGATATTCAAAGAATAATGTGGATTGTTTTTAGATATCCTGTTATTCAAAGAATAGTGTGGATTATTTTCAATTACTGTACTAAATTTGAAGGAACTGGTCTGAAGGTGACTGTCTGACAGTAGAAGCTGCTCCTACCTGCAGGAAGATATGTCTACGTCATTCTAAACTTCAAGGACCAAAGCAATCTAGAACGTGACGCCATAGATCGAAGCACCGAGCGATCGCTAAGCCCCGCCCACCCACACAACGACCGCAGCTTTGCAACAGTTGCTAGGCAACCGCTGCCACTTGGTAATATCTGTTTCTTTTCAAACCTTTATAAACTAATTTTAAGGCGTTTTTTCAAACCTTTATTAACATGTTTTAAGGCTTTTTTCCTACGTTTTTTTGCAGTAAGAAAACTCCAATATGATTTTGATAGAGTAAATAAAGTTTGTATAAAGTATTTGTATTATGTTTGCAATTTTAAACATGAAATAGTGACTTATTTTGTACAAATGTTTGACCAAGAATGGTTAAGAATATTTACAAATCATATCAGTCAAATATATCTCTCTTAGATATATCTCTCATGTTGTGGACCAAAGCGCTCCACTAGAAGTAGCAAGAATTCTGCTCACCACTTCCACACTTTGAAATCCAACTGGAGCGGCCAGAGTTTACTTTGCAGCTGGAATCTAGCAGAATCAGTGGATCACAAAATAATCTGAAACTTGTCAGGATTCAAGTAATGTGTTTGTGTTGTGAACGTTGTGAAGCAGCCATAGACTGTCCGACCAAGCAACGAGCGTCCTTTGAGGAGCTGCTGACACTCACAGCCATGGTTTGGGAGTTTGAGGGGACACGAAGAGAGGACTAAACAATAATACCATCTGCAAGAAGTTAGCGTGTATGTAGCAGTAGCACATATCAGTTATATTAGAAATGTAGCGAGTGTTTTCATTGAAAGAAGAGCAATACATGGTAGCCTACTGTAAACACTGATTTGTATCGGTGAAAATATCAATTAATGCTAAGAATTTACAACATATTTTATGATATTTAGATCACAAAACACAAGGTTTACATGATTATAGTTAGGTTTCTTTCTATACTGGTGTGTCCAGAGAATATAGTGTTTGCCTCTGGCCACTAGATGTCCCCAGAGGGTTACAGGTGATTACAAGACTTTAATGTGGTTTCCATTTGAATTGAAAAGTTAACTAAGCAGTTGAAGTAATACTTCATGAAACATATACCACCCTTGTTGTTTGATAAGTTATGAAGTCAGCATGGTCTAAGCATTACCATACATTACACATGTAATAATATTTTAACTAATAATGTGGAACATGTGCACTTTGGCCTCAGACAGATTTAGATTGAATTAAGTTGGGCTGGTGTACTTGCACAAGTGTCGACCCTGGATGCTCTGCAGCTGTTGAGAATTTCACAGATGGGCAAGAGGCTCTGTGCAGGCTTGTGATCTGTGGCTCCATGCTGGAATGTCTCCCAGATGCCCCCAAACCGTAACCATCAAATTTGGTTTGAACGAGAAATTGCGATTTTCATGAAGCTGCTGATGTAAAATCAATGTGTGTGTGTATGTGTGTGTGTGTGTGTGTGACGACCCCTGCCTTGTTGTCTCCTGTGGTGTGCATGGCCCTTTAATGTTTCCCCTCTGCCTGTGACGCCCTGATTGGGGACACCTGACGCCCTGATTAAGGACACCTGACGGCTGGCAGAGGATAAAGAGGCCGGAGGCAGAGTCTCGATCGCTCGCTCTCCCGCAGTGGACCTGACCACGGAGCAGCCATGTTGCTTAGCCTTTTTTGGCTTTTTCCTTTGTGTTAGTTTTTCTTTGTTTATGACAAACTTTTGTTAATAAATATATTTTTCATACATGTTCTTGTCCTTTCCCACGCTTTTTGTTATGGCCAAGAGCCAGGCCATGACAGTGTGTTTGAGGTATACATGTGTTGCCTGGAAGCTCTGATCATGTAGGGAAATTAAGTGATGAAATCAGGTCTACACACCTGTAGCTTTGAAATGCTGTGTGTGTGTGTGTTAATCAGCTGGATAGCACAAATACTTTGACTTATTGCCCCATTTCACCACCGGGTCAAATTGACCTGGGAAGACCACAGATGCTACACTTTTAAATAAAATACCCATAATTCAATTAAAGTAGTGCTCGTAATTTTGGGAACAGGGAACCATCCATGTAATTTGTGTGGCAATGAGATGTAATGACCCCTTTTTATCACATCAAAACTTCTGAGATTGGGTCAAGTTGACCCGACGACAGAAAGCTAAATAAACGACAACTTGACTCACAATATCAATTTTAAATGATTTTATTGACTTAAAGATGAACGTATTGCTTCCTGTAAGAAACACATATCTGTTCCACTGAGTACCAACGTTTTTAAATATGAATAAGATGCATGAAAAAATATGATTCAAATCAGGCTATAAATTATATATGAACATAACCTTTAGAATAAAGATGTAAAATATACAGAGATGAGCAGATTATAATTATTTATTGATTTGAATTGATTGAATCAGCTACAATATTTTTGTATTGAATGAATGTGCATACTGTTAATGCTTAATACAGTATTCTTAACAATATCATTATCATTAATATTCTTCCTCTTTAAATGTTCCTAATTTCCATGAATTTGTCAAGAGACTTTTGTCTCTGATTGCTTTTATTGTTCATTATAAGGTGCGCACAGTGAACAGGAAACTTTAGAAATGTGTGACCATTCGTCATAACCATAAAGAAACAAAATACATAGAGATTAGCAGATTATTATTCATGAATTTATTTATTTAATCGGCTTTAAGATGTTTATATTTAATAAACGTACATAGCATTACTGTTCTAAATGATGTATCATGTAATTTCTTCCTCAAATGTTCCTAATTTCCATGATTTTGTCCTCGAGACATTTGTCTCTGATTGCTTTTATTGTTCATTTAAAGAAATGTAAGAGTTCTTTTTAATGTAATCAATGTGGGGAAATTGGAGCAACCCCGCCTCTATTTTGAACGGAAAATACCCCTGGATATTTGTTCCTTCAAAATGGCTGTCCACTCTTAGAGTTTTTTTTACTTGATTTCATGAATCAGTTGGGAAAACCGAAGCACTCGGAGGAAACCCGTGTGGATTTAGAAGGACAAAGACCCGTGGCAATCTACCCCTAATATTCCCCTAAATATTGCACGCTACAGGTTTTTCATTTTCAGTTAAATGCTAAAATGCGGGAAAACCTGGAGGAACCCTGCGGCACAGTTCACTTACTGAACTCTCCTCCAGATGTTGGAGATGGCTTTTCCAACAGACCTAAAGAATCTGCAGATGGTTCTATGTTCCTGAGGTGGGTTGAGCAGGCGATCATTGACGGACCAGACTATATCAGCTCCAAGTTCTGGGTCCTTTAAAATCAAACGGGCTAGGACCATATCTTGAGAGCCCGCAATCTTGCACAAGTGCTGGTAAACAATCTTGTCAAGGTCAGCGAAGGTTGTTGGGGTGGTGTAAAAGTCCACGTGCTGCACCTCAGCCCAAACTCTATCAAAGAGGCTCTTAATGATGTCCCCGTCATCCGCAATAGTGCGCCCCACTTTAGATTTCTTGAAGGCCAGTGTGACCAGCTTCGCCACAAAAATACGAACGCAGACTCTATTCAAATCCCGCTGCCTGTTTGCGTCCTCCTCCAAAGCACTGGCAGTTCTCTGCTCACAAAGCGCGGCTCGCTCCAAAGCCTCTGACTGAAACAGAGCCTCAGGCCCCATTATGGCCTGTTGGACCCTTTGACTCTGGGTGGCGACCTGAGTGTTCACAAACCAGCTCATCAGCGACACGAAACGCCACGCCTGTTTGCGGATCTCTGTGTACATGTTGGCATGCACCTGAGGAACGAGCAACGTCCTGACAGACGAGTGCCTGACGGGCTCTGGGAAATCACTGTGCGACATACCACTAGCAATGTGTCTGTACAACATGTCGGTGAGTGCCTGAATAAATACTAAATGCTTGACACTGGAGAAGTCCTTGAACCTTTTAGAGACACTAATTTGTTTCCCCCCCATTTCACCTGCCTCAGTCATGAGAAGAGCACTTACGCCGCTCATCAGTGACTTCATGGACTTCGTAGTTTCAGCTTTGGGGTCTGGGTGGAATTTCTTTTTAAGCTTTACCACCATGCGATGAATCCAAGCTTTGGCAAAACGCTTTGCCAAGCAGTTCTTCACCCTCAGCTTTACGCCCTGCTTGCATTTGGTCTTCTGTTTTTGTTGACTGGTGGACTTGCCAGCATTCGTCCTCTCCTGATTCTCCTCCTGCTGGGTCAGAAGGGCTGTGATGCCCTCCGCGGTGTTTGCGATCTCCAGAGAGCACTCCTCTTGCAGCAGAGCATAAACCTGGTCAGGCAAATCGTCCAGGACAGGATCGGTGATTTTTCTCAGCTCCTTGTCAATGAGTTCTTCGATGGATTTTTGTTTGCGGATGTCAATCACTGAGTCCCCTGACGAACTCTGCTCCTGGACTCCTAGTAGTAAGGAAACCACTGAGACCGGTGACTCAGCTCTGGGCTCCTCGTTATCCACCAATGGTTTCTCCAGTGGGTCGGGACTTAATTTTCTCTGACGTGTTCTACGTTGGCATCTCCCAATTCTAATTTTTCCTGCAAAGGCCTTCAGCATTGTGCAGGTGTGCCCCACCATAACGTTGAGCCAGCGGGGGCGAACGACGCGCTCAGCAGTGTGCATCGGGGTAGAGAGGGCAGAGTTCACGCTCTCTGCCACCTCTTTGCTAATGACAGCTGCACAAAGCTCCACGCTGTCGTCGTCCATTTGGCTCGCAACGTCCAGAGCTTGGGCGATACTCTGGGAGAGCGCGTCCCCCAGGCTGGACCTGATGCTCTCCTCAGAGACAGACGTCTTCATGCCCGTAAAAGCAGCCAAAATGGCCTTAGTTAGGGACGTTACAACCTCGAGAACAAGGTCTGCCACCACGATTAAGGTGGCGCCATCAGGTTTGCCTGATCTTAATAGAAGCCACTGATCTCCTGTCACCCCTTTAACAAAGGGCTCAACAATAGGAAACAGAGTCACTCTGAGCTCTGGCATTGCCTCTGTCTGTTGGCTGTTCATGGCCATTACAACTGTATTAACCCACTAACCAGCAATTTAAACAATACTGTTATTGATTATTTTTAAATATCTAGCAACTGAACAAATTATGGGGATTATTTTTAAATGTTTAGCAATTTAAAAACAATCTGAATTATTTTTAGATATCCTGATATTCAAAGAATAATGCGGATTGTTTTTAGATATCCTGTTATTCAAAGAATAGTGTGGATTATTTTCAATTACTGTACTAAATTTGAAGGAACTGGTCTGAAGGTGACTGTCTGACAGTAGAAGCTGCTCCTACCTGCAGGAAGATATGTCTACGTCATTCTAAACTTCAAGGACCAAAGCAATCTAGAACGTGACGCCATAGATCGAAGCACCGAGCGATCGCTAAGCCCCGCCCACCCACACAACGACCGCAGCTTTGCAACAGTTGCTAGGCAACCGCTGCCACTTGGTAATATCTGTTTCTTTTCAAACCTTTATAAACTAATTTTAAGGCGTTTTTTCAAACCTTTATTAACATGTTTTAAGGCTTTTTTCCTACGTTTTTTTGCAGTAAGAAAACTCCAATATGATTTTGATAGAGTAAATAAAGTTTGTATAAAGTATTTGTATTATGTTTGCAATTTTAAACATGAAATAGTGACTTATTTTGTACAAATGTTTGACCAAGAATGGTTAAGAATATTTACAAATCATATCAGTCAAATATATCTCTCTTAGATATATCTCTCATGTTGTGGACCAAAGCGCTCCACTAGAAGTAGCAAGAATTCTGCTCACCACTTCCACACTTTAAATCCAACTGGAGCGGCCAGAGTTTACTTTGCAGCTGGAATCTAGCAGAATCAGTGGATCACAAAATAATCTGAAACTTGTCAGGATTCAAGTAATGTGTTTGTGTTGTGAACGTTGTGAAGCAGCCATAGACTGTCCGACCAAGCAACGAGCGTCCTTTGAGGAGCTGCTGACACTCACAGCCATGGTTTGGGAGTTTGAGGGGACACGAAGAGAGGACTAAACAATAATACCATCTGCAAGAAGTTAGCGTGTATGTAGCAGTAGCACATATCAGTTATATTAGAAATGTAGCGAGTGTTTTCATTGAAAGAAGAGCAATACATGGTAGCCTACTGTAAACACTGATTTGTATCTGTGAAAATATCAATTAATGCTAAGAATTTACAACATATTTTATGATATTTAGATCACAAAACACAAGGTTTACATGATTATAGTTAGGTTTTTTTCTATACTGGTGTGTCCAGAGAATATAGTGTTTGCCTCTGGCCACTAGATGTCCCCAGAGGGTTACAGGTGATTACAAGACTTTAATGTGGTTTCCATTTGAATTAAAAAGTTAACTAAGCAGTTGAAGTAATACTTCATGAAACATATAGGCCTACCACCCTTGTTGTTTGATAAGTTATAAAGTCAGCATGGTCTAAGCATTACCATACATTACACATGTAATCATATTTTAACTAATAATGTGGAACATGTGCACTTTGGCCTCAGACGGATTTAGATTGAATTAAGTTGGGCTGGTGTCGACCCTGGATGCTCTGCAGCTGTTGAGAATTTCACAGCTGGGCAAGAGGCTCTGTGCAGGCTTGTGATCTGTGGCTCCATGCTGGAATGTCTCCCAGATGCCCCCAAACCATAACAGCTGGAACGAAATCAGTGCAATGATCTCATCTGTTTGAAGGGATGGAAAGTACGGGAACGAAAGGAAAAAAGAGACGACAGTAATGATGTAATTTGTTTTGTGAGTGGTAGAGTGAGAAGGGCTGATGAAGAAAGGAGAGGATGAAGGTGCAGAAAGTCATATAAAACGGTGGATTCTCAGCCTTGATCCAAGGCTCTTTCGCTATTATTGACAGAGCCCTTAGTGATCTGTGCAACAACAGATTTGTTTTTCAGCATGGACGGACCTCACTGCCATTTAATTTGTTTTGGCAGGCTTTCTTGAAGCTTAGCTGGTGTGTGTGTGTGAGTGTATTTATGCAAATTATCTTTGGAATGCCTTAAAAGATTTGTAAGGAAAAGAGAGACTGCATTTATATACAGATACACAGAGTCTTGTACCTCTCGCATACAGTACTGTAGCATTCCTATAAGCAAAGAACCCCTCTTTAATACAACACCACATTTATTGTGTTTATAATGAAGAAGTTAAACTGTCGAGTGAGGAATTACCAGTCCATCACATCGAGATGCCACAGATGTGTTAAGTGTTCAAAGAAAGATAACCCACACACTGCACAACCTTGTAAAAATTCACACACAAAGAGTCAAACAATTCTGTATCTCACCTTGAATAATTGCAAATTATAGAGTATTGCCTCTGTATGAGAGATTTGACACATTCAGCGTATACCCTTATGCACATTATAAATTTGACCTCCCCGATTGAATACGGAGAGATGACACTTTCCCATACAAAGTGTTGATTAGTCAATGAATTCTCTTGATTTTCAAAGTTGTTAGTCACATTACAATCAGTAACTCCTGACACTGTTTAAATTGAATCATCTTTTGATAGCAATCATGCAGAGGGCAACAAATACCAAAGCCTGTTACAGAGTTAATAAGAAAGTTCCACAAGTTCTAAAACGACTTTCGTTGCAGATGAAGAGCAATTAATGAAACCAGCTTTCCATAATCTCTATCGTCCTCTCCCAGGGAAATATAGGCTGTTGCCTCACAGTTTATCGTCCCCTCTCAGAAGAACAGGGTCATTGAGGGGTAGCCTGCTGGAGAGAAGCGGTAGGTGGAGGGACTTTCTCCTTCTTATATCACCTTTTCACAGACTACCTTCCACAACATTTTTTCTTCTAACACCAGAGAAGTTTTGGCCCGGTTTTCACACCAAACCTTTGTTAGAGAGGAACATATTGTTTTTTTAGTAAGAGGAGGACTGAAGCTTAAAAGAGATCGATGTCATCCGTGTCTATCAAAAAAGCCTGCTGGGTTGGCTTCACAAAGAGGCCCTTTGTGTGTAACAAAGAGTGTCAAGATTCTACTGGTGATTTTCTCAATAGACCAGAGAAGAGGAAGGAAACAATCAATTGGAGAACACTGTGACAACAGGAAATGTTTGGGGTATGGATTTTCCTGTTGTGCATTGTAAATCAAGAGATTACGATGGGAAAATTCATTGACAGCTTTGTGGTTGAGACACAAGAGGTATTCTTTATCCCATGATTGATATCTCAATCATAGTTGGTGTCTTTAAATTGCCTGAGTTTGAGAATGAAAGGGTGGGGACACAGACAAAGTCCCTAGAAACCTCCACCCTTAACATACTGGCGATCAAATGATAACAGTGTGCAGGAGTTTTATATTTAAGGGGGATTTGTATGACATAATGTGCTCATTACGATACTCTAACTCTTAAAATTGTACACATTTAGTCAAGAGTGGATATCAAAATGTGAAGGATTAGTAATGGTTTCAGAGCCCTTTTATATCAACTCTAAATGTCCTTTTTTTATTCCCAGGATGAATAGTTTTCCCTTTCAAAGAGCATGGTGTGTGGGACAGAGATTTTTTCGCTTCAATCTGTGGGTGGTACAAGATGTTGTTGTTCTGTCTGACAACTTTATCAGACTGTCTCATGAGGTCAGTGACTGCTGTCTGGGTTGTGTGTGTGTGTGTGCATAAAGTGCGAACGCTTAAAACCAAATAAGATGAAGTGACTCAATGGTCACTTCCCTTTAAGTGTTATTTTCAGAAACTGCCCGTTACAGAGACTCCAGCCGGCCAAATGAACTTACTTGTTTGGCTTTGAACGACTCGACCTTTGGCTCACTGTTATCTCTGAGTGTTAGGCAGGACGCCAAGCTCCACATGAAGTGCTGCTTCATATAATTAGAATTTCCATTTTTTTCAGTAATTAATGTGTTTCTTCCTTTTCTGGTGTTCTTATAGTGGCACAGGGCAAAGGTCAGGTCTGGACTCTTCTCGGGGATCCTGGCATTCTGCCTGGAAGTCTTTTTGGGTGGAGGCAGGGCCAGAGAAATGTGAGACAAAACGGGCCAATCCGTCCTGCTATGTGCAAAGTAGCACAATCGCACCATAGCAACGTCAAATACTTTTTGCATGTACAGTCATGATAATGATGAATGACAGGGAGACAAAGACAACATGATTGTTATTTTGGTTTTTACTGCAGCTTCACTTTAGGCTTTAATTTGAGGGTTAATACAAGGATGATGTCTATATAACATACAAAAAAGCATTACAAAAAAACTTCCTTTACAATTTATATTATATTCCTCTCAAAACAAGTCATTGTTTAAAACATATGGGATGCCAAAGCTTTTAACAACCTTTTGTGTTTGTGCGATGTATGACATAATTCCTAATAATAATAATTCATTACATTTATTTTAGCACTTTTCCGAATGCTCAAAGCGCTTTACGTTACATATTACACATATCAGACATGTAACAGTGAAACTGTGGACAATACCCACAGGAGCAAATCATTATCATCATTTTCATACCATTCTGATAGAAGAGTCTTTATGAAATCCAGTTCCCTAAAGTCTCTAAAATATCTTTAAAGAAGTAATTCACACCCAAAATGATAATTTCTATCAAATCATTTTGTCTCATGTGTTACCTTATTTTCTTAAAGAAACATGCCTCTACTATGTTGAATGTGTCTCCCAATTATTTATATTCTTTAAGCATTTTCTCCATTTTGAGATTCCTTGTTGAGGTATGCAAAAACATACAAAAATATGCATTATTTAAGAATTAAAGAAACAAGTTGTGTGAGGGTTGATAAACTGATGTTTATAGCTGCCATGTTTTACTTCAATTCGTCAACAACTTCTCCTAGTGTTTGTATTGTTAATTCCCAGGACGGTATCCAAGAAAAACAAAGTTGCCATCAAGGATTCAAGGTTGCGTGGAGAGAGTAATACATGTAATATTTCAAAAGTCTCTGACACGATGATTACATAACATACTGGGACAAACTTTTGTGAAATACTGCATATTATTCTTGTCAGTCAGGCCTGTTGAGTGACGCTGAGCAGTCTTCCTGTATTTCTTGCAGTGACAGCTGGTGATGAAGAGAGCGAGTAAAGAGCATCCACAGGTTTTGTTAGCTTGTACATTTGATTAAGGCTTCATATCTCAGATGCATTCAGGTGTAATTTTGGATCAAAGAGGGTCTAGTGCCAGCCAACACAATCAATGTAATGGACTATTTCGGGCAAGTCACATAGTTTTATCTGAACCGTACTAGCTGATATGAGGAGAAGTAGACATGTGAACCCGTGCCAGTGGAATGTCAAAATGTCCAACAAGGTTCTTCAAAGGCAGGGTCATGCCATTGAATTGTTTTTTCTTTCTTGCCTGATGAACAGCTTGAGCAAGTGTGAGAGAAAGACTCACGATTCCTGTAAACATGGGAAAATGGAGGTGCTGGTGGATCCTGTCCAAAACTCATAGCCCTCCAGGAAGTAATTCCTTGTAGTACCATTAATGACCTCAAACTTCATTGGACACGTGCAGTTTGCTTATTTGATTTCATGTCACATAACGTTAACAAAGACAATTAAATGTTTTTCTTAAAATGACTTTACAATAAAAATGGCTCATAAATGAAATACAGATCAATAACAGAGATAAAAACACAAAATAGACCTAAGAACGTACAACACAAGTGGTATTTAAAGATAAGAAAAAGTTTAAGCACTAGCTAGGCAATACTGTCTTCTAGTAATATAACTCGTTTTCAACAGCCAACATGTTTAATAATTTGCGTCTGAGATGTTTTCCAAGCGTAAGATATTATTTTTTGTTTAAATGTTAACACAAGATGTACATTGCTGAAAATATCCAGTCTCTCTAAATTGAGATGTCGTACACTCTGGTTGTACACAGAGCACATTTTCATAGTGACCATATTGTTTACTGACAGCACATGTCATTTATTTGTTTACTAAATATGATCTGCTCTTGCACTACCTAATGTCCCCTTGTACAAAGCATGATTAGCTCGGGTAGATTACATTGGAGAAGCCAGCATGAGGAAACTAGATTACAAAAATTATCAACCTTAAAAATCAAACCCAGTGTTTGCAACTCTCCTTTAAAGAAAGTTACTTGCGGCATTCGCTCCAAAAGTTGTTTAATCTAGCGACATTGGATTTATTGATTGATGCCGGGATGTTGAGACAATTCAAACAACTACATCATAAATGTGTTTCAAATACAGCTTTACATGTTTTAATGGTTATGATTAGGCACTCAAACCATACAGTCAATTAGAAATTATTCTGGAGGCAGGGTTGAGGTAAGCAAATTAAAATGACGCATCATTTTAAATCTGCTTTCACCTTGGACCAGAAAGAACACCATTTGTAATCCATTTCTATAAAAAACCTATCCATCTGTACCATGGCCATGAGTACAATCACTGGGTTAAAGTTCAATACCTACTGAAACCTTTGTGTACAGTTATTGTACAATCGTTGTCTAGGAAACATCTCTGGGTTTACTGCGAAAAGAAACTCCATGCACATCAGGGATGAGTCACCTTGTGTCCGTCAGATGAAAGAATCGTCCCTGCAGAATCAGTTTTTCATTAACTGATTTTGGGAGTAACACCGAGGGGGAACCCAGTAAAATACTTTAAAAAAGGACCATATTATTAAAAAATAATATAGGTTGTACTTCAAAAAATAAGGTTTAAAAGAAGAGCAGTTAATTGACTTTTCAAAGCCATTCAGCCACTTGATTGGTCCATTAAAACAAGCTATCTGATTTGCCACTGAAAACGAACCATTTGACTGGTCCACCGAAAGCAGCCATTTGATTAGTCCATTCAAATTTTTTTATTGACAAGTCGAAACAAGACATCTGAATGGCCAATTAAAATGATCCATCTGATAGGTTAGTTACAACAAGCAATCTGATTGGTCCATTCAAAGAATTGTAAAATAATTAGAAGAATTAAAATAATTGCCATGTTGCTGGTCAAATAAAACAAGCCATTTAATTGGTCCATCGAAACAAGGCATCTGATTGGTCAAATGAAACAGGCCATGCTATTGGTCTTTGGAAAGGAGCCATTTCATTGGCTGATTAAAAAGTGCCATGTGATTGTTCGATTACAACAAGACATCTGATTGGTCCAATAAACAAGCCAAATGATTGGCTGATGTAATTGAGCCACCTGATTGGTCGATTACAACATGCCGTCTGATTCTCTTGTTCTCTTTTCTCTGGGGCCTACTGCTTACAGTTACTACAGTCTAATACCATAACAAGCAAGGTAACTTGCCTTACCATCCAATCAAGCAATTTAGAAATGAAAAATAATCATGGTAAATATATTATATTAGGTATATTTGCGTGTTAAGGTCTCACTACGCTTCTTTTTGTTTTAAAACATATTCTACCTGTCTCTGTGATCTCTGCTGTAGCAACTGCTTTCAGGGAGAGGTTAGACTACATCCCATGTGATTAGTGCTTAAAAAATGAAAAAAGTATCAGACAGAATTAGTCGTAATTTACTGTAATATTCTGAGCAGCCCCCGACCAACACACCACAGTTTTGTGTGTCTGTGTTATCGGAACTGGTAAAAAACTAAGTGTAAAAATCAGGCTATTCAGTCGTTATAATTAGATGTGTTGTAGAAATGAAAAGACGAGCGGGAAAAAGAGAAAGAGGCCTGGAACATTGACTTATTTCTTGCCTCTACCGCTCACAGCCTCACAGCTTCTTTGGGATGCCGTTTTGTCTTTACTAAATGTTCCCATTTATATGCAGGTGAGGGAGCAGGTGGATGCTAGTCTATTATTCCCTTGATTCCTATTTCAAAAACAACACGTCAGAGATCATGGTAGAGATGGAGAGAAATCAGATTCTATAATTATATCAGCTCTCTTCCGGAACACAGCACTAATATTAGAGATTCTGATAATGCATCTTTCAGTTAAGTTCTGAAATTAAAAGCTGCATAATTCATCACTTGCCGTCTTGGCACAAAACCTGGGTTTGAAAACTGAGGCCAATTATTCATTGCTTAATAGAAACCATCTGTCTGGAGTGAAGTAGGTTTGAAGAATACTGATATATCTTAATGCTGGAGATATACAAACATTGAAAAAAAATCTAATGTAAGATGACTGGCAGGTGGAGCACTTTCAGGGCTGGGCGCGAACCAACAAGTCCTCCAACTCATACGACCAAATAGGTCGATTGTTCAGCAGCTTATTACGACCTATAGTCACGTTTTAAAGTTTAGCACCTCTAGTGGTCGTGTAAGAAACAACCATTTGCGGCAATTGCAAACACTCCGGAGGGTCGTATATTCACAAATAACCCTCTCTGGAAAATCCTAAATTGTGGAATAGTTTGGCCATTAAAATGCTTTTTGATTAGATTTCTAGCGAGAAGTGTATATTGTACTTTTAGAATCCACGTCCAGTGGATGTGTAGGATCTATAGTTTGATAGATATTACGAAGATTATTTGACGTCTCGCCAGGAGAACGTGTATGTCTTTTCCCCAACCCACTCTCTTCAGTCTGCGTACAAATGACACGACTTTACACTTTGGAAATGCGTGCAATAGGTAAGCAGAAGTCCAATTGTGCGTGCATATGATACGCCAACCATTCCCATTGAGTTCTGAGTCCGAGTTTTGCGTGCATATGATACGCCACGTTTCGTGCCTGCACCCGGTCGGGTCTTGGAAGACCGGAAGTTGTGTGGTTCATAAAAACATTTTCTTACTCAATATCACGACATGATTATTGTTTTTATTTTAAATCGTATAATGTCTGACTTTTTTTGCCGTCCGCGAGGAAAATAAATGGGGCTCAGAATACTGAAATCAGTATTTTTTAAATATTTTTTTCCTTCTAATTTGTTATTCTTTTCTAAATAACACTGTTGTTTACTCAACAATAACACACAATTATCCTTGTTTTTATTTATTTGTTTAATTCTATAATATCGGGCTTTTTTGCCGTCCGTCAGGAACTGAATTTCAAAATAAAGTCACCGGAAACAGACGTAGGCAATACACACCCACTGAACTGATTACCCAAGATCCTCAGCTACGATTGAAGCCCGATGATTGGATGTTTTAGCCACAATGCACGCTGGGATATGGTGTCAATGCGATATTAAATAACTATCAACAGAATTGCAGCTTGGGGTGAAAACAGCATTTCCGGTCTCGAAGTTTGCATAGTAATCTGCAGTACTTATCAACTAAAAACATCAGTTTATCCTTGTTAATTACACAACGTTGATTGGTTTAAATTGTGTACAATGCTTTTGTGTTTTCCCCCTTCGATTCGGAGAAACAAATAGCTTTTTCTGAGTTTAGGATGGCCGAAGACACTACACTACCCATAATCCTCAGCTATCGTTTGGGACTACAGTCCCTTTTCTTGACAAACCCCGTGATTAATCTTCAAGCTCTGTGATTGGATGTTGGAGTGGCAATGTGCCAAGGTTACGCCGAGCGTCAAACAGCTCTATGAAATGGAATGAAACCACGGCAGACTATCCAAAACTAGACTCGAACGGGTCCAGCCCCGCCCCCCCCCCCTCCCCCCTCCAAAACTACACATGCTGGCTATTGTGTTTCGCAACATGTTCTATGGCACGTCTCTACTGGGAATTGTAGTTTTAAAATACGTTTTCGTTTTTCCCATACATAGAAGTTGCCAGTATTATACTGTGTACACCCCTGGAGGTTTAGGGGATAAGAAACACATCGGTGTTATCAAATTTAAAACATATAATTAATAAATGGGTGAAAATGGCTTGTGTCCATAATGGGCACCATTAATATACCACATGACAGCTCATTGTTACTTTGTAATTCTACTCCACTACAATTCAGAGGTTAACCTGGTATTTTTACTCCACTACATTTATTTTAGTTACTTTGCAGATTCTGATTAATGATGTGAAATATAAACAACCCTTAAATCAGACTTTAGTTACACCTGAGTAAAATTCAGGGAAGGTGATTGTCAAGTGCCAACAATCAGGCGAGATATTTGATAGTTGGTGCTTGAAAAGACTAAACATTTATCTGCAGATCCCTATAAAGCATATTCATTACTTGTTATTCTCTAATAGTTAATTAAAGACTGTATATAATGGCTATTTTGCACATCTCTTTCAAGATTTCAAGATTTTCTAAGGTTTATTGACATATCATATAGACAACTACGGTGTAGAAAAACTTGGGTGGCAGGTTCCTCAACAGTGCATTACAAGACATCTATCAATATGTGTGTACCTCCACCATTAAACTGTCATATTCTGCACATTTCTTATACTATCTACATACATCTTATAAGAGTATAATTAATATGTATAATATCAGTTAAAAAAAGTGCTTCAACATAGTTAACATTGCAGGAAAGCAATATATTAGACGTTAAGTACTTTGTCAGGCTTAATATTTATCTGTAGATACCCCCAAAGCTTTTTTCTTATTTAAAAGAAGACCTTAACCTAAAGTATTCTTTAATGTTTAAATAAAGGTTAATTAGTTTGTCTGTTTTGCACATCCTCCTATTAATATCTTTGTACATCCGGCACTAAACTGTTTCATTGTAGACTTACAGTATCTTCTTGATATTTTATATTCTATATTTCTATCATTGACCTTCTACTTTCCCCCTATTTTGTATGTACTCTTAATATTTTTTTCATCAAATATTCAACAAATAAATTCAATAACGTGCTGTAAGCACTAGGCGGTGCGGGTTAAAAAACTGTCAACTTTAAAGTGTTAACACAATAAATTATACTTTGTATTATTAGTGTAGGACACTTATGTATGTATAACATCTGAAGATGTGTAGTTTTATTCATGTTTTCACATCATTTTACAGGATATTGCTATATTATTTGACATGTTTTACTTCTACACATTAATATCTGATTTGTAAAACATCACAGACAGAAAGGTATATCCCGCCATTTAATGGTAAGCTATTGCAATTCTGAATCCATAGATGTGTCTCCCAACACCCAAAACCCCTGACTATTCTCTCAACTCAGTATTTACATTCTTATATTCAAAGAAAATCAGTAATATCTTTAAAAACGACAAGTCCGTTTATATCAGCTGTGCACCGTTACTGACGTCAGGAAAGTGGCGCTACGGCTCCGGAGCATTTGCAATTGCAGCAAATTGTTGTTTCTTACACGACCACTAGAAGTGCTAAACTTTAAAACGTGACTATAGGTCGTAATAAGCTGCTGAACAATCGACCTATTTGGTCATTTTTCGGAGGAGGACAGGCTGGCGCGAACATGCTAATAATCTGTCCTTATGATGAAAAAAAGCACAACAAAATATAAATACATAATTTACGGATCAACTTCAAACAAACAAACAAAAAAACAAAAAAACAAACAAACAAACGTTGGTTATGTTCCCTAAACGACAATTTGAAGCTGAAGATTGCACTTTATAGAAACCTGATGAAATATTTAACTAGGGGGTCAGTTTTTGTTTACTTCCCTTTCCACTTCACTTAAAGAGTTCAAACAGTAGGTTATAAACATCTCAAAACTAAATTAGTGCTGAAAAGAACACAAAAGATTGGCTGCCTAAAATGTCTTTTATTTTTTTATTACAAGGGCAGACAAAAGTCATCATATGCAGACAATCCCCCTCTCTTCTTGATGTACAAAAGCAACGTTGTCATTAGGAGTATAACAGTGCAAAATGTTTCAGTGCATTTTCATTAAGATGTGCGCAGCTGCACAGCTCAAACCTGTTCCGAGTAGCAAGGTCACATTATCATATTTGATGTAAAGTGACAGGCAGTATAATGAAAGAGCTTCTCATTGTTAATACATGACTGTGCTTATCAGAACAATAAAACAAAACATCCATGTCTCTATAATTCTCATGCCACTCTCCTAAATGAGGCACATATGCCGCTTGACGTTTGGCATATTAAATCAGAATTTGTAAACATAACACTACAACATAGCGTGTCAAAAATGAACACAGAGGGGCAAATTGACATAAGGATTGTGCAGATTTTGCAGCCTGCTAAACAAACAAGACACAAAGAAACTGTAATTGTCAAAGCATCAGTAAAGGTTGAATTCTACCCCTTACTATGCTGCAGAACAAATAACACCTTGGTGTCTCTGCGATATTTGCATGTATAACATTTGCATATATTTGGGGTAAAATCAGCCCCTTTCTATGTAAATAGGCCTCATTGCAAAAACAGTTAAATTCCATAGAGATCAGTGCCAATAGACACAAAGTTACAGTGAAGCTATAGCATCAGATTTTGAGGTTACTGATGCACATTTATACTGGATGTCAGCTGAAATTCATTCATTTCTGGATGCAAAGACAGAATGGAGCTGGTGTCATAAAGATTCATGAATACAGCTTTCTACATGTAACTTTTGAAAATACACAAGACAAAAAAGATGAAAAATGTGGTTATTCTAGAAATAAATCAACATTTCTTCCTTCTGAATTCACATCAAAAGGGCAAATTGCATTCAGCTGGAAAACTGTCCACAGGTTTTCCTTTTAAATCTCTGTTTTCAGAACAGGCAATGTTTAAAACTGTAGGCTGGTGACAAATGCGTTCAGGGGCCTTAATGTAGTATAGATTCTCAAAACTACAAAATGAGGCAAAGGTTATAATAAAACAAAATTAATCGTGTAAATGAACAAGTTATCCACTGTGTCCTTTAAAAGCATTAAAGCAACCACTCAGTGACTCAACAGCGGAGTATTGGAGGGTGACAGATGACTTTATCTCAGTCAGGGGTGGATCTAGACAAATATTCATGGGGTGGCAAGAGGGTGGCAGGAGATTTTGAGAGGGTGGCATCCCCTGGCAGAAGTATATGCTGATTTAATGGCAGTCATATCAATCAATGTTAACTTGGAAAGCCACAATATTGATATTTTAACTCAATAACATTAGGTGACATTATTGTGGCACATCAGTAAAGCCTTAAATAGAAATATATAAGGTGGCAGACATAATTTAATGAATTTTAACTGAATGAGTGTGTTTCACTCTTAGACCAGCAGGGGTACCAAATATATGCAGACTGCTGCAATTAGTACATTAATTAACTGTCTCATCGATGTTTGTCTGAATGAATATGATAATATTAACAATCATATTATTCCTATCAGCTGTCAATCTGATTCACATATTCATTTATTATAGAATAAACTATATTTTTTGGAGGAGTTAATGATGAATGTTCCTCAAGATGCTTGCTCACCCTCCTTCAAATTTGAAGTAATTACTATCATATATCAAAATTAAAAAGATTCAAAGGAACAGTTCAGCGCCCCACAACTTTACTGCAAACAGTTACAACCTTGACTTTACATCAGAAAGAACAAACATTAAAGAAGTGACTAACTGCATCAGTTAGGGTTAAAAAACGTGTATTCAGCTAAAACATATACATCGCTGCAGTTATTATCCAGTGGAAAGTCCATACCTACTGGCCTAGTTAAATGAAAGTGGTTACTTTTTTTTGGCTGGGCAGTGTAGTTTTACACACCGTCTTATTTGACTTTCTCAGGACTTAAAACAGTTTTTTGGGGCACACCCCCACAAAAAAATAAATATATACATACATACAAGGTCATCATCTTAACAGTTTTTTATGCCCATCCGTGAGCAGAGCATCAAGTTGTCATGTGTTAGAAATTAAAATCAATGTTTAATAGCATAATTCAGTCTAAAATATATCGTCAGTTTAAAAGCTGTTTTATTGTGAAAAAACCCGGAAGTTCTCATAAAATCTCAATGCCAAGCTTTTATTCTGAAAATCCTTCATATCCGGTCAGTATGTAGCATGTCGCTAAACTAACTATTACAGCTGTTTATAAGGTATTAAATAGAAAGTCATGAAAGAGATAAGGAGGAGAAAAGGCTTAAGGAAGTAGGCAGAGAATACAGAATGTCGAAGTCCTCTGTTTCACGCGATATCGAACATTGAAAACCGAGGAGGGCGGTCCCCCTATCTGCACAGCGGGAGAGAACGAGAAGAAGATAAAGGAGATCGGAGAGGACAAGACGAGACTTCTTCTTCGCTGCAGCCTCACGAGAGACATCACCGGCTTTGTCTTTTCCCTACCCTCTGCTTGTTGTATCATCGTGCCATTTAATTAAACTCAACCAATTTGAACCTTTTCGGAGACTCCATTAGTCTCTTCATTCTAATGGCGCATTTCCACCATGGCGCGGAGCGCGGTTTAAGTGTGCCGTGTCGTGCCGTGCCCGTTTTTGGTTGCGCTTCCACTAGGCCTAGTTACGGCCCGGCCCGGGGCCACTTTTTCACCTCTTTTCTGGCCCGACAAAATTGTGGTTCTATCGAGGCCACACTAGCGGGCCAACAACTGGGCGGAGTATGCTAAACTAGTGACGACCGCTGATTGGTGAGAGAATCGTCACAATTCTCGCGCGAGTTAATCATCCCTAGCGTCGCATATATTGTGACGCTTGCAGCATTTTTGAAAACAGAGAAGCTAAAAGAAGAAATGGCAAAGAAAAGCACACCGTGGTCGATTGACGAGGTTACGACGTTCCTCCATCTGATAGCAGATGACAAAATCCAGCGGGAGCTCGACGGCACAACTCGCAACCTCAACGTTTTTCAGGAGGTCTCTGCACTGTTGTCCGGACGTGGATACGCAAGGACTTTCCAGCAGTGTAGGGACAAACTGAAAAAGCTTAAGAGTGAGTATAGAGCCATCAAGGACCACAACGGCCGGAGTGGTTCAGATAGGAGAAGCTGGAAGTGGTTCGACCTGATGAACAATATTTATGGCCATAGACCGGCCAACGTTGAGAGGGAGGCCTGGACTCTGCAACCAAATTGCTGGAGTCCCTGCATGGTAAGTCTTTGCTAACGCTCTGTTATTTGCTTGAAAGCGTTGTGTCCCTATCTATTATAAAGCTCACTTCTAACAAACAAGTCTATTTTATCCTTACATTTAAGTTCTACAACCCATGCTTTTATGGATCCCCGAAGAGCAACATAGCTAGCTAAGGCAGATAGCATTAGCTAGAGCTATTGTTTGCTACCACCACATGTGCCATTGTTTACGTTCAGTTTTTCTTTTCTACAGTTGTTGTTGTTGCTATTTAGTATTGTGCTGCAGTAGTTTGTGGAATTAACAAGTCATGTTGCTGTTCTAGATGATGCCATAGATGAAACTAGTGAGGAGGAACAGTCCCGAACAACAGGTGATCCGTCCTCGTCATCGAATCCAGAAGGGACCCCAACTCGATCACAGACACCAGCCGAACAACCGACACCAACTCAACCACCAACGCCGAGTGCCATCACGACACCGCAGCGTGTGGTTCTAGGTAAGAAATAGGCATGGCAAAACGACTGCAATTGTGACTTTTTTTAAACTTTAGATCATCCATCGCCAGTAAGTAAAATAAGCTATACCACTGTGTGGAAGTGCTCTGTTACAAGTAAGTAACTAGCTAGTAAGCAGCTAGTACAATTGTGTGTGACATCCTATTATATACATATATTTATATTCATTATCAACAGGCTGGACATAATGTAATTCACTTTCACAATCATTGTAAACATCTAGGGCATAACTTTCTTTAGTTCATCCTTACTGTAGTTCTGCCTATACATTTTATTCTTATATCCTTGTGTGACCTGTACCTGTCCTGTGTTTTTCATTCTTATTGCTAATTCTTATTGCTATAATTATCTTATCATCATACAGGCAAGAGGAAACGAGGAGGAGACGAGCACCTAGCACAGGAGGAACGGCACCATGTACGGAACCTGGCCCAGGTGGATCGGCACTGGCAGCTGACCATGGAGGCTACTGCCCAGGGCAATGCAGGAGGAAATGGCCTTGAGAAGGGAGGAGAACGCTCAAACTCTGGCATTTAACTTAGCCTTCCTGCGCACTCTTGGCCAGGTTCTGGACAGCCGACGTGGCCCGTCTCTTCAGGAAGACGAACCACCTCTGTAATTGCCACATTAGTACAGTACTTTCTTGTTTATGTCTTATCTTTCTTTTTTGTTTTTATAATGCCATGCCTTTTTATGCTGCTGCTGCAACAAATATTAGCTTTTTTGTTTTTTTGTACAATGCCATGCCTTTTTATGCTGCTGCAACAAATATTTGTTTTTGTTTTTTTTGTACAATGCCATGCCTTTTTATGCTGCAGCAACACATTTTTTTATTTTGTACAATGCCATGGCTTTTTTATGCTGCAACTAAAACACTTCCCAAATTGGGATTCAATAAAGTACTTCTCATCTTATCTCTTGTTGATAAATGCATCATCTGATTTCCTGCCATAATCTGATTAACAAACTGATTTTCGTGAGCATGTAAACAAAGTCACTGGGTTGCCACTCACACACAAACACACAGTTTTGTAATCCAATCATAAACTGAAATGAAATGTACACGTTTCATTAAAGGGCTTTAAATCAGCAGAACAAAAACACTGAGAATTGTGTCGTAGTCCAACGTTTAAAACAAATTCAGATTCACATAATTTTGAGGCAGAAGTTATAGGCCTATATTTGTTCTAAATAATAATAAAAAATAGGCTACTAATAACATTTATGTGGATCTAACATTGTACATGAATTTATAAAGCAATAAGAAACACCAGTTAGGAAAAAGCCCATAAGATAAAAAGTGAATTTTAAGAATAGATTTAAAGCAAGAAATAGTTTGCTAGCTTGAGGTCCTCCTCTAAAACATTGTTTGGTAACTGACACATCATTACTTAAAGTCAAAGACTACCTTTTATAAATAAACTGGAAGGGGGTATTTCGAAAAAAAACAGAAAGAGGAGGATAAGAGATCATTTGTATTTATGTTTATAGTTTACTTGGATATTTGCTTAATTTATTAGAGATTTTCTTTTCAGGATCTGATATTTGCTCAAATGTTCTTATTATGGGGCAGTACTTACTGGTACTTGAAATTCAAATATTTACTACAGTAAATAGTCAATTCTGATAACATTTTTTGGTTTAAATCATTTGACAAACACATGTATGTGAAAGAGAAAAAAAGATTTATTTATGTTCAACACAATGTAGTAATAATAAACACAAAACAAAATGTCACTACCCTTAATGGCCCACAATCTTTCAATTACTATTCAGGTAGTGCATCAAACCCTCTCTTATTTCAGTGCCCCCCTCCTCTGCACCTTGTGCCACTGCTACCCCAGGCTCTGCTGCTGCTGCTGCTGCTGGTGCATCCCATTCATCATCATAGGCCTCTTCATGACTCTCGCAGAGGTTATGCAGAGCACAGCATGTCAGCACCATAGATTTCACAAGTTTCACATCACAGTCATTTCTTTTCACGAGGCAACGCCACCTTCCCTTCAGTCTACCAAAAGCGTTTTCGACCTCTCTCTGCAAATGTTCTTGTTGTAGATCACATGTTCTGCTGTCAGCTGTCTATTGTCAGGGAACGTTTTCATGAGCCAGTTTTGCAAGGGATAGGCATTGTCTCCCAGGATGTAATAGCCAGCATTCACCCCACCAATGTTCCTGGTGCAAGGTGGAAAGTAGTTGCCACGACTGGCCAACTCCCACAATGAGGACAGCCTCAAAACCCGAGCATCATGCAAGCTCCCAGGCATTCCTGCAAACACATTCCAGAAATGTCCCTTTCCATCTACAACTCCTTGAAGGATGATGGAGTGCCAGCCTTTACGGTTGAAATAGTCGCAGTGGTATTCCTGTGGTGCCAAGATGGGTATGTGTGATCCATCAATAGCACCTACACACTGTGGGAGCCCCCACCTGTTCTCATTGTAGTCGGCCGTTACTGCAAACTTCTCCCGGTCTGGTGAACGAATTAGTTCCGGTACTAACAACGTCTCTGCAGCAGCACAGAAGTCTTGCACACACCGGCACACAGTTGTGTTGCTCACTCCAAAAAGGTGTCCAATGCTTCTGTACTCTGAGCCGGTCGCAAGCTTCCACAGTGCGATGGCCACCCTCTTCTTTAGAGGTATACACTTGCGGAATGCTGTGTCCTGTCTCTCCATCGCTGGTCGCAGTTTGTTGCACAGGTAGGTGTATGTTTCCTCAGACATCCTAAAGTTATCCACCCACTGAGTGTCTGTGAAAGATGGAACAATCACACCCCACCACTCGGTAGCTCGGTCGAGCATCCAAACACATGGTCTGCGGCGGCGACCTAACTTCTGAAATACACAAACAAAAGCATACATATTTTAATATGTAAAAGTGGTAGCTACAATTAATTAAATACTTGAAACACTTTGGTCGTATAGTGAGCATGAAACACATTGCTAGTTAGCGAACGTTAGCTTACCGAGTAGCGTTAAGTCATGCTGGAGTAGTCTCTGCCGCTTTCTGCGATTGCCATAAGTCTCCCATGAGCTTCTTCTCTATTACGTCTTGCTATAAGCCGCCTTTTCCGAAAGAAAGTGTTCCTTCTTGCTGTGATAAAACACCACAGACACAGAAACAAGGAAACGATGGCATCCACATCCTCCATTGTTGCGTGTTTCGTGAGTTGTGTCGCATTGAAGATGACGTCACGGCAGTTGTATGCAGCGTCGCTCCGCCTACACTGCGTTACTATAGTAACTACCCCAGTTCCTAAACTGTAATGGAAGCGCAGCATGAAGTGAGCCGGCCCTGTTAAGGCCCAACGCGGCCAAGCAGTACCGAGCATGGCCGAGGCCGACCGTGTGGTGGAAATGCGCCATTAGCTCCTCTCCTGGACGCGAGAACATCGAATACTTCTAATAGTTGGCAACCACGAAGGGACTTCGTCAACCCGGGAGAGAACTAACCAAGCCAGCTGTTCAACGGATCCGCGGCCCTCCGTCAGACAACAAGAGCTCACACACAGTGGTAAGAAGAACCGGTTAAATCAAATCTTCACTAGTTTATGCAGGAAACTTTAGGTTTGTGTGTTTGATGGCGGCCAGCGGATCCGGAGAATAACTGTGCATTTAATGTTAAACAAGCTGAATTAAGAAGCATAGACAAAATGTGGCGCTATTTTAGGGCAAGCAGGGGTGAGTCTATTTTTCTTTTCTTTGTTCACTAACACTGCATGCTTCTAACAAAAATTTGAAAACGATTTGGCCGTTAAAATTGCTTAGGGCAATAAAATTGCTTAGGGCAATACATTTAAAATTGCTTCGGGCAAAATAAAATTGCTTAGGGCAATACATTTAAAAACGCTACGGGCGTTAAAATTGCTTTGGGCAATACATTTAAAAACGCTACGGGAGTTAAAATTGCTTCGGGCAATAAAGTCGTTTCGGACGGCAGAGTGATTATACTATTGTGTGTTTTTACCAGACATTGCGGGTGGATTACGACAGGAAGTGCGGCATTCGTGCGTTGGATTACGATATTCTAATAGTGTTTGGATAGCGTCCCATTTTGTCCCATTATATTGCGTGTTTAAACAGCAACAGATAATCACCAGACTATAAAGTCAAATATTACGCCATTGGCCGATGATGTAAGGGCTCCTCATGTCAAAATAGGATATCTCTAGGATAAAGCCCATATTCATAGTAAACTAGATAGAAATGTTATTTCGTATATAAAGTGTAGTTTTGTGTTGTATTTTTAAACTTTGCTCTACCACACCAGTGTTTCCATTTTGTCCATTTAAAGATCACCCGCCATTATTCAATCTCATCAGTGAGAACCACATGGTGTACTTTCAACATCTCTTTGTTCTGGGGGTCAGAGTTTGAAATAATCAGTAGCCATCTTGTTTTGACCTCATTTCAAACAAAACACAGGGCAGTTGCCATTTCGTGAAATGCAAATTCAAAGGACTCCTTTGTTCTTTGTAATCCATGTGGTTTCACTCCCATGAGGCCAAGTCCTTTATCTGACCTCCATCTTGTGAAGAACAAACCATTCTTCTTGTCTTAGTTGGATTTAGTCTTTTGCTAAATCAGGTTATCTATACATATTGTTGTTGGACTTTGGTGGTTGTAAACAAAGATTATTATATTTTCTCAGCAGTGTTTTTCTCAGATTGGAGTTTAAGCCTTCCAATCTGATTTTTTGAAATATTTGTGTTTGCAAACGTGTTTTTGGCTTGTTTATGCTTTACTGTTTAAATCATATTGTGTTTCTCCTTCCCATTTCAAAGGTATTTTTTTAGAAAAATAACCTTCTTCTTGTTACATAGAAGTCAGTTTTAGAACAGCTACCTCTGCTGGCAGAAGCTGAAAACTACAACAGCGCACTCTGCTGGTTGTACAGAATTGTTGCAGAATTACAATTATATGCTGAAGTTTATTTCTCACGTGTTATAGATAAACACATACTTCATCACACACAGATAGAATTATTGAATTACTGATTTTAAGATAAGAAACCTTACATAATAGTCTTTCAACCTAGACCAGGGGTCGGCAACATTGCCAGCATTGGCACGCGGCACCGTAACCAGTGGCACACTAGGAATAAGTGGAATAAGTGTGCAAGATATTTAAATTGTATTTTCGGATCCTGAACGAGACCGCCGCCAGAGCGCGTCTCCCCGTTACCTGCAGAAGGAAGCCAAGCACGCAACGCAGCCCCGCTCTCTTTAACTCCAGGTGACTTTCTGCCGCTTTCCTCCGTGGTGCAGGGCTGATCGTTTCACCACAGAGGAAAGCACTTCACAAATTGCAGTACCCATAAGGAGCTTTACAAATGCCGCAGTTTTTGCGTGGCTGTGTGTGTCTTTAGTTGAAAGCCCAGTGGCGATCTGCTCATCTCTCATTGAAATAATATGCTACAAAGGGGCGGACTGGCCATCTGTGTGTTGAACTTTCCTGTCGGCTCCCAGACCGTAGTCGAGGAGGGCAGAAGCAACAAGCTTCAGGTTCAATAACCCACTTTAGCTTAAATGACTGGAGAGAGGCAAGCTCTTCTTGGGAGGCCGTTGCATTTATTTAGCTGTTCTTCTGTTTCAAAAAATACATCACAGACCTCTGTTTTTCTGCTGCCTCGTTTCACTTCTAGGAACATACACACGCTCGCTCACTCTCACTCTACCATCCACACACACACATGCACACGCCACACCCCTCTCTCTCTCTCTTAGGCGCCGTTTACACGAGGAGAAAACTGCTTGTATCTGCATAGTTTCGCGTGCGTATAGCCCTATTATTTACACAAGGCCGATAGAAACTGACCCCACAAACGATAACGGGTCCCAAGGTGGATAGATTTGCAAACGAAACGCTCTGGGGGGTCAACCGAGTCCGTGTAATCCCCTCTATACGAATATTTCCTGAAAAAATAACGATAGCCCCACCTCTCCTCACCTCTCCTGCTCACTGCTGTAGCAACTATCAAAAATAGCTGTGTTAATTAAACGCACAAGGGGTTCTTGAATGAAATAATATTATAAAAGGCAAACCAGAATTGTTAACACCCAATATACTCCTTAAACAAAATAAACAGAGTCAGATTTCATGCATTGATCCATTATATTGACAATTTTCCAGCCAAACAACACAAACAAAATTAAACAGTCCGCTCTGCGATACACCAAACTTGTCTTTACTGCCTAATCCAGGCCATTATTGTTCATTGCTCCTGCGCCCGTCGGCGGCAAAAAGAGAAATGTTTGTAGGCAGAGGACCGGCGTGTCCCAGAGGAGCGATCTCACCCGGTGTTTGTAGAGAATATCTCTCTTTCTGAGTCCCTTAAAGGGACAGCGATCTCATCTCACTCTGCATGACCCTAATATCATAACATCTGTGTTCTGGAGAATCACAGAACAGACGATCGTCCTTATTATTATGCCGTTTAAACCAATTATTTAAATGTGTTTGTTAAACTCGGTATCATGTAAATTGCGCTGACAGGTTCACACACTGCTTCCCCGCAGCGAGGCCGCCCCACCCTCCTGTTGATAGTTCACGAGCGTCAAGCTCCTCAACACCCCCCCCCCCCCCCCCCCCCGTTGATAATTCTCGATCGTTGGCACGTTGATAACAATTTTTTTTTAAAATGGCACTTCATATCAAAAAGGTTGCCGACCCCTGACCTAGACTATAGAATATTCAACCACCATATTTTTGAAGTAAACATAGTTTATGACATTTGCATAATCTCATGCACACACATTTTTACTTTTTACATTTTATAACATTTGCATAATCTCATGCACACACATTTTTATTTTTTTACATTTTATAACATTTGCATAACTCATGCACACACAATTTTATTTTTTACATTTTATAACATTTGCATAATCTCATGCACACACATTTTTATTTTTTACATTTTATAACATTTGCATAATCTCATGCACATACATTTTTATTTATTTTTTACATTTTATAATTTTAATTATTAATTTACTTTATTAATTAATTAAAAAAAAAAAAAAAAAAAACTGATTTAAGGTTAAGTACTGTTAACTACTGAAGACATAGGATACTTTTATAAAGGAATACAAAGGTACTATTCAGAGGATTAGTAATACATCTTTGATAATTTAGTAATTTCATCCTAGTATTTGAGAAACATGTCACCAAAAGACACTAAGTTAAGAGCATTCGCAGTGCCAGGCTCAACTGCAGATATCAAGGAAAGGGTAAACATCAGATCAGATGCTACAACATATCCAAATGATAGACAGAAGACATGGAACCAAATAGAGAAACTGTTTAAACAGTGGCAAACAAGAGGATTGATTCCAGCAGATGACCAACCTGGACCAACAAAAGCCCATAGAAGAGCAGTACTCGACTATGAACATGAACAATACCTACAACAGCAAGAAGCCTGGGAGAAAGCCGGACAACCACCTTGGTATGGACCTGCTAAAAACGCAATGAAAAAAGCGGAAAAAAGACAAGTAACAGCTATACGTCTGCTGCACCATCTGAAATATGTCACCCAAGCATCGACAAGCGTGTATGAGCTTCAAGACACCTCCAACAATTCAAGCTCAGGAAGAACCAGAGAATGCAGGGCAGACACCTCAAACAGTTCAAACTCAGGTAGTGCCTGAGATTCAGGTGCAGAATCAACAAAGAGGTGGAAGACGTTTCCGGTTTGAGGGATGTTACTGTTGCAGCCAAATGGGCCATTGGTCCAGAGATTGTCCGCAACACAAGATGCTACAAGTACTAGAACATTGCACCACACAGCAACAAGCCCCAAACAACGGCCCTCCACACAGTTACCCCAGGGGAGGTTTCCATGACTACAACAGAGGCAGGGGGTCAGGGATGTCAAAGAGGAACAGGATGTCCAAATATGAAGAAGGACATTTTGAAATCCAGCCACATAGAGCCATATCTGTCACCACAGGGAGGAGAGGTGGAATGTTATTTAAAAAATCATGACTAGCATATTGCATTTCAATATAAAACATCCACAGATTAGTAGAAGAACATTAACACATAGTAGAACATTTAGCAGACTATTTTTGTAATTATGAGAAGGAAAGACATTACGAGTGATGTTGTTCCCCCACACAGAAAACTATTGTGTCCACACAGCTAGTGAGGTCAAGACGATGGGTTTTGCATCCAAAACATGAAGAGGAAAAACCTAGCACTCGCCCAAGAGGGAGGGTCTTTACCAAGTCCTCCTGTTTACACCGACTGCAGTTCAAGGGGCGAAGATACACCTGATGTGGAGCTGTTGAGACCTGAAAACAGAAACTTGATTCTGCTGTGGTGAAGTCTGGCTACAAAGGGAGGTGTTTCGATAGGAACCACTTGTCTCAAACCAGTGAAGAAGTCAACAAGAACCCAGCAGAACTAGAGAGTGACTGTTGGCGGGAGAACAGTGACAGGGCGACAGAAACGGGCACAACATAGATAGACCCCGTCAGAAGACCGGGGCTGTGTTTAAAGGGGAACTTCATTCATTGTTAGTTGAAGTATAGTTTTTTTTAGTCAAACAATTATGTGATATATGGAGTAAGATTACATTTTCTGATAAACACATTTCTATAATCGGTCTGAAGTGTCTGTTTTAAGGCATGAGATGCAAACTAAATAACATAACACTGAGCTTGGATGAAGAAGTTGTAGGGTTTTTACAACAGTTTCAAGAATCAGTCTTTATTTATTTATTAAGTGAATTTGCTGATTTATAAAGTAGTGCAAAAGGCAATATCTCATTTTCAGTGAGGGGCACCAGCTCTTCATGTTCTTCTGCGTGTAACCCTCTGTGAGAATAGTTCGTACTTTCCCTCTAGTTTAAAGAAATATTATTTTGTCATGATATCTTTGTTCAGCAGTGTCAGCCAAGCCTCTAATCCTAGAGCTATTGAGACGCATTAGCAAAACCAAGGGTGTTTTTTTTTTTTTCGCAGCAACAATGATACAGAATACCATGACAAAAGCCATTATAGAACTAACAACAAGTAAACTATTTTTGTGCTAATGGAAGATTGTTAGTGAATATGCATTTATAACATAGGAAGACGATACATCACACAACATCTTTGTACGCCTTGTGGGGTACACGGAGAATTTATATTTATTTACTACAACGTTATGGGTTTTCCATGTCCTATTCATAATAGGGTAATCATTGCAATATTAATTGAGCATTTTATGCTCAAAGGAGGGAGCGTCATGATTATACAGATATATTGATTTCGGTGATGTTGTAGTTAATAAATAACATGTTGTCAACAATGGGTCTCATAACAACAAAAGGTATACCAAAGCTTGGGCCTCCTCCAAGGAGGGAGTGGTCCAGTTTTGGATATTAGACAAATAGAAGTGGATGAATATGTCAGAGCTCTGAGTAATATTTTCCAAGTTTTGTCTACACAGGCTAGGAAAAACTGCACAGATACCAGACGAGACACCAGAAGAGACTCCTGTTCGGCCAGGTGATTGGGTGAGGGTGAAAGTTCACAAAAGACAGTGGACTGATCCCCGGTGGTCGGAACCGTGACAAGTTGTAATGAACTTCACACGCGCTCCGGTTTAAAGGTAAAGAAAAAAGAGCAAATTGACACCACCAGAAAAACATTGTCACCCTTCACTGGCAACTTAAAAAAAAAGTTATTGGAAGCTAGGACTGATTTGGCAGAGCTGGAACAAAACAATAAATAGAAATACGATTAAGATAGCAACAGCTCAAAAGACGAATTGTCTTTAGATTTTTATAGATTGTACACTAAAGTGAAAACCTATTTTGTTTTTTCACCTGAAAAAGGGTCCAACGTTTTGTTTCTATTTTCGTATACGTTATTTTTGTACTCATCATTTACATTCTGTAACTGACAAAACCATGGATAAAATAGAGATTATGTCAAGAACAAAGCCAAAGCAATTGTGGGGTTCCCTAGGGATAAGAGTCAGAATAGCATTGTTGATTGTGCTCATTACACTTGGCACCTTTCTGGTTGGATGGGGAGTACAATATCATGAAAGACATGGATCCATTAGTTCACTCATAGAAAATGCCCACATCACTAACAAAACACCAGCCGTGTTTCAGAGACTTTCACTTATCCCCAGAGCCAAAAGATCAGCTGAGCAACAAGAGAAGGAGTTAGAAATACTCATTCCCATAGGTGAGGAGGTTACAATCAAGATGATTCACCCCCCCTATATGCAGTTCTTGTATCAAATGATGAGATGGGTTTAAGTGATCGAGATATGTAAGCGATGGGGTTTTACAAATTAGGGGAATCTCCAAATACACTGGATCCATGTTTTAGTCTGTACCAGAAACACCCCCTGTTATGGACAACCGACTGGTGACCTGAGCACAATTATTGAAAAGTTATTATAGTAGAAACAGGGTACCAACCCACAAGGAAAACTGTATGAAAAAACTATGAACAAAATTCCCCAACAGATTGTGGCGACATTGCACAGATGTATCCAGTCACAAAAGTTACTATTGCTCTAAGTAATAGTGAGATTTAAAATATTGGAGAATGTATGGGGACGTCCTTTTATAGTGTGTGAAATATGTGGTGCTTGAAACATGTAAGTATTTAGTAATTGTTGCATGTTCGGACGCCCTGGGTTCCACACACTGTTAAAGGGGTTAGCATAGTTCTTTAAGCAGACCAGAATTGAAGATAAATTAGTGAAATGAGTTATTGATATTCCACCGGTTTTCACACCATTTGAGGAACTTTATCACTGCATTAGAACAGACCACCCAAAGGTACTGAAGTAGGAACTTTAAGTGATGAAATTCTCCAACTGTTGTAACTGACCAAAATCTTCTCCCAGAAATGACTGTCTAAAATGCCGTATCCCAGAGAAGATGTTTGATGGTATCATGGAACTAAAACCTTGTACGCAGTCTTGCCACAGGATTGGACTGGGACCTGTGCACTTGTACAGCCAGTGATGTTTTATATGCAGTACCAATGACAGCGGGGCAGTTAATCAACATGGCGAAACACCCCAAAACCAGTAGGGCTAAGAGACCAGTCAAAGGAGGGAGTTTCGGCTCCACAGTGTACAAGGATAGCATAGGGGTGCCCAGGGGAGTGCTAGATGTTGTAGTTGCATTCCATGTACCCGCACCCCAACGTACCGATTGATCGTCGCGGCCCTCACCCAGGAACACACTAGGGGTCAATATCTCATGAGGGGACAGTTTCAACTGCTAACAGAACAAGATGACCCACCCCCATATACAGATCGTGATGTAAATGATGAGAGTGTGTAAAAGACGTTAAGTAATAGGGATGTTCGATGATGAGATTGTTCAAAGAAGGTCCAAATGATGTGAATGAAGAACCAGCTACAATGCTAATATGAAGGGAATCAATGCAATTTACTATACTATTCCAAGATGGAGTATTCTTTATTACTTTATACTATTCCAAGATGGTGTATTTTTTATTTACTTTGTACTAAAAAAAAAAAGGGTTTGTTTCTTTTATACTTTGTAAAAACAAGTGCCTTAACACTGAATGTAGTATGAGAAGGATTTCTGTGAAAGGAGGGAGTAAGAAATGTTCTGATACCAAGCTAATTGCTGCTATTTTGAAGAGTGATATTGAATGATTAAAACTAGAAGTTATGCACAAAGAAAACTTTTATGTTTGAAGACCAGCCAAAGTATTTTTTGTATTTGTTGTATTTTTTGTATTTTTGATGACGGTTATTTAAACCATTCCATTCTGATTGTATGTTTTTGATATGAGTTATGTACTACGCAAAGTTCAGATGAAGAACTCATTAATTTCAGTATTGTGTTCACACCTTAAAAGGTGTGAAAGGAGGGATTGTTAGAAATTAAAATCAATGTTTAATAGCATAATTCAGTCTAAAATATATCGTCAGTTTAAAAGCTGTTTTATTGTGAAAAAACCCGGAAGTTCTCATAAAATCTCAATGCCAAGCTTTTATTCTGAAAATCCTTCATATCCGGTCAGTATGTAGCATGTCGCTAAACTAACTATTACAGCTGTTTATAAGGTATGAAATAGAAAGTCATGAAAGAGATAAGGAGGAGAAAAGGCTTAAGGAAGTAGGCAGAGAATACAGAATGTCGAAGTCCTCTGTTTCACGCGATATAGAACATTGAAAACCGAGGAGGGCGGTCCCCCTATCTGCACAGCAGGAGAGAACGAGAAGAAGATAAAGGAGATCGGAGAGGACAAGACGAGACTTCTTCTTCGCTGCAGCCTCACGAGAGACATCACCGGCTTTGTCTTTTCCTTACCCTCTGCTTGTTGTATCATCGTGCCATTTAATTAAACTCAACCAATTTGAACCTTTTCGGAGACTCCATTAGTCTCTTCATTCTAAGCTCCTCTCCTCCTGGGCGCGAGAACATCGAATACTTCTAATACATGCCTATAACAGCAGAATGTGGCGATTACCATGTTGTTCAGCAACACGCCTCACAAACTGATTAAGATCCAAAGCTTTAGTGCGTTTTGATTCAATGCTGAGTACAGCCAAACTTGACAGTCTCTTCTCTGTCATTGTAGACCGCAAATACCTAATTCCTTCCGTCTACTTGGGTCCGAATGCTTCTCGTTTTGCGCCGTCCCGTTCAAATGAAATCACCGCCAATCATATTTCCACGCTCGTGCCGTGGCCGGGGGAGGGGTTACAAGGCTCGCGTCTTGTGCTGCATTCACTTGCACTCGGACTTTAGAGATTTTCTCTCATAAATGTCCGATGAGTCACAACTTTTCTTTCAAAACAAAGCGGGGGAGTTAATTCTAAACTGTTGAGTAAAACGTTTTGCACGAACTATGGAGAAATGTCGCCAACATTTATAATCAACATTTAAAAAAATATTATTAATAAATGAATTGCCTACATTTAGGGTGGCAACTGAGGTGGCAGCGGCCACCCCGTGCCACCCCGTAGAACCGCCACTGATCTCAGTACACCAACATGAATGTGAAATTACACTTTTACTGTAGGGGGTTGTTGTCTTTGAAATGTTGTTACTCCAATGTTATTATTCATCACAAATATAGCGTGGCCTTTCTGATAACTAAGCTTTGTCAGAGTTCTAATGACGTCTAGTCTGCAAAGAAGTAAGTGTTATTCAATGTTTCAAAGGCACAACAAAACAGTGAAAAATGGGACAAATTTAGATATAGACCAGACTTCTAAAGAGATATGAGTACGCACATGGTGACTAAAAACTTGTCTAGCCAGAGGTTTACCAGTCAGTCAGTCGGTCGGCTGTGGATTTAGTGTTTATCAAAAGAAATGTAAGTTGTTGCTTTCTAGAGATAATGATGCTATGAACTACTTTTCATTACCTTGTGCTGTTTGTCAGCTAGGTCATGGGTAAGCTCTGAAAGGACTTACAATGAAGACCCTGCACCTTTCTTTTTTTTATCAAGGAAAAGCAGTTTGAAGGTCAGTCAGGCTCCTATGTTGTGTTAGATGGTACATGGTAAATAGAGTGCATTTATATTGGTTGCTAGGGAAAACCAAATGTTCACACACTGTCGGCCATGCCATTGGATACATTACCATGTTATATTTCTCCAGCAGTGTTCAAATTGGTGTTTACTATTCATTGGAATTCCTGAGCATTCTTCCAGACAATCTAAATGTGCCACGCCTGAACTAATGTAACACCCCCGTGCTTTTAGCAGAAAATTGGCGCTAGTGGTACTTTACTTTACTTAGTTGTTGTCTAAAATGAACTGACTGAAAAAACTGCTACAACTGGTAAATGTTGCTTGCCTTTCTGAGGTTACGTTTATTATAGAAAAAATAGGGTGAAGCTGAAAACGATTGTCGATATACATGAGAGAATTATACATTTGTATTGTTTTACAATATTGTTTTGGTGTGCTATTTTCTGCTTTTTTAGTTTTTGTAGGACTTATTGCATTTGACTTATACTGCATATTGACTGATGACTTCCATCATGATTTTTACATGACAAATAACAAATATGTGGTTACAAAACATTTATAAATGCAAGGGTTTCTTGAGTGTTTTTTATAAAACAATTCATAACATATTTAAAAAAGATTACTCATTAAGGTCTTGATTTAAGCATATACAAACATGCAAATACAAACACACACCTTTTGGGTGGATTGTATTTAAAATTGAGTTTTCAGACGAGACAGCACACCCCATGTTTGTCTACAAGGTAGCCAATGTTCTCTGTCTGCTCCCAAAATAGGAGACTTTAATTGTTTTTATCTTTGATTGAAAAAGTCATGCTTGGCTTCTAGACGCCTCCAGTGTGAAATGAGTGATCATTACCTGGTTTTTACAGCTTCTTGTATCAATCAAAGTGTTGTTTGTTTTCGTTTTACTCTTACCCCTGGCAGTATTTTTAAATAATATAACTTTTCCTTTTAAGGAAAAAGCCACTTTCTTTTCTAAGCTTTCACTGTGCTCTGCCCGTGGAGTCTTGAGTGGCTGCTCTTTAGTCATGTTGTGTTTTAGCTTGCCCCTTAAGTGAAAAACGGCAAGGCCAGAGCTCGTGCATCCTTGTGGGCATGGCAACCAGGCTGAGCAGCAATAAGTGAGTGAAAAATACGAGTGAGTCATCCTCATCCACACACAAAATGTGCAAATCAATTTAAAGAAGTAGCTTTTAAAATAGTTTGCTTTTCACGGGTCCCACACCCGTCCAAACATACACAGCATTGACATACATATTTAATTCCCATTGTATGTAACAATGTATAAACTATATTATGATTTAACTAAACTAATAGATCATCAGGTAATTGTATTTTACTGTATGACTGAAACCTCTTTGTCTGGTTTTCTATTTTTTCTCCTTCATCTTATTAAGCCTAAAAAGAGGTATCTGTGTTTGCACTCATTCCTATGCAGTTTGCACTGTGGCAATAATAGTGAGTGCAGAAAAACAGTAGTAGCCAGAGGCAGGTTTCCCTCATTAAACATCAGTTTAAAAACTATAGAGCACACCAGGGTGTTAGGAAGAAAATAACACAATAAACTTTCATTTAATGACTCTTGCCTGATGAACACAACTATAAATCTTACTTTTTGCTCTGAGTTTTGAGATTAACACTGTTTTTAGTTCTCACTCTGAACTTCGTGACTTCTTGAAAAAATGATAAAAAAAATGTAAGGCTGCCTTGACACCTGCAGGAAGTAAGATAACATGTGAGAAAAGAGCGTCTCTCTCAACGCAATTACCAGAGCCCTCTCCAATTTGAGAGCTTCACTCAGGCATGTTTAGAGTTGCCGTCATTAAATCAAACTTTCTTATGCAGACCTTTAAGCTCAAACTTGAACCTGAGAAACTGCACTGTAAAAACTGTTGCTTTGGTTAAACTTAAAAAATATGTGTCAAGTGGTTCCAAGCTATTTTAAGAGTTTAGTCAACTTTTGCATTTTTGAGTTGGTGAAACGTACTTTTTTTAGTTTTCCTCAAGAATGTGTTACTTTGCTAAAACTTAAAAAATATGTGTCAAGTGGTTCCAAGCAATTTTAGGAGTTGGATAAACTCACTAATGTGATTTTTTCTGCAGGGGAAAAGATGAGTTGAGCCTACAATTAAAAGCCAATATATTAACCGAATATCGGTTACCAAGTGTGGCAATAACTAATAAACCCTCCTTTTTACGCAACGGTCCAGACATAGACATCAAATGGCAAAACATATCCAGTTGCCAATTACTTTGGCATTAGGGCAGGGATATCTAGATATTTTCCAAGGTTTGACATAATGAATTGTGCTACTTTTAAAGCGAGCAACGATGTTTTCAAATCTGTAATCAAAAAGGTCCGCAAAAACGCTATCGAAGCAGTTCCTGCCGTTGCTGCGTAGTTCAAACAGTAACAACGGACTATTTTTGATCTGCCTGTCGGGTGTTCTTTTACCCATAATGACCGCCTCGCTGCACATTATCCCTTACTTAACTTCGACCTCCAGGGTGGCCTTACTATGGAGGAGTGGATTGAGCAGTGCCTATCTCCAGAAAAAAATTCACCTAAACGACGACATGCAGAGCTACATGAAGTCCTTGCTGCACATTATCCCTTACATGTTTTCATCTTAAGCTTTGTTATGGCGCGTTTCCACTACAGCCCGCAGCCCGGTTTAAGAGGGCTGTGACGTCAGCGGCCCGTCTTTGGTTGCGTTTCCACTTGGCCTAGTACCGGCCGGCGGGTCCTAATTCACAGTTTTTCTGGCCTCATAAAATCGTGGGTCCAGGGCCAGAGACAACGAGGCTGAGTCGGGCTGAGTATGCTAAACTAGAGAGAGCGTCGCTGGCAAGGGGGCAACAACTACAACAAGATGGACATATTTGACCGTGATTTAATTGTAATACACGTTTCAAAATGATGCCGAAGTAACAACATACTGATACCGGTTAGTAAAAACCATGAATTAATGCTTTGTCAAGTCTGCAGACAGACGGCAGGGGAAAAACCTTTTAAAATGCTTGTTTTCTAAATGGAGATTGGCTAAGCTAACGCAGTATATGCTCCGACCGTCCACACTCACAACAACGGCCTATACAGACATAAATAAAGCAGCGACTGTATTCACCATGACACAGGCAGTCTGTGGTTTGTACTTGTTTAACTTTTGTCTAGTTTCTGAACATATATGAGGAGTGCTAACAGCTAACGGCTGTGTTGTTTTTCTGGGGTCCTCTGAAGATCACGTCACGGCTTCGCCTACACTGCGTTACTATAGATACTGCCCCAGTTCCTAAACTGTAATGGAAATGCGCCATAAAGTGAGCCAGTCCTAACGAGGCCCAGCCATACCGAGCGGGGCCGAGCGAGGCCGTGTAGTGGAAACGCGCCATTAGTTAGTTAGTTTCCTAACGGACGTAATGTAACAGTTGTAACGGTTGTAGCTTTTCTCAGACGCGGAGGGATACTGACTTGTTGTGAAAAGTAACTACAATTCTACCCGTGATATATGCTCATTATATCACGGCTAAGAACCAATCAGATTGCTTGATTTGACTTGTCCGTTTTATAAAGAAAGATAATTCATTGCTCACAGTAAAACAAACGGCGAAATACATACAGAGGAATTAATATCAAATAGGCGCATTAGTAACTTACCCCTACATAACCGCTGGGTTATAAAGTAGTAGGGAATAGTTTTAGCGGATGTATTTTACCGTACAACATGCACAGCAGGAGAGCCTCTGAGCCCCGCGGCCGCATCACGGTGCCCGGACAACGCTTAGAGCGGCATAGGGGAACAGTTTGCGGAGTTGATTCTTAATACGTACTCTTAACTTAACCACTTTTAACAGAATTGCGTCGGTAAGCACTTGATGCAAACTTTGCCCAACACCATTTGCGCGAAAAAATAGACTACATGAGCACGACAGGGCTGAGTCTAACTTTAACAGCAGTAATGGCGCTGGCATGCATTAAAATGTCGATGTTCCGTTCAAAACAGTGAATACAAAAAAAGTAAATAACACTTGCTAGTTAAAAAGCAGTAATTAATAACTCAGGTGGCATGCTTACTTTGAAGAGGATCCAACGCAAACACGTGTCCAACTGTTGAAGAAACGCTGCAAAGAGGAACCGGAAGTCTCGTTTGAGGGCGTGTCATGACCGTGGCGTTGCCAAAAGCATTTTTATGAGGTTTTCCAAAACGTATTTATAAGAAAGTTCAGAAAATGTGATATTAATTTACAAATTAATGAGTTCTTAAAAAATGTTCTCATTGTTGCTTAAGTGTTACTTATTTAAACGCACATTGAAAAAATAATAATTTAGGGCAAGTAAATTACATAAAAAAATTGAGTTTTGTTGACTTGTTGAATTTGAAAATGTCATGTTCAAAATATCTCAATTGTTATCACATGATTATACATTGTGCAAGCTAATTATGTACAACATGTACACACGCCCCTACACATATACATGGTTGTCACGTAGACACCGTTGAGTTTTTCGGATGTGTGAGAACCTGAAAAGCTTTTTTATAGTGGTTCACCGTTTAGTTTCATACAGTGGGAACTCAGCCGACCAGCCAGACCTGTTCACACCTTCCTATTCCTGCCTGCCGGCTACTCACATAGTGTTCTAGGTCACAAGTGCTGGCGTAAAGCCTTCTGAAAGAGGTGGTGACTGAAGGCTGTATTTTTGTCTCTGAAACATTGATGTAAGACTGCTGAATTAAGACCATTTCTAGCCTTGAAAGCCTATTATCTCTCGAGGCTGCTTTTTTACACTGGACATTTCTATTCACATTTATTGACCTTTTTCATTCTCGCTTTTCTTGTCAGTTGATGAATAAGGACCCTGAAAAAGAGATTTCTTTTAGAAATGCATTCAGAAACTGATTTAATTTATGTTAGCTATTTTTACATCCACTGTTATACACTTAAAGCAGATAACCCTCACCTAAAAATCTTGGCTTGTATGTTTTTGTAAAGCTCTACTTTTGTATATCTATCAGTAGTGTTTTATTTTATACATCTATTATTTTTTAAAGGGGCCATGTTATCAAAAAAACACTTTGAAATAAGAAAACCTAGTATTTTTTGTGTGCTGCCTGGGATTCAAATATTCATTCAGATTGTGCTGCTTTCCTCATTTCATGCAGGCTCATGCTAATTTATACCACTCCCTCGTCTAAGTATCTCCTCTTATAGCTTGAGAACTACCTTTGCATTATTCTCTCGCAAATTAATCAGAGCAGAATGGGCTAAAATTGAGTATTTCAGACTGAGGTTTTTTTTTGTACATTGAAGCATGAAAACAAAATCTAGTAGAAACTGTACTGTAAGTACAAGTATAAACAAAACATAGCAAAATACATTCTATAAACACTTCCGATGTACTGTATATCCACATCTCAGTTGTTGTAATTTCTTAGTACTGCCATGTAAAAAAGGCGGAAGAAGCCTATTATATTTATAAATAGTCTGTCTGGCAGTAATGTTGGCCCCCTGCTGTCCTAGTTTGAACTGCCAGCTATCAGGAACACTCAGGGGTACGAGGTTTCATTTCATCGAAATGCATATGTTGTCTGCCAGTGACGAACGGGTGTCATGTGCCCAGGACAGGGAGATAAGGTGCTGCACACCACTCCACTCAACTGCAGGCATGGAGGGACACAGGCACAGCAACACCCAACAGGGAACCAAGCTTGTGTGCAATCAGAATTTGCATATGGCATGCATCTGTGTGTTTGTGAATTAAAGAATGTACTCTCCAGCTTCACATCAAAGCTTTTCTTTTAAATGTCGCCTAGATTTGAAACCCTCTGCAACATGTGACCCCAGGTTGAATCGGCGCTTTCTTCACATACATCTTCATATTGTGGTTTGAAGTCATATGGCATCAGTCGGGCAAGCTTGCACCTTGTTCAGTCACCAGTTTTTACATGTTTTATGTTTTCATAAATGAAGGGTTTCTTTGTGTTGAGTGGACACAGTGTTCCCTATCTGCATGATCAAACACATCCGTGCAAATGTTCTGCTCCAGAGGCATCATGCTGCTGTACACAAGTGAAACATTTTCTGTGCTTTTAACTGTGTGGGTTATAAGGAATTACTGTCTCTGTGGTAGATGACTAACACAAGTGAAGGGGGTTTCATCTCAAGTTCTCCACTGAACATAAACGTTACATCATCCAACCTTTTAGCACTACACATGATTAACCAAACACAATAAGGTTCCCCTTCTGTTAACCAGCTGATTGGCACATCATATTCACATCGCCTCCAGGAAATGAATGCACAGCATTTGCCCCCTGCATCTCTTCCCTTCTCATTCACGGTTAAGAGCTTCTTTTTCTCCTTAGCTAAGGAACTTGAACAGACCACTTCACCCCTCACTTGGACTGACTGTCCATGGAATTCCTGAACAAAACTCATTTAGGACCCCAGTGACCAGAGACACCATCAAAAGCTGCCCCAAAAGGTCCAGGGTGAATGTCAGAAGACATTATCAATATCCACCTTTTGCAATCCGTTGACCTACTTTTTCCTCTGAACATCTCTCCCTGCAGTAAGTAAAAGCTCAGTGTGATTCAGGATAATAGCGGTGAATCATAATTACCAAAGAAAACACAAAGTGATTCACCCTTTCATCAGACCCTAATCAAAGGAAGAACTTGCAATTCTGACATTGTGTATCTGGACCATTATGACCCTCGCCCCCTCACTCACTTACTGTACCCTATTTGAGCAGGAGCTATATTCATTTTCTTTTTTCCCCAAGGTTTGTGTGTACAGGTTATGATGGCCGACCATGAGAAACCAGAGTCACAGAGAGACCTGGCAAGGTATTCAGAAGCCTGTTGAGCACTTCCACTAACAGCCAGGGCTTTTGTTATAATTCGATCTCCAGCAGGGACAATCTGGAAAGCTTATTTTCATCTGCTGAAAGGATTGTGGGCAGGCCTCTTTTGGTCTCTTGTGGAAAAGAGATAGGGTGAGAGATAGTAACAAAGGGGACCTGGCTTAAATGCTATACTGTTAAATACTCTAATTACAAAAAGCATTTTTAATCAACCTTAAAGGTGGGGTAGGTAATTTTGGAGAAACCAGCTCGAGATCGCTAGAATTTGAAAATACACAGCCGGAAAAAATCTGCCACTTCCTTACAGAGCCCCTCCTCCAACACACACGAACGCGCACATGACCAATGAGGGCACGAGATAAGTTTGTGCCCCGATGGAAGGCTGACAGGCAGGTAGGCCATCCAGTCATTTTAGCCAGGCTGGCTAAAATGACTGGTCGTGCTTTTTACAGTACTACGGCTTCCACAGATGACATTTTTTTATGGATTTTTTGTCAAAGCACTTAAGATATTCATTGCTATCGGGATGTTAAGAGCATTCCATGGAATATAACAAAAAGTGTATCTCGAGCCGGTTTCTCAAACTTACCTACCCCACCTTTAATTTAGGTACCATTAAACCTTGAACCATTTTTGTTTGTCAACCTCCAGTAGTGTGTTCTTACATTTCTTAGAATTTATTGTAGGCCGTCTTAAACCCTTTGTTTGCATAGCGATTTAATCATAGCTCAGTAATGGCAGCTAGCCAGCAGGTCTGTATAAACTTTATTATAAAACGGACAAGTCAAATCAAGCAATCTGATTGGTTCTTAGCCGTGATATAATGAACGTATATCACAGGTAGAATTGTAGTTACTTTTCACAAGTCAGTATCCCTCCGCGTCTGAGAAAAGCTACAACACTGTTACATTACGTCCGTTACGAAACTAACTAACTAACAAAGCTTAAGATGGAAACATTTAAGGTTAACTTCGACCTCCGGGGTGGTCTTACTATGGAGGAGTGGATTGAGGAGTGCCTATCTCCAGAAAAAAAAGCACCTTAACGACGACATGCAGAGCTACGTGAAGAAGCAGGTAGACCAACTGGAAAGGTACCACCATTCAAAAGCTTTCTGATGCGGGTCTTGAAACAAAGCAGAGAAATGATGACCGTTAGTGGCCACAGGTGCGAAAGCTCTCTCCAGAGCTACTGGAAGCCGAATCTCGGGGACCGGAGAAAGTGGAGCAATATTCTCGCCACGCCAAGCAACAGCCTGAGCCTAGTACAACCTCAACCTATACAAGTGACCACGTAAGCCATGCTACTGATGCTGGACAGTTTTTCAGTGGGTGCATCATAAACGGCAACATACAAATGAATGTAAATAAATAGCCAAATAATGGATCAACGCTCTCTGTCTAATATCTTCGCTAGCTGTTAGTGTTGTTGCATAGCAACCACCTCGCACTATGTTTCGTGCAGAAGGCAACGGAGGGACTATTTTATTTTGAACATCATTATTTACTAATAAAAACTATTTAAATTAGAGTGTGTATTTTTCTTTCATATTGCCACACTTGGTAACCGTTTTATAAAAGGGGGTTGTCGACCCTCCGCTCCCCTTAGCTGTGATATAATGAGCATATACCACGGCCTGTTGTGAGCTATTGCTTAAATATAAATAACTCAATACAGCAGTCTAGATACGACTTTAGTAAATGTTTAAAGTTGGAGTATTTTGCCATGTTTCCAAGACTAAATACCTTAAGTGAATCAATACAAGCCACTTATATTAGCATGTATGTGTGTATGTACGTACATATCAAATACATACTGAAGATCTTTTCTAGTTTCTCATTGTTATAAGTCAGATACACACTTTAAATCCAGCCAGAAATAGAAACCCATTAAATTAGCCAATTTTAAATGAACTAGCTACAGCTGCTAAAATTAAGCTAAAAATTAGAAGCCTAATTGTATCTGTCAATGAACTATTGTTTAAAATGTTAGTAAACATTTTATGGGGCTTAAACTGCATTTGTTTAATGCTAGAATGAAAACTTGACTAGAACAGTTACTAAAAGTGCCAGGTCTAAGCGACATGTCTTTAAATTCTGATGAATCCCTCAGCAAAGATGTTAATCTGCTTTGTGTCATTTGTATCTATTATGTTTTTCCCCCCCTTTTTTCATGTTGAACATTGATTCAAAAGAAGATGTCTAGACACCCTACCATGTAACTTACATTTTGTCTGTTATTTGTTGCATTAAGAAACATTGTGAGTGTGTCTAAACCCTAGACATATCATGCAGTGTCACTGCCCCGCGCATCCCACTCCTAAAGCATGTTGCACAGTATGAAGGGAAGTCGTTTTCTTATCAAATCAGATATGGTAATTTTCCTCAGGCACCAAACAAATCCCCACATAACCAAATCCTTAACTTCCCCAACAAAAACAACATTTTAACATCCTTAACCTAAACTTTGAAACAGTAGAAAAAAAAGAGAAAAAAGTTTAACAACAACAATGTAAGTATTTAAAATAGAATTGTAACAATTGTGTTCATTTTAAATGGCTTACAGGTGTCTATGGGTTATTATTGCGAGAACAATATTCTTTCTGTCTTACCCATGCTTTCAAATAAAATAAAATAAAACGTAAACATTGCGTTGCATTTTCAATTTAGTTGGTTGTTGACTCTCCTGCTTTGTTTGTGTCTTCTAACAAATTCCTTAAACGGCAGATGAAAAATAAGTTAAAATTATGTATGGCGCTTTCAAAACGACATACTGTATATTGAGCTCTTTTGCTTGAAAAAAACAAAGAGGTGACAATTGTGCCACCTTTTTGTTTTGTTTTTGTCTTAAAATGGGTTTTAAAGTTGTTTGAGATACATGTCACCAGATAGTGATGCATAATAACAGGTTTGAAAATATGATGGCATGAGCTGGGCTGTGCTGAACAGCAGATATTTCTGATGAGTCTTAATCAAACTAAATGCACTCGTTATCTAATAGTTTGGATGAGAGCCTAGCATGATTCCTTATTACTTGCCTCACTTATGACTCAATATTGTAGCTGAAGTAGATTATTGTATTTTTGTTCATGGTTCTTGCTTTACCATTTTTTTTTGTCATTTATGGAAATATAAGAAAGGTCTATATCAATGTTCCTGTTCAAATCTGCTACTCTTCTTGCCCATACCTCATGGCAATGATCTACTGTAAAATATGGCTTCTAAATGCCTTTTTCAGGTAAGACATTTTGATCAGTAACAGTGGGAAAAGCACAGGTGTAAATGATTAAACTAACGATGGCTGAATTCCATTAAGCTGCTCTGGTGTCAGGTTCCTGGTATGGTGAATGCTGGCTGACTGTTACTCTCACGGAAACACTTGAAAGAAATAAGGCCATCGTTGGTGTTATTAGTAACACCAGTGCTTTCCCCCCTGTGACAAGTGTCTGCAGTGAAAGAGGCCCATTGTTGGAAGTGACAGAGGTGGAGGAGGAGGGCACGTTTTTGACAGCTGGGGTTTAAATGGAATGAGCTCAACAGCTTTGCCAATCCAGAGGCAGCTATCCTTTCAAACAGACCAATCACAGCCCACCATCTCGTATTTCATCACCACACAAGTGCAGCCAACGCAAACAAAAGCGGAATAGAGAGATCAAAAGAAACACGTTTGAACCATTTGTTGGAAGGATAATTTGATCTATTAAAAGAAGCACCATTGTACAGCTTGAAAAACCTCAATTCACTATAATGACTTTCATTTTTGACATTACTGACTAGATGTAACATGTTTTCTTACAGGCTTTGATAAACTTCTATCACCTTGACTTGTATTTATGGAATAAGATCCAGATGCAATCGATTTTCACAGGTATTGACCAAGTGTTTCCTGCATCATTGTAAATCGCCACGCTCTGACATTTGCTCTGAAACAATTGAAAAGGTTAATGATATCTGAAACAAATGTACGGTACTCGAGGGGGCAAGGTAATTTGATTGGCTGCTTCCACGATCCCCGGGTACTATTAGTCTTTCTGATTCATAAGCCTGATCTGAAGATAATAAGCATGATTTATATTTGCACAAAAAGATAGAAATTGAATTATTGTCTATCAGGATATGATTAAAGTCTTTAACCACAGGAGAAGTTAAAAATCGTACCTGAAGCTCTATAATAAAACAGAAGTGAGAACAGAAAATCAGAGGCCATGTATCTTCTCCTAGATAAAGAAATGTTGTCATGGGCTTATCATATTATAATAAGTCTATATTTAAAAATATTGGTGGTTTCATTCAAGCAGTTTTTTTTCTTTACTGTCTTTTTTTATGTGCTTTTTTTATCAAGTGTTAAATTATGTATACAATAACTGCACACAATCCAATTTACATGCTGCAAGGTTACAGCTACTATATATTTGACATACATGTCATCAAGCAAAGAGTTAACGTAACTAATCATCTGTTGATTCAAAACATTATCTTGTTGTCCATCTTGCACAGTTACATCCCCAGGAATGTGTGATTCAGAGTGAGTAGAGACAAATGATGTTATTGTCTGTCACAATGTCTGAACAGACAGGAACTGTGACCTGGTCGGGTGTGAGAATGGTAAAGCCCAGAAAACAGGAGAAGAGGGTGTGTCAAGGAACTGACTGTGGCCTAAAGGAAATAAGGTTATGGAAAAATGTATGAGAGAGATGGGGTTAACAGCAGGGTGAATACCATTTGCAGTCTATATTAACACATACAACGCTGGCATCATGCCTTCGGATCTACTACTATGCTTTGAGAGTTACAACTTCTAACCGCAACTTAATTGATGCAATAAATTGTCAGTAAGGCATCAGTCACGATGATATGCAGGCTTCCTAGAGACATCACAGACAAACAATTGTTTTTATACACCAGTCAACTTTTTTACCTATTTGTATTCCATGACATGTCTTCTTTCAGAATAGAGGAAAGGAAAATAAAATACACATAAAGGTGTTACCTTGCTCTATTTGCTTATGTGGATTTGAGATGGGATTCACAAAGGTTAACATAACATGTTATTCAAACATAACATTTCAGAAAAACAATGAACGTAATGAACTAAGAAAGTATTACCGTGATATGAAATAGTTAAACACTTTCGCCCCTTGTGTCTTCACTCACAACACTAACCTGTGGCGACACTGCCGACCATAATATTTACACTGACTCATGGGTATCAAGTCATTTTCTGAGCGTTGACATGTATCTGCTTTGACATCGCAGTATGTGACAGACAAGTGAATCATGCTGACAGAAATGCATGTGAAATATACATTCCAAAGAGCAGCAGCAATGAACAGCAGCTTCAAACGGGTATTCAGCCACTCCCATTTATCTCTTTGAAAAGTATGCCACTTTGCTCGAGTTCAATACAGAAGACTTAAAATCGCTTAACATGAAAATGGCATGGACACAAATGTAATCAAACGTTTTGGGGATAGCCCTTGGTGCATTTCATTCTTCTAAAAGTAAACATGGCTTTCCCAATTGCAAGATATTTACATAAAGTGAACTGGGAACATGCTGAATCCTCTTTGTAGCTGCTATAGCAAAATTCCTCTTTTCCTTGTTGAAGCGGTCTTAAAACATTCAATCTTTCTGGTTATTATTGTTGTCAGACGATTGACAGAATTATTGATGCATTTGAAATGTTGCTAAAGCTCCATTAAAACATGTGTAATTTAATTGTACGCCATCTTTAGCTCTCTTCTTTACGAAGCGGCTTGTACAAAACCACACAGCATAGCCCTGTCATAATCTGGTGAACACGCAGACAGACACACACCCATGCATGCCATACATTTCTAGCCAAGCTTCAACAACAAAGCAATCAAGGAACCGAGTCCACAGGCAGTTACTTAAATGTACGGATCCACAATTGTACAGGCTTCAAACTCGCTCATGCATATGGAAACTTGCAAATCAGAATTGAAATGCCGCTCAACCTCATTTCCAAAGCGTACACGTGCAGCTTGTCACCGTTTTGACATTCCAGAGATCTGGAGCTGCTACTGTCCTTAATTCTTCCAGAGCCACTGGGTGACAACTGTGTTTAAGATGTAATGCAAGATAGTGTGTTCTTAATTGATGAACAAGCATCTGAAGAATGTGCTTTTTAAAACCTCTAATACCAAGTGTAACTGCCAGATAATAACACCTTTACATCATCATTATTAGCATTGTCTACATTATAGGTATTCAAGGGTAAAAATAAAATAATTCATATAAAAGACAAACGTGTTTTTTTGCAATTTTTTCCTCAATCGAGCTCATCATTTGACATCACTTTACTGTGGGGGCTTTCAAACCGGTCTACAGTAAGTTAAGGACTTTATTTCATTTAGCATTTGATTAAATTATGGATTGTTTTGGGTGCCATTTGTCCACATAAAGTTCCTTTATAAAGAACTGATCCTAGCAATCCTCACGTTTCAAACCTACACTCAGACAACAATTACCATCTGCTCATTTGTAAAAAACATCTTCTTGGTCATCGGTGATTCAGATAAATGCTTTACCCAATCACTGAGCAGTCCAAACTCACCCAGGCATCATCTGTAAAGAGGAAAGATGAGTTTTGTAATGGGAGAGGGGAGGATGAAAGGCCACAGTATCTGAAGCACGGTTAGGATGCTCCGTCTCATAGAGGAGTATTGATCCAACCAGTGTGGCGTAAAGAGTGATACTCAATGTGTAATGGCTCCACTGTTACTTGAGGTACAGGCTGGACTCATCTTCAATTGGGCCAATCTCAGCTTGTGCAGAAGAAGGTCAGTGAGAAACCGAACACAGCACAGAGAAAGTCATCACAGCGTTGTTTGTAATCAGTTGGTAGCTCAGTTTGTCTGGCCTTGTCCACAATGATTGCCGAGGGATTTATCTTTGTGTAAATTAATATCCTTTTTCAAATCAAAATAATAGATGACGCTTCTCTCTGAGGTCAGCAGGATGAGTAAGCATTGAATCCACAGAGTCTCTCGATACTAGCACCGGTTATTTAGAGAGGAGGTGTAGAGAGTATCAAATTGTATGTAACACATTGCACAGGGTACTGAACGTTTGATTTTTAGGTGCCACTTCCTTATACACAGTGGTGCCAACGAAATGTCTGAAAAAGAACAGGAAGACCTCTGATTATCATATTACTTTCCCCAAAAACGCATCTAATACCTCTGTGCTTATGCCAATAACATACACCTGTAAGGATTCCACCAAGTGTTTACCACTCCTACCAGTTAATTACTTAAAGCAAAGACCAGGAAACTAATCAAAATTGGCTCTATAAAAATAATCAAGAGACCATCATGCATTCATCATATGGTGCTTTTTTTGATAATGGTGAAGCCTATGCTTTGCTAGTGGTATTGAAAACAGAAAGCTCTTAAAATGCAATTTCTCATCCTTAAGAATTCCACCATACGGCCTTTTTTGTTTCCAAAACTAACGTTGGGCATCACAAAGTCAACCATTTCGATGTTGGTAACCATTTGAGAGGAAGAACATTTATAAATTACATAATAGCTCAGTGAGCGATAATAATGGAAATTAATTGATTTAACACATGATGAATAATTGGTCCATAGTAAAGCAAGTTCATGGTTAAATGATTTCCCTATAGTCTGAGTTTCTAAATGTTACTGTCGACAACCAACATGTAGTGAATGGAATTGACAGTAGAGTCTATGCATGGCTCCTTTTATATGGATAATATATTAGTCCTGTTCACGTCATGTATTTACTTCCTTCGACTGACCACCTGAGGACACAGGGAAAAGAGACGCATCTTAAATCAGAATGTGGGACTGGAAGCATTACAAGCTGCAGGCAGTGTCAACTGACAGTTGCTACTGTATTATTGCTAGCAGTGTGACGTACGACAAAACGCTCAAACAACGTTAACATATTCTAAGAAACGTATATATACTCGAGTTATCAATCTGATGAAATCACAAACAGAGATTTCCACATACAGTATGTTATTGTGTAGTGCGTTGATCCTGTTATGACTCCAATTTATTCAAATGTGTAGTCATTCAGGCATGTAAAAATGAATTAATACTCTTTTCTCTCAACTCATCACAAAACTATTTTATCACATTGAGATGCACAGATGCTTCTCTAGGGTTTTTTTCAGATTTAATTTATGTGAAGCACTTTGTATGTCCCTCAGGATTACATATTTTGCATTAAAAAAGTCCCTGCTTGCTTGCTCAGTGATAGCACAGCATGCATTATCACAACTTTAATTACTTTTATTACATTACATGTCATTTGTTAGATGCTTTTATCCAAAGCGACTTACATACTCAATACTGTGGACAATCCCCACAGGAGCAATTTGGGGTGAAGTGTCTTGCCCAGGGACACAACGACATGCTGACTGCAGTGGGACTCAAACTTGCTATCCCCTGATTCAAAGTCCAGCACACTACCCACTGAGCCACAGCCTCCTTATGACAGGAGAATAAGACTGACTGACTTGGAAGAAGTCACGTTTTAACTCTCTAGGGTCCTGGAAGAATGCACTTTTCCACAGCCATTCTCCTCAGCAGAGCTAACATTAGCGGCTAACTGTAATCCAAGGGGAAGGATTTACAACTCTGTGTGTGTCTTTGCAGACGCATGCCCATGTGAGAATATTTACGACTCCTAAGCACGTCAGCGTTTGTATCAACTGTTGTACGTCACTATTCTGTCAAATGAGGTTTCCAATTACTGCAGGCTGGTGGCTGAAGTCAAAGTGTAATGCTTGACTCTGGCTGCAAACTATCTCTCCCCACACAAGGAAAACAATCAATGCTGAGGATAGTGTGCAAACCAGGAGCTACAGTACAGTAGGACAGAGAAACACCAAAATATATATTTTTTTAAATCACTCAATTATTTTGTTTTGCCCCTCACACTTTCTCAAACATATCTGCTACACAGTGTTGCTGCACCCCCAAAAACAAGTGTTTCTGGGATTTTCTGATCTATTTTCTAGCTAGGGAAAATGCATCTGGCTGGCTAGCAGACCAGCTGGGTAAAATTGTAGAAGCAATAGCACAGAGATAGGAAATGGAAATGAGAAGCTCACAAACAGGAAGCAAATGCCACACACTGTGTCAACATACAGTATACTGATGTGGTGATGTTGTGTCTTTGAATCAGGAAGGCACTGAGGAAGAGGTTGTTAAAGGGGAGAAGTTTTTAAGTCTGTTTGTTTTTGCTGTGGTTATCAAACACACACAGTTGCAACTCGCAGAGAAACACGTTGAGGGTAAACAAAGTTAAGACAAATGTACTGTATGATGAGTACACAGACTCACTATTGGTCGTTTCTTAACATTACAACTTGGTACAAAGTAAATGTGATTTATTTTCTCTATTGGATTGGATTTGCATGCTTTGTGGGATTATCATGTGGATAACAGGAGGCTGTGGCTCAGTGGCTGGTGTGATGGACTTCAAATCAGGGGATAGCAAGTTCGAGTCCCAGTGCAGTCAGCATGTCCTTGTGTCCCTGGGCAAGACACTTCAACCCAAATTGCTCCTGTGGGGATTGCCCACAGTATTGAGTATGTAAGTCGCTTTGGATAAAAGCGTCTAACATGTAATGTAATGTTATCATGTAGTTTTGCAAACGCATGCATGTCACCCTAAAGATGAATTTTGACAACTTTGCATGGACTTGTAAACTTGCAGCATTATCAGATTATCTTTCCATTTCTCAAATATTGTTGGTTTATGTCTAGCCAAATGAATGACATCACATCTGTATTTTGTATTTTAAAGCTAATTTGAAAATGTTAGCATGCCATTTCGTTAATCCAGTAAACAAGGTAACGTTAACGCTTCTGCACCCTATATAGCCTCACAGAAACACTATCAAAGCTGTAGACTCTTAAACTCCCTATTTTTTATGTTCAAATTAGAATAACAGCACTTTTTACCCAACATACTGTTGACATTTTAACAAATTGCTCTAAGAAAGGTGCCAATCGGCCGAGTACACATACATTTCATTTCATCAGTGTAAAAATGTTTTCAGACGTCAGAAGGATGGAGTGGTGGCGGCATAGCACATTCAATAATATTATTGATGAAGAAGATGTTAATGTATAAAGGGAATTGGCCTGACTAACCCCATTGATTACGGATTTTTGGGAAAACAGGATAGTTTATCCGGTCAGGTCATTTCATATAAAAAATAAATTGTGCAAATACTCAATAAAAAGGTATTGAGACAATCCTTCATCCCATGCTGCCCAGACAACTAGTCAAAACAGAATGGTAAATATTAGCAAATGCTACAAATATTTGGTGTTCTATAAATAAGCGAACTGAGTTATTTGACTGTAATTGCAGCTTTTATTAGTTTCTATAGGCCAATAAAACTCTCCTGATTTCTGTTGAAGGTTTGAGATAATTAGAGACAGTTGGTATTTGGCTAGAGAGGTCAGAGTATTGCTGTGGTGTGCCATGTTGTGTTTTTAACCAAGCATGAACCTGCCAGTGAACTGACATATTTATTTTGGGTGAAGAGTACAGAGTACAAACGTTGTGTATGACAGACTTCAAACACTCAAAACACACCCCCATATACATCTAGCGCTCTCATGGGAAATGCCCGGCATTATCAACGTTCGTGCACATTTCCAATATCTTTTCAACTTTTATGATGCATTCATTTCTCTTTTATTGTAAATGTTTGGGCGATTGACTCTAGCTCCAGCAGTGAATCACTGACCTCATTCAGGGCTCCTGGTGGTTATGCAACCTCAATTTGCTCCTTCCTCCGGGTGGTATCTGATAAGTGCTGAACAGTGTGTCTTCTGGCAGCACAAAGGGGAACTAGAAGTAAAGGCCAAGCAGAAAAAATAAAGAACACCCCTCAGTGACAACACTTCGAAGCCTTACATTAGCAATCAACACTTCCCGAGTCTGTTTTTACTGAGATGACTTTTTGTTGTCACACAGTTACATTGGACAGTGTATTTACACCAAGTGTATCGAGGAAAATATAAAATGTAGACTTGTGAATGTACACCATCAAGCTTAAATATCCTGGCTGATTTTACCTCAGCAACTCTGCATGCAATCTGCTGTTTACAAGTGATCACACACACACACACATACATGCATACACACATGAACCCCTCCTTTGCCCTTCTTCTTTGATTCCAATGTAATGAGGCAATTTTCATCAGCCAGGCTGGCAGTGTGGCTCTGAGGCTGGCAGTGTGGCTCTGAGGCTGGCAGTGTGGCTCTGAGGCTGGCAGTGCAGGTCATGCGGTTCACCACTTTGGTTCAGACTGGAACAGCTCCACTATATCAAACCATATGGATTGCATATAAATGTTATTGTAGTGCATATGGGTTTTTTATGGACACATAAAATGATATACATATAAATGTATACAAGTGTATTCCCTTTTTTAAGTATGTTGGCCATGCATTTACTGAGCTTAACTTTGATTGTGTCTACATTTTGAAACAGCAAAACATACCTTCTCTTCAGATGGATCAGAGAAGACTGGTGCAAGCTGTTTTAATAACAGCCTTTGACAGTAGACAACTAACGTTCATGTAATGCAAGAAGAAAATCTTTGTTTTTGATAATTGTCATATAAAATTATATTAAAATGTCAATTTTCTCTTATTGTTAACCAATCTTCTCTTTTAAGGCACCCTTTAAGAATGTACTACATTATGTGTACTATTTTGAGACTTGAGACAATTTCACAAACAAACAATGTGATTATTTCAAATTGTGTCTACTTTTTGACTCTGTGAAACTACAGTAAATAGGCCTTTTTGTTTCCTGCCCAAAAATGATAAGACATACAGACCGCATAGGAAATGGTCTGTTAACAGATGTTGGTTATCTGGCTAACTGATCTCTCTTGCTCTCACACAACGTGACAGAGAGGCGGAACCTTTCGGGGGCAGAAACGATTAGAGTTGTGTTTTGTTGAAAAGAGGCTACATGAGATGGTAACTTGGTAGTTGCTTAGCCTTTTATCTGGCCCTTTTTTCAAAACAAATATGGGACACACATCAATATAATGTCTTTATTTGTTCTCTTTTAAGAGAGGTGGCATGCATGCGGCTTACAGGCTTTACCCTCCTTCATTTCATTTCCAAAATGTAAAACTGGTTTGTGAGAATCAGCAATACTCTCATTAATTCACTTTGGTTATTGTTTCTAGGGACCTGCAGAGCTAAAATGCTTTTTTCTGTCATATATTCTTTCTTTGTGGCTCGGACTTTAATTTTGTCCTTTATAAAACGAATAAATGCTGTGGCGTCTCTTATTCTCTGTGTGTGTGTGCGTGTGTGTGTGTGTGTGTGTGTGTGTGTGTGTGTGTGTGTGGTGTGTGTGTGTGTGTGTGTGTGTGCGTGCGTGCGTGCGTGTGTGTGTGTGCGTGCGTGCGTGTGTGTGTGTGTGTGTGTGTGTGTGTGTGTGTGTGTATGTGTGTGTGTGTGTGTGTGTGTGTGTGTGTGTGTGTGTGCGTGCGTGCATGTTCGAGTCTGTATGCAGAGATGGGTCAAAGATTAATTGATGGCATCTATGATGAGGAAGACAACACACTGTTCTCTTTCTCCGCCCAGGGGACTAACTTGGAGGGGAAATGAAAAAGTGGGGCTTTTTATCAGACAGGAAATATTAACATAAATGTATCCGAATGGGTGACTGCACTTGGCTGTGTAGAAGAAAAAAAAGATCAAAGGACACAAGCCCTGTCTAAATTAACCTGAGGCTGTGTTATTTTGCCATTAAGTAATTAGTGTGATAATTACCTCTAATTAGTCTCTTCCTGTGGGCTTGTCCCATCTTTCTCAGGCCGAGATTACAGAGCTAAAAAAAAAAGAACAAAAAAAAGAGCTCCACCGCTGGGAGAACAGCTATGTTACATTTATCTCCATGACGTAACTCAGACGGGGTCAGTGAAGTGAGACTGAGGCTTTTATTGGCAGCTCAACAGTGTGCTTTTAGGCAGTATTGGGTTGTTGACCTGCAGAGTCCGGGTCAGGGTGCGTGTTCATGCATAATGGCAGCTCCATTGATTCTGACCCTCTCACATGGCTGCTTTGAGCAAGAACATACTGCTGATCTGGTGCACAAACAACACCACCAAAACAAGACCAATATGTTAATCATTCCCACTCACATCTGCATTTAAAACAGAACAAGATGCACAAACACGGACAGCAGATGGTTTGCGACGACAGCCCTTTTTTCCTGCATCCCAACACTATATGCAAATATTATGGTCACAAACAAGCTAGTTTTACAATCTTTATGCTATCAGAGTTAGCATCTCTCCCAAACGATTTGTTAGGATGATTGTGCTGTCTTCTTCTGTACTCGGTCATGGAAAAGGCTAGCGACAAACTCTGACAATTATGTTAATTTCACACTTTGTTGCACGTGTTAACACCTGCTCGCGTCTCCCCACAGCAAAGAGGACCTTCTGGCCCTGCGACCATGTTCACAGTCAATAGGTAAATCTGAAAATGATTAAAAACACCAGCCTTGGATCATGTTGGTGACGGGGAGATTGATATACAGTATTTCTCTGTTGCTGTTCTTAGAAAATACCATAAGCGTTGGTTAACATTCAGCATTTACAGTATGACTCTCAGGTCAAATAATTCCTGCACAGACATTATGCCGGCATGGCTTGAGTCACTCACACAGCACTTAATGCCTAAACATAGCTCTAACGCTAACCATAAACATCTGTAGGACTGTGTGCAAATTGATTAAGCGTGTGAGACAGATGGGCAGAGAATTAGAAGTGTTTTTTTCTTTTTGTTTAAGGGAGTATTTTTTAAAGGAGTGCAAGAAAGAGTCTTTCAACTTTTCCTCGCCAGATAGATATTCTTAATGTTGTTATCAATATTGAGTGACAGTGGCCAATTTGGCAACAAGTAAAACATTCTGAAATAATGCTAAAAGTGTGGCATAACACTAGCACAAAGACAAAGCTAAAAAAAGCTTGCTAACAATAGCTACCGTTAGCCAACATGAGCTAATGATCAAATCCGACCAAAGGAAGCCATGGCAGCAAAATCCTTGAGTGGACTGAACTGAAGAAGAGTGCACTTGGTCTGAATTACACTTTAAAGATGTTATATTTTATATTCTCAAGTTATAAAGTCTCACTTTAAAGTGATGGTTTTGGTCTTTTGAAGTAGGTACTGTACTTATCGTTCGGCAGTTCTTCTCCAACAAAATATGATGATTGGCAAACTAACTTAATAACTGTATCAAATTGAATTGACAGTATATAGCCCAATATCTATAATACTATTGATAAGAACTTCATACATTCCTATTTCAAAAAAGATCCAAAAGTATCTCTTTGCGTTAATAGCACCTTACATTCTTATTGAGATTTGCATTATTATTCAATTTAGTACTCCCTGTGTCTATAAATAGAGATTTGTGTTGCATAGTTTCTATTTCTCAGTGAAAGGGTTCTCAGAAAAAAGTAAACGCTTTGGGGGGCAACATTTTTAAATGAATCATAAAGTTCAACTTTGTCCACACTGCCAATCACTTGTGTACAGTCCCTAACATGAAACATAACTTAGACATTACCTTTCTTTGCCCTTTACACATCCTCTTTTTCACTCGTCAGGACTTCCTGGTTTGACAAATAAATTCAATCTCATTTATGCTTCAGTCATCCTCAGGAAATCCTCTCCAAGGCAATCTTGAAACGTTTGGCCTGATTTCAATCTGCTCTGATGCATTATATTGCCAGGTTTCGGATGACTTCAGGCTGTATGGTACTTAACCAGAGAATGTAATGTTTTTTTCTATTTCAGCAACTATTGTTTTTTTTTGGGATGGTAGAACCTGGTCATGCATTCTGAGTTTTTCCTATTAACCTTGAGACAATATTAAAGGAAGTGCATAGATCTGGAAAAAAAATCAAATCAGCTAAACATTGCAGTAAAGAAACAAGTTATACAGGAAGACACGTGCAAGTGTGTATGTTGTGTCTGTTTTTCGGTTTGGCAAGTCTGTGCATGTTAGTGTTGAGTCGTTGCCATGGCATTCTTGTGTTCCAATGAATTATGTCTTTTATTGTAATAAATCTGTCATGGAATCAATAAAACATTAACAAACGTACCAGTGCAGAGGTAGAAGAAGTATTTGGATCCTTTACTGAAGTATAAGTATTAATGCTGCAATGTAAAAATACTCAATCGCAACTAAAAATACTGAATTAAGAATAGTACTTATGTAAAAGTATTTGACCATGATCAGTAAATATACGTTAAGTATTAGGAGTAAAAGTATTTATTGCAGAAAAAAATATATAAATATTTCAAATGAAAAGTAATTTTTTTCAGATTTCACAAACTGGAATGGTGACATATTTTTACACAAAATGATTTAACAACCACTAAAATTGCTGCCAATTACATTTTTGTCAACCAACTCAACACCCAAACTTTTTTTTATCAGAATCGGAAATCCTTTATTAGTTCCACAGCGGGAAATGTACATTGTTACAGCAAATGTGGCATTTCTTTTAGAAAAAATATCAAACATTTCCTCAGAGAAAAATGCTACATTTTAGTATTTTTATCCTTCTTTTTCTGTGTTTACTGCATGTGATTCTGCTTATTTTCATGTTGTTCACATTTTTTTTTAATTTCCCACCGTAGTATTGCCATTCATCAGTGACTAAGAAAAACAAATATATTAAAACATTCTTTGGGAGGCTCGAGTATAAAAGACTATACTCATAAAGACACAAATGTTCTGTGCCTTAGTGCAACCGCTTAAATCTGATTATTAAATTTAAAAAAAATGTTTAAATGGTAAAAACATATTGTGATTCAGTCAGACCCTTTAAAGTACGTCCATAACCTAAAATTGACATTTTCTTTCTTCTTATTATGCCCCATCAGGAATTAATCTCACAATCTATTTCTTTTATCGTCTAATTTCTTGATTAATTCTATTCATTTTACATTTGTCATGCATTTCATGCTTCTTTTGACACATTACTCTTCATTTGGAAGAAGTCAGGGGATTGCCTTTAGCTTTTGGCCAATTTCATGCTTCACTGAAATGAATGGCAAAGTCATATAGGCGACTTCCTTCAAAAAAGGATATTCCACAGCTCCTCAAAATAATTTAAATACTTCATTTCCATATGAGCAACAGAACCCCAACAGTGCGAGAGGGGCTTGGTTACCCACACAAAAGCAACACAGCATGTTGGAATTTAACAAGGGATTTGTTATTTAAGATTGAGGATTTATGTGACACTAATAATGTAAGCTTAACACATTGACAGTAAAGAACAATTCCATCTGGTCTTCACATCAAAGCAAATATGTGCCTCCATTTGACTAATTATGAGATACAATGCGGCCTACTGTAGATCACATTCAAATAAGTCAGGCAGAGCAAACATAAATCATTTTAGATTCGATATTGGGCCTCAGCCTAAGGGATGGTCTACAGCAGGGGTAGCCAGCACGGTGCCCGCGGTATGGGCTTAGATATGTCTCATAATTATTTGTGTGAACATAAAAATAATTTTTGTGTAAATATGTGATTTGTAAATGTAAAACACCATCCACAAATGCATTTAAAAGATTTGCAAACTCACAAATACATTTGCAAATGTAAAATGGATCTGCAAATACGCAAAATATTTTTACAAATAAAAAAAAGATCTTTGAATATCTCTTTAACATTTACAACTTTCGATCAGGCATTTGTGAATCCATTTTGTATTTGGCGACCAAAAATGCGCTTGTGGATCTCACATTTCTGCTCGTGGATCTCAAATCTCTGCTTGTGGATTGTCTTTTTACACACACAGAGTTTTGAGACAAACTTTCCGCCGGTCTCGGCTAAAATCTACTCGTGTCACTCGGTTATTTTCGGAAACCACGTGATGGCCGGCTGATGACGACATTTCCGCATGGTTTTCAAAGTAAGAGCATGATGGTTTGTTTAATGCGCTGTTTTTTTAATGAACAGCGGAACGTTAGATGCATTCTTCATCACCATCATCATCATGTTATAGTGATACAGTTAGTTTGTGGTTCAACTTTCTTCATTGTTTTTTGTGTATTCAGTCAAGCAGGTCAAAGTTACAAAGCACTTCACATCTTATTAATCGGCCTAGTTTTACCTTACCAGTGCAGTGGTAAGGTAATCTGTAGAAAAGCACCGTATTTAATGTAGCCTTCATAGTAAGGCTACATTAAATGTTATAATATTCATTGTGTCCTTTCTACTGTATATGCATATATTCCTGTCTATTGCTTTCATTTGTATTTAATGTTATTATGTTTATACTTGTTTCCACACATTTCACAATTTGGGATGAATGAAGTATCTATCTATCTATCTATCTATCTATCTATCTATCTATCTATCTATCTATCTATCTATCTATCTATCTATCTATCTATCTATCTATCTGTCTATCTATCCGTCTATCTATCCGTCTATCTATCTATGTTGCACTCTCTGATCATTCCTGTGTTTTCTTTGAGAGCTCTATTTCTGTTCACAAAAATGTTCAGAAAGAGGTAACCACAAAGCGATATTTAACTGAAAATACTAGGGAAATGTTTACTCATAATTTTTCATCCACACTTGCCCCTGCTAACATCTCAGTAAATGAGCTAGTAGATCATTTTAATTCAAAAATTAAAAATGTTATAGATACCATTGCTCCAACTAAGGTAAAGGAAGTGATTGGCAAGAAAATATCTCCATGGAGAAAGGCCATGACCGTGAGAACAGAAAAAAGAGAGTGTCAAAAAGCTGAACGTAGGTGGCGAAAAACAAATCTCCAGGTTCACTTTGAAATCTATAAAGAGAGACTTGGCCTTTATAATTTGGAATTGAAAAACGCACGACAGTCTTTCTTCTCTGACATCATTACCAAAAACAAAAACAACGCACGTGCCTTGTTTGCTACCGTCGACAGACTAACTAACCCCCCAGTGTCAGTAGCCTCTGAATTTCTATCCACCAGGGCATGCAATGATTTTGCCTCCTTCTTCACTGACAAAATTCAGAAAATTAGACAAGCAGTCAGTGCCTCTGCATCAGGTACAGCAAATGTGTTGTCCCTATGTCCACCTAATATCAATTCAAACACTATGACACAATTCCATCAGATTAATGATAAAAACTTAGAGGACATTATTCAACTTCTGAAATCCTCCTCCTGCTGCCTTGATATTATTCCAACAGGATTTTTCAAAGATGTTTTTCATTGCATGGCCTCAGATCTATTTCATATAGTAAACACATCTCTTCACTCAGGTATTTTTCCAGAGGCCCTGAAAACTGCAGTCATTAAACCGCTCTTAAAAAAGAATAATCTAGATGCCTCAGTAATGAACAATTACAGGCCAATATCAAACCTGCCATTTCTAGGTAAAATCATTGAAAAAGTAGTATTTCAACAGTTGAGTAACTTCTTGCATTTAAATAACTGTTTGGATGTGTTCCAGTCAGGATTTCGTCCAAACCACAGCACTGAGACTGCTCTTGTAAAGGTCTTCAATGACATCCACTTAAACACAGACAGTGGCAGAACTTCAGTGTTAGTATTATTAGATCTCAGTGCTGCGTTTGACACTGTTGACCACAACATATTACTAGACCGACTAGAAAACTGGGTGGGACTTTCGGCAACAGTTCTAAATTGTCCTACTTAAAGGACAGAAAAAACTTTGTTTCTATAGGTAAATACACATCTGAGTTGATAAATATGACATGTGGGGTACCTCAAGGCTCCATCTTGGGGCCTCTTCTCTTTAACATCTACATGCTACCACTGGCTCAGATAATGAAAAACAACAAAATAAGTTACCATAGCTATGCGGATGACACACAAATTTACGTAACAATTTCACCAGGAGATTATGCTCCAATTCAAACACTGAGTAAGTGCATTGAACAAATCAATGACTGGATGTGTCAGAACTTTCTCCAATTAAACAAGATAAAACTGAGGTAATGGTTTTTGGAGCCAAGGCAGAACGTATAAAAGTTAGCGCTGAGCTTCAGTCTGTAATGTTCAAAACAACAGATAAAGCCAGAAATCTAGGTGTAGTCATGGACTCTGACCTGAGTTTCAACAGTCACATTAAAACAGTTACTAAATCAGCCTACTATCACCTAAAGAACATATCTAGGATTAAAAGACTAATGTCACAGCAGGATTTGGAAAAACTTGTCCATGCTTTTATCTTCAGTAGACTCGACTACTGCAATGGTGTCTTTACAGGTCTCACTAAAAAATCTATTAGAAAGCTGCAGCTAATTCAGAACGCCGCTGCTCGAGTCCTCACTAACACTAAGAAAGTGGATCACATCACACCTGTTCTGAACTCCTTACACTGGCTTCCTGTGTGTCAAAGAATAGATTTCAAAATACTGCTGCTGGTTTATAAAGCTTTGAATGGTTTAGGCCCAAAATACATGTCTGACCTACTGCTAAATTATGAACCATCCAGAACTCTCAGGTCTTCAGGGACTGGTCAGCTTTCTGTCCCCAAAGTCAGAACTAAACATGGTAAAGCAGCGTTCAGTTATTATGCTCCAAATATCTGAAACAAACTCCCAGAAACCTGCAGGTCCGCTGCAACTCTTACTACTTTTAAATCCAGGCTGAAGACTTTTCTTTTTGCCGCTGCTTTTAATTGAACTATTCACATCTTAAACTGCACTGTAACTTTTATCCATGTATTTTTTCTTTTAATGTTTATTTTATTATCTTTTCTTTTAATGACTGATTTTAAATGCCATTTTCTTAATGTCTTCCATTTTTGTAAAGCACTTTGAATTGCCTTGTGTTGAAAGGTGCTATATAAATAAACTTGCCTTGCCTTGCCTATCTATCTATCCATCTATCTATCTATCCATCTATCCGTCTATCTATCCGTCTACCTACCTACCTACCTACCTACCTACCTACCTACCTACCTACCTACCTACCTACCTACCTACCTACCTACCTACCTACCTACCTACCTACCTACCTACCTACCTACCTACCTACCTACCTACCTACCTACCTACAGATAGATAGATAGATAGATAGATAGATAGATAGGTAGATAAAGATAGATAGATAGATAGATAGATAGATAGATAGATATATAGATAGATAGATAGATAGATAGATAGATAGATAGATAGATAGATAGATAGATAGATAGATAGATAGATAGATAGATAGATAGATAGATAGATAGATAGATAGATAGCTAGATAGATAGATAGATAGATAGATAGATAGATAGATAGGTAGATATATAGATAGATAGATAGATAGATAGATAGATAGATAGATAGATAGATAGATAGATAGATAGATAGATAGATACTTCATTCATCCCAAATTGTGAAATGTGTGGAAACAAGTATAAACATAATAACATTAAATACAAATGAAAGCAATAGACAGGAATATATGCATATACAGTAGAAAGGACACGATGAATATTATAACATTTAATGTAGCCTTACTATGAAGGCTGACCTAAATACGGTGCTTTTCTACAGATTACAGGCGTAATTTCTACTGGGGACAGGGGGGACATGTCCCCCCCACTTTTCGAAATCCCATTTGTGTCCCCCCACTTTACAAATATGTTTATTATTATTTTTTAACGCAAGCCATCATCGCCACGGAGGAGCACACAGCCTCTGAGCGAGCGAGACAGAGAGAGAGAGAGAGAGCGAGAGAGAGAGCTATGCATACCTTTATCTATTTAATATAGACAAAGTAAGAAATCATTCCAATGTGTACTATAGGACAGTCAAAAAAACAAAAAACTGTTTAAAATGAGAGTGATTAGTAAAATATGCATAAATGAAAAGAAAGAATACTAACTAGGTAACATAAGATAAGAATAAACCAGTTTAAATGATTTGTTATTGGTTGTGATCATATTCTAAAGATGTTTGGATTATTGAAAAGTATACAGCTCCCTTTCATCTGAGTGTTGAGAGCTGTATCCATCAATTCATGTTGCGCTCAAAGTACTCCAAATTGATGCATTTCACTTCAACATTTAAAAAATAATCTTCCCGGGGGTGCATGCCCCCGGACCCCCCTAGAGGAGGTGAGGTCCACCCCCAAATAAAGCAGGTTAAAATAATTAAATTGCATACATGTTCTTTTAGTTAACACTGAAAACAGGTCCCACAGACCCAAACTGCACACAAAGGTTAAAGGTCAGCATATAATAATGTTAAAATGTGCTAAATATATACACTGCAAAAAAAAGAAAAGAAAAGAGGAGTAAAAGTAGCTCACGACTTGTTTTATTTTTTGAAAGTAGCTCTCATCCTAAAAAAGGTTGGTGACCCCTGGTCTACAGTATCTTTTAATCTTCAAAATGTTTGCTCTCATGCTTTGGCCAGTTTTGAGTGGCTGCAACATGAACTCTGGCTGCAGATATCCACGATAATAGAGCCTGCTGATTGGGAGACTTCCGATTCACTTCTCGCTATAAAAAATGCAGCCCTTAGGTTAAGTCTGTGCATATCAGGCATGACTTGTTACTGATATGACTTCAGTGAGCTTGTAAACATCTCTGCAGATCTATATTTAATACTGCAGGACAGACAAAAACACATCGAGACCGAAAGCAGCTTAAAAAGATAATGTTGGGTCATGCGGAGAAAGAGCTATCGTACAAAATGTCTATTTAAATGTGGCTTTTGCATGTTACCTGTCTTTGTGTGTGTGTGTGTGTGTGTGTGTGTGTGTGTGTGTGTGTGTGTGTGTGTGTGTGTGTGTGTGTGTGTGTGTGTGTGTGTGTGTGTGTGTGTGTGTGTGTGTGTGTGTGTGTTTGTTTGTTTGTTTGTTTGTACAAGGGTGGTAAATTCTAACAGAGTGATAAATAAGTGATAAATGTCTGAGCATGTGTCGTGTGACTCTGTGAATCTGTTTTCAATTCACACACTACCAAAGGTATGGAAAGACCTCCTCTTAAGTATTACTGCTGAACCACAAAAGATAGCCTTGGCACACATCTCGTGCTCACTTTTAAAAGGTCAGATTTAACGTTTTTATGTGATGTTTTACTGTAAAAGAGGGGTAGCAGTATAGTTTTTATGGGGATGGGTTCGCTTCCATAAGTGGTAAAGAGAAATGAATGAGCCCTGTTTAAACAGTATATCATATTATTCATTACAGAAGAAGAACAAAGGGCTGTACTGTAATTCCATTGGTCAGCCGCATCCACAGTCATGTCAGTTATGCAGATTTGTACACTATTGAAGATTTATTAGTTATCGGAGCCGAACAAATTAACAAACATCGCTGTGTTATGAAGTTGGTGGCGAACTTAAGGTCAGAAAGCTACATTTTTAATAAAAGGCTTGAATCCAATAACCATTCTATGAATACTGACTGGTTTTCAAAGACTTCATTTATGATTAATATTGTTGGCAGCTCCAGGATTGGTTTGGGTATAGCTGTTCATTTATTTATGCCTGTATTTCCTGTACTGTCATCACTGGACATTCACCACTTCCTGTGGTCATTAACAGTATAGGACGACACAATAATCAAGATTTTAATGGCATCAAGACCTAGGAGACCATTAACATTTCTTGAGGTATTAATGAAACTGAGATTTATTGCATTTGTATTGTTAGATTTTAGACAAATTGCTGTTTTTTTCTTATATGCAACAATGGTTTTAATTCCCCTCTGTGCTGACTGGAGGTCTACAGGGACTTTTTTGCTGAATGGTACACATTTTCCACACACTAATTAAATCCTTTTCTTCTCATACAGTTAAACAAAGGTAATAATTCAGCTCAGGCCTTGACTGCCTAATTTGCACCATAAATCCTGCTTTAAATCCTTAGGAGGTAGGGAAGAACCCCTTTCTAACCAACAGGGCATTGTGGTTAACCAAATTGGTCAAGGGGTTTAATAAATGCATTCAACCTTTAACCTTGATAAAAGTCTGAATTCTCTTTGTGTGTTATGATTAATAACACAAATAAAATGACTACCATGAGAAGAGCAATTTCTATGTAATCGGCTAAAGTATTCGACTGTGCCTTTGGCGTAGGGAAATTCCTACTACGCCTTAAACATTTAAGTTCTTAAAGAGCGTGATGTGTTATGTGCGCAATCACACACGACACCACCCTGAGTTATATACTGTACTGCATGTGTTAATGTACATGGGTCAGACCCCCATAAAGAAGTTATTTGTTATTACTGCTTTGTGTATGTTGAGCTCTGTCTGGAAGCCACAGCCCAAGTGTTGTTGAATAGCGCATTGAAGTGTTTTTACAACCTCTTCCTCCTTCTGAACTTTATCAAGCGCAAACTGAGTGAACAATGACGTCCGTTCAGTAGCTGCATAGCCTATATATAATCTGATCTATTAAAAATATACAAACTAGTGTTCTCTTCCTATTTTTTTATCTACTTAAACAACACGTAATACCAACTCCCCACATGCAACAATAAAGTACATTGCAGTGTTGGGAGTTTTGGTATTTAATGGTCATACACAACATTTTCTAATGGGTGGACCCCCCACCCAGTCCCCCAGAGGGCCTTACCACAGAACCAATTATTTGCTCAGGCTCTTGATTAAACCCAAGAGGAATGTCTTTGTCTCAATCAATTAAATAATAACATGATTAGTCTAACAATAATTCCTTGAATCAGACACAGATTGAGTGGATTAGACACGGCTGGACAATCAGCTGCAATGTTTTTTTTTCTTCTTTTCTTCGCATCGCCACATTCAATTTGTAATTAGTTTCTGATGTATCCATTATTTCCTGTCTTTGTTTCGCCTGAATGAGAAGTTTGGGATTGAGAAAAACCATTGCTTAAGAAACACGTATCATTAGGCATAACATGAATGTAGAGCACATTTCATAACACACATCATTGATTTTGTCTAAGTGTGAAGTTAAACACATTGGCTCTTTGTGTGTGTGTGTGTGTGTGTGTGTGTGTGTGTGTGTGTGTGTGTGTGTGTGTGTGTGTGTGTGTGTGTGTGTGTGTGTGTGTGTGTGTGTGTGTGTGTGTGTGTGTGTGTGTGTGTGTGTGTGTGTGTGTGTGTGTGTGTGTGTGTGTGTGTGTGTGTGTGTGTGATTAGGATATAGGTTTACCAGGCGAAAAATTGAATAGGCCGCTAACATTACTTTAAACTAGCTATATACATTCTGCCCATACGTGTTTTTTATACTGCATTAACAAGATACGATGTAAAATGGCTCCGTGTTGACGTTGTGTTTCTATGGGAGAGGGGGGCCACCCTAGTGGGCTTAAGAGCTACCCTCGGTTTCGCGCTCCGCTGAAAATGATCGCCTAGTGCTTCCCTCAAAGTTCAAGTTACTTCAACTATGACCTTGTTACCGCTGACCTTTCGTCGTGCAGTAAGCAAAGAGCAACTTGTTTATCATGTGAATGCAGCTTAATGGTGTGGACCATCCACCAGAAGACAAATACGTGTTGATTTTTGAGTGTTGATATTTAAAGGGGACCTATCATGCAAAATGCACTTTGTGATGACTTTTATACATAAATATGTGTCCCCGGTGCGTCGGGGAACTCACGCAGCGTCAGAAAATAAAACCCTCTCTCTTTTCCTCCGTATCCATATCTTTTGAAAACGGGTGTACAACGAGCGGATACAGATTCCATCCGAACTGACGTCAAATCGGCAGCGGACCCACAGAAAGTTGCTATCAGAAACAATGCCTGACGTGTTTTGGACGTAATCTCGTCTTTGTTTACATTAGCAAGCCTCGCTAACACTCAGAGCTAACCTGTACTGGAGAGCACATGTGTTTAAAAAGCAGGAAATAAAAAAAGAACTCACCTTGTGATAAATCCGCAAGAGAAAAAGCATTTGAGCTCCATACTGTTTCAGAAATAATCCTTGACGTGGTTTAAACAGGATGGCGTTTTATCACAACAGAATTTAACTTTATCTCCGGTATAATTCTGATCAGGAATTAGCTCCGCCTCCTCTTCTTTCTTTTTTTCAAGCTAAGGACCCAAGATCCGCGTTTCTCTAACAGGGCTTCAAAAGAGGGGTTTGAGCAGTATGAGGCATGGCTACAATGGGGGATCTGTTTGGTATTTTGAAAAAAAAACTTCACAGACATGTTTTGTATAGGTATGGCCCTACAATATATGTTTCAAATATAGCATGATAGGTCCACTTTAATTAAATTGTCAAAAAAAAGAATGCTCATGCTTAACCAAGCTAATTACAGCAGATAATGATAATAAAAACATGTCTGAGAGGGGTATCAGTCTTATCATCTAACAAGCAGGAAACCTAATAAGCAGTTCCTTAGTTGTGTTTATTTTTACAAACAAGGCAAATGTAATACCACTAAAGTAATTTGACATTTAAGAAAACAAGTGAGTGAAAGTATTTAGGCTCTCTCATTTCCTCTCATGCTGCTGGGAGCTTTCCCCAGAGGAGCAATGCCTCCACGTATTGTTCCTCACAGATTACAGGAAAAATATATGATGTGTGGGGGAGGTGAATAAAGGGTCATCGGGTCATCATTACGACTTTCTATGCGGTAGAAAAGTACAATTCCGAGCATGAGATGGTGTGTAGGGGAGATAGATGTATTGTAAAAGTATTTGACTAAACAGTGTAAACTATAACTGGGGACAGGATCCAAGACAGTGAGAGGGCTATCCAAATGTGAACGGGTTCTGCCTGGGAGTGACAGGATACAGGAACACAGATGTCACAAACTGAGGAAACCAGTCATGATTAATCGAGCCTGCACACTCTTATTTTCCAAAGCAGGGCGCTGAACAGAAATAAAAATTACATTACATTTAGCCTAAATCCAAAGCTAGCTGATTAGTTCAGTGCAGAGCTTGACTGATATTTCTTTTTAAGTATCTAATATTATTAGTTCAGTGCTCAAAGCCAACACCAACAGATCTAATGTAGCTCAGCACTGTGAAAATAAAATGTGCAAACAGATTAAGCAAGAAATTCACAGCTTTTTATCGAATCAGTGTTAATCAAAGCAACCCTATGTCTTACAAATTATATATTATTTAAACACAACTTAACTATATTTTCAATTATGTTTTGAGGGTAACGCATTTTCTCTTATTAAAGGGGCTGAGTTATGCTAATTTCCAGGTTCATGTTTGTATTTTGTGCCTCTACTGTGACTGTCTACATGCTTTAATGTTCAAAAAGCTCTTTATCTTTCTCATACTGCCAGATCAGGTTGGTATATGCAGAGACGTGCAAAGTACAGCAGAGCCCACATAGGGTCCAATGTTCATTTGACCCACAATCTCTACGTAAGTGAAGGATCGCAGACAACATACTGATCTTATCAGGAACAAGGCCAAACAGGAGTTATGTTCTGTGGGTTGTGCAAGGTATCTGGGTCACTGAAATCAGTTGAGTGAGACTCAACTGGGAGCATTATTGTTAATCCTAGGTGAAGTCTAGACATTTCCCCTCATTGATGTAAGACACAAGCTTCAGAGATCGGCTCTGTCAAAATTTGCAAAATTCTGCATCTACAGCACATGTCTGTTTGATTGTGTGAAGTCAGAAAAATAAGTCAGGTATTTAATTTGATGCCTACTATGTATTAAACATTCATTCGCAGAACACACCTTTAAATAACATGGGTGTGGTGCAATCTTTCCACAGGCAGTCTAGTCAGCTAGTGCCTTCCCCACACAAAAAACACACAAATTAGGTCTAAACATCATTATAGTAAATAATGAGTACTGACCAAGTACATGCATAGCTGATGTCACACATTGAAAACACAGAAAAACATTTACAACCCACAGAGGCTGACCTGTTCTCATCCCTCTGCCTTTTTGATTGTATCTGTCACAGGTAGCATTTCGTTTCGAGCACTGAGCTCTGTTTGTTTGTCTAACACAAAGATACGTTTTTATTCGGTTACAGAATTTGATTAGAGTTCCAGATATATGAAAACCCGGCATTGTGACAGTATTTGCATAGACTTAACGCTACAGAAATGCAAATATTTTCACATTTTTGCCTTTTTGATGCAGCATAGAGTGAGAGTTTCATTTGTCTCTGGCAGAGTTCATTCTGGGTTGCAGACTTACCAGAAACAAGAGAGTTTAAGCATTTAACCTTATGATATTTATCAATGTATCACTACATAAACATTTTTTCATTCTGCTAAACCCATTTCTATTAATAGCAAGTGCTGCATACATTTAATGTTAAAGCTTGGCAGGAAATGTGCAAAGGTTGTATTTCTCCCAGTAGATTCCAGAGTAGAAACTGTGAAATTGGTTTAACAGACAGTTGGACCTCAGTGCTTAGATTGCACAACTAAAATAAAGGTTTTCTCTCAACTTTAAACTAATATTTTTCTTTCTAAAAAATAAGTGTTCACATGCAGAACTAACTACTCATTATATACAAGAGATAATCCTTATTTAAATGTTCAAAACTAAAGCTAAAAGTGAGAAAAGCCTGTCCTTGTGTTTGCAGATTTGACTCACGGCTGCAGGGACAATGTGTTCAAACTCTCGGGAGCTCTCAGCACCCTCCGCAGGCTGGCTGTCTGATTGGCTGAGCACTGGCCATGATGTCATCACTGCACGTTATAAGGGCTCTGACAAATAGCCTGGGAGACACATTAGAAAGAAGCACTCCTCAACTGAGGAACTGAGGCACTGAGTGAGACATACAGAGATTAAGAAAAACAGACAGTAAAATGAAGAACATGTGACAGGGAAGGAACTACCCGAACAGTGAAATTGTTACTTTGTATGGGAGGCAGGAAAGGAGACAACTACCTGTGGAGGTTTGTACTTTTGTTTTTGCTTGACTTGTTTATCATGTGTGTTTAAGCTGTGCTTGGTGAAGCAAAACAGGATGTAAATAATTAGTTTGTGTTGACGGTGCTGTACCTTTTGTTCTCCTTTTTTTGTGGAAGTATAATCAAGACTGCAGAAAATGTGGCTTTTGTTTAGTGCTTGTTTTATTTTATTTACCCTTTTTTTTTTGTTATGCATAGCATTTCTATAAACAATTATTTGTTGTCTTGTGTTCTGATCAAGATACTTTTAGATACTGATTTTCATCTTTGTGTGTGTGTGTGTGTGTGTGTGTGTGTGTGTGTGTGTGTGTGTGTGTGTGTGTGTGTGTGTGTGTGTGTGTGTGTGTGTGTGTGTGTGTGTGTGTGTGTGTGTGTGTGTGCGCGCGTGTGTGTGCGTGTGTGCGTGTGTGTGGTCTCTTCAGATGGGAAGTACCACCCTCCCAGTGTACCTCAATGTGAGTGTGGGACTGATCAACTCGTCGTCAGACCCAGAGGAGGGTTACAGTGAAGCCACCATGATCGTGCTGGGCATCATCATGTCCTTACTAGTCCTGTGCATTGTCTTTGGAAACATCCTGGTCATTACAGCCATCGCCCGCTTCCAGCGTCTCCAGAATGTCACCAACTGTTTCATCATATCCCTGGCCTGCGCTGACCTGGTCATGGGTCTCATTGTGGTTCCTTTCGGTGCCTGCTACATCATCTTTAAGACCTGGCACTTTGGTAATTTCTGGTGCGAGTTCTGGACTGCGACTGATGTTCTCTGTGTGACTGCAAGCATCGAGACCCTATGTGTCATAGCGATAGACCGTTATTTGGCAATCACCTCTCCATTCCATTACCAGTCGATGCTCACCAAGTGCAAGGCTCGCATTGTGGTTGTGCTGGTATGGGTGATTGCCGCCTTGATATCTTTTCTACCCATCCACATGAATTGGTGGGCATCAGATGATGAGGAAGCTGAGGTATGCCGTGCGAACAGCAGCTGCTGCGAGTTCCACACCAACACGGCTTACGCTATCACCTCCTCAATCATCTCCTTCTACATCCCTTTGATCGTCATGGTTTTTGTCTACAGCCGAGTTTTCCAGGTGGCCAGACGCCAACTGAAGAAGATTGACCAGAGCGTTGGACGTTTTCACAACAGCGACAACAGCAACCTCAATTCTTTAGAGGCCAACAACGGGCGTGGCAATAAGAAGGCCAAGTTTTGCCTGCGGGAACACAAAGCCCTAAAGACACTGGGCATTATTATGGGGATTTTCACTCTGTGCTGGCTGCCCTTCTTTCTGCTCAACGTGGTGGTGGCCATGTGGAAGGTGGAGGGCATTGAACTCACCTTCAGGATACTAAACTGGATAGGTTACGCAAACTCTGCCTTCAACCCGCTCATTTACTGCCGGAGTCCTGAGTTTAGGTACGCCTTCAAGGAAATCCTTTGCTTGAAGAGGAACCGCCTCAGCAACGCGGGGCCGGTGAACGGATACATCTACAGCAGGCACAGCTGGCAGAGCGAGCAGCAAGGGAGGAGCAAGGGCAGCCTGGAAGAGAGTGACAATAATGAAGGCTGTCAGGGGAAGGGAGCGGGGGTCTGCAGAATTATGGACAGAGCAGTGGACCCCAACGGGAATTCCAACAATGGCCTATCGTCTAACTGACTGCTAGAGACTGCTCAACCAAAACTGTTATAACCAGCAGAGGAAAGTATGTATCTTATTTTTCAACCACTTTTACTTTTGTTACAATTCTCATGTTGAACTTCCATCTACCTCATCACATTTCTTTTACCATTTGTTTCATAACTAACTATTTAATATGACTGTCTCCCTGTCTGTGTACACTATGGCAGTATCTCAGCTGTATATGTACTCTGCTACATGTTGTGTACAGTATACAATTGCTGGTTATCTGGCTCAGATTGAATTTGTGGGCACATTTTTTTGTCTCAGAGTTTTTGGCAAAATATCCCACAATCTATTAGCGTAAAAATGTTTTTGGTATTCAAAGTAACTGATTCAGAGGCTGTAAATTCCATTAGAGAATGCCAATTTGGCATGAATAGCGAGTTATTTCCATCAGATGAGGAGCATGAAAGGATCAAACTTAATGCCTCTTTGGTGCTTTGTTTGAAGTAATACATTCCAAATCACCCAAATCATGCCTTGGCTTCGTTTCGGTTTTTTGTTTCTTGATGATTTGTCATAGTGTGAAAGATGATCATCAACAGGTGTGGGAGAACCTGTCTGTCTCTCTCTTTCCGTCTCTCACTGCTCAGCAATGTGGCGAGGCTCTGCTCCCTGCTCTAGTGTTTTACAACCTGTTACATGCATGTTTTCTGTTGCCAGCAGATAGCACCAGAAATATGAAGTTATCTACATCTAGCTGTGGCCATCCTGTGATAGGTCATATATTAAAACCTGCAAATGTGGATAAGTTGTATCAACCAGATTCCATTATCTGCCCTACAGATATCTAATATCTTTAAAGGCAGAGCAGATGGCATTAATGTGGTTAATCTTGGGTTTTGACCTTTAAAGCTTGCAGCTGTTTTCTGAATACATTCAAATGCACACATGTGCTGCTACACAGCCTACAAGTCTTGCCTTTAGTCTATTTATGTGACATTTAAGATGGTATTTGGTACATAATATAGCAAATAAGGCAAACTATGTGAGCCTTTCTTCTCCACTATATGTGCCGGTTGCAACAGTCACCGTTGTTTGTTGCAAAAGTCCTGTTTGTTTGTCAAAGTGTGGTTGCTGTGTCTCAGCATAGTGTTTACTGAAACCAGAGAGTCCGTTTCCTTAGTCATGGAACAAGTGTTCAAACCCAAACAACAATAAACAAAAAGACAAGCGATAACAGAGTTCCAGGCACGAGACTGTGACATACTCAGACTGTGACAGAAACGAAGATGAGCACCTTTGTCACTGCTTCCTGACATTTGCCAGTCTACTCACTGTAAACGGATGTCTACATCTTTATAGAATCACTCTCACATTTGGAAAAGACACTTAGGAGTCCATTGAGCAGTGCCTCAGCTGCTCCAGTTGTTTCAGTCAGTCTACTCTTGACACTGCTCGGTGTGCTGTCTCCAGGAAATGCCCCAAATCCAGCTGAGCCCAGCCCAATAAACATGAATAAACCCATTATCTTCGCCGTTTAGCTCATCAGATAACTCCCTCCTAAGGATAACTGGAATGGATTAGTACATTGCAAAGTATACAATTCCCAATTTCATGATAAGATGTGATGAGATCCAAAGAGCAAAGCTGAAATGGCACTATCTTTCTATCACCGGTTTGAAGACTCTTGGGAATGTCTCATCTTAACGGCATGCATTAATGGAAAATAAGGTTTTTTTTTTGCCAATTTGTCAATCCACAGACTTTCCCCATACTAATGATAGGTGTTGCAAGTGTAACCCCCTTTTTCCCAGTCAATGTGGGGATCTCTATGTTCTGATTCAAGTGACAGCATGCTAAATGTGGCTACTGTAGGCAGGAGGGGGAGCAGGGGTTCTCCGCCAGTCTAAATCGGTGTTAGTGACCTGTGTTTTAGTGCATGTCGTTAAGGTCAGCTGACAGTCAAACTGTGAACTTTGTTCCCTCAGAGGTATCCATATGTACTGTATCGCTAGGTTTGGTCAGCACTGTTGTCACAGACCTTAAGATTAGACGTAAATACGGTGTCATCTTACGTCAATGTTTGCCATGTGAAAAACAAGCTTTCCAGTGTGTCAATCTCTTTTTCTGTTTTTCTTCTTCATGGATTTACAGCAAAGTAAATTCAGGGGTTGGATGTCATAACAAGCACTCTCCAGGGTTTTAACTCCATAACTTTTTAACTGTACGGGATGCACAAAAGAGATATTCTAGACCAATATTTTGAAAGTTGACTATTGTATTTATTCACTCACAATTAATTGATGCAATGATGCTGAAATACTAAGTCACTGCTGGATTGAAAAAAAGTTCTATATTTAAGACCTGTCATTTTTTTTAAAGCACTGTCCAAGTGATCTTTTGCACGTCTGCTTTGTGTACTTGTGGTGTTATATTTGTGAACTATGGTGCCATTTCCTTTCAAAGTGATCTGTTTTAGTCCAAGTGAAGTTGTTTGTTACCTATATATCCACACTGCTCCCTCCTGGCAGTGGCCTCTCCTTGCACCTCAGCTGTCTTACACGGTTACTGTTTCATCGATACTCCTGTTTAATGAGGAATGTAGTTCATGGCTTCACCCACTCATGCTGGAGGACACAATAGTGTTGCGTGCACTTTGTTTTGAGTTATTATCCAACACTACAACATTCCAAGTACAGCTTAAGGTTTGTCTACTGATGCATACAATGAACAGTATGTCCCAGCAAAAGTTTGCCCTGAGAAAAACAAATCTCATCCATTGGTATGTTTGTACCATCACTGGAAACATAGAAGATTATTTTAAAAGTGCAGTCTGTGTTGGTTGAGGGGATTTATTACAATGTGGCACGTATATGTTCAGTGTAAAATAATAACATTTTTTATTCATTTTAATATGATCAAGTCTCATGTGGGCTAATGCTACTGCTATTTCTCACTAATAAATGTTTGTTCCCATGTAATAAAAGTCACTTTACTCCCCATGATCTAAATAAGGTTGTTGAAGCAGCACTGTACTGTATAGCACTTTCATGAAACTTTTGTTGAATTATTAAACAATTGAATCCAAGCTCAAGTTCATGAACTGTAAACAATTACTGGCTGGGGAGTTCAATTGTACTAGTTCTGTGGAAGTCCTTTTTCCTGTTTGCAGCTAAAAGTTAAAATGTCGACAGAAAGGTAGTCGAAAATGAACTGTTCTGAAAAGTTGATGTACGTGAATATGGATATTGGTCTGGCCTTCATATGAAAAATGAACCTATGACATGTGAAGCTTTTTCGAGTGAAAAAAAAACGTGTCACTCAGCTGAATGTTTACTAAATGTTTGCTAAACCAATTTCGCACAAGTTGTTGTCATTGTTTGTTACGGTATTGAAGCCTGTTACAACATGTGGTGTCCTGTGGTATTTATAAAAAAGCAAATGTATGTGCTGTGACATTTGTATTCGAATAAATTATGTACATGTTGAATGTAATGTCCTCGTTGCTGTGTTCTTTCATTACATTTTGAAACAGAGAGCAGTTGATTCTACACCTTCACATTTTAAGATTAAAATGTGAACCATCTGAATGATGCATCAGGCCTGCACAGTGACACACTTAAATCTATTTCAGTATGGGAAAACCAGTCACAAACATGTGATCGAGCCGAAGTGATGGACAGGAAGCAGATCGGTATATTATGAAACTGTTTCCACTCTCCTTTTAAAACTGCATGTCTTCCCAATGCTCGACATACAGTAACAGAGCACCTACTTCCATCCAAAATATCCAAGGGAGGAGGACAGTGGAGATATATAGAGCCATAAAAATTTCTTAATATTTTGCACTTACCCAGAGTGGACAGCATTTGTCATCTTTCTTTCAAAAACCTGATATGAATACATTAGACACATTTAAGAGCATATATCTATTGGGCGGCTGTGGCTCAGTGGATAGAGTGCTGGACTTCGAATCAGGGGGTACGAAGTTCGAGTCCCACTGCAGTCAGCATGTCGTTGTGTCCCTGGGCAAGACACTTCACCCCAAATTGCTCCTGTGGGGATTGTCCACAGTACTGAATGTATGTAACTCGCTTTGGATAAAAGCATCTAACAAATTACATGTAATGGCATGCTGCTCTGTACTGACAAGAGTGAAAATACTTTACAGAGTTCTTATTCTCGCGACTGGCTGTGAGGATTAATTCTTTTTAATATGTTTTCTTATCATACTTATATTCTTAGTAGTGCACAAAAACGACTCTATTTCTTCTGGATAGACCATCAACTGGCAAAGATAGTGACAACCTGACAGTTAGCTTTAGCCTCAGTCTATTAGCCTAGCATGCATGTAGCAGTCATGTCCAAATGAATGAGCCTTTTATAGGGTTCTCATTTAAAAACAAATGAATGAAAATTAAAAGGTAAGCCAGTTAGCAGTGTTTTAAACAAACCTATTAAGCTACTGTAACATTAGCTTACATTTGCTAATTAGGTAGAGCAGATAAAACCTGCTGCCAAAAGTGGTAATTTCAGCCAACATATGTGGGTGACAACTACAAGCCATGTTGTGGCCCTACTTTAAAGTGGACCTATCATGCTATAATTGAATAATATAGTGTAGGACCATACCTATATAAGGCATATTTAAACTTTTTTTTTTTCAAAATACCAAACAGATCATGCATTTTAGCCATGCCTCATTTCGCTCAATTTGCACTTTTTTAGCTCTGTTTTTGCAAGGGCAGATTCTGTGAGAACAGCACCATCTACAGGCCTGGCATGTGTACTACAGCGTCTCCAGCGCTTTCGAACGGCAATGGCCATGGCTGTCTCCTCCTGATTGGTGGAGTTGGCCCAATAGCCGTAGCGCCACTGTCCTCACGTCAGGACAGTGTTCAAATCTGGATCAGTTTTTATCAGATCCGTTGCAGCCCCTTTTTTAGAGATTTGGGTATGGAGGAAAAGAGAGAGGGTTGTGTTTTCTGACACTTGGTGAGTTCCCTGGAACACCGGGGACACATATTCATGTATAAAAGACGTACAAAAGTGCATTTTGCATTATAGGTCCCCTTTAAACGTTGAGGAATCAGCTGTAGACACACTTGTGATTAAAGGCTTTTCATGGACTCATTATTCATGCCTTTCCTCTGCAGTCGAATTTCAGTCAGAGACGTCTTCAGTGTAAATGCATGCAATTTTGCACACAAGAGCTCTTCACCGCCCATCACCCTCTAATCCTTTAAAACTCAAGTTTCCTCCCGCAGTGTCAGATTGCAATTTCAATTTAAGTCGTGTCAAATGCTCCATGTCTTTCAGAGGTTTAGAATTGCACTGAGGGCAATTCACAGGGATGTGTTCAGACATAAGTTGGTGAGTTCTGCCATGTGCTTAAGGAGCTTCACAGACAATTTTCAATACTGACAGAAAAAACTTCAGGAAATGATACCCCTATGTTGTCAACTGCTCAGGCTTTCAAATACAAGTCCATGCATGCTAAAATCTATCATCGGATACGTAAGAACAGGAAAAAAGGGCAATTTTTTCAAACCTAGACCTACCATGTTGTCTGAGCCACAGTTTTTTTTCAAAAAGTACCAGGGAGAGAAAACACTTTGGTCTGTTTTGGTGCAATATGAAATTTTTCTCAGATATTTTAATCGTGGCAGTGATGAATATACATACAGGGTGTGAGCATGTGAAAACGTTGTTCCTGATAGTTCTATAAATCCCCCTGGCACTTTGGTGAATGCAGTGGCACCAGAAGTCTGCAGTCCCCACGCTCCCAAGGGCCTCAGTAGCATGTGCGCGTGTGTCTGTGTGTGTATTTGATGTCTGCGTGCAAAGGCACATCTCAAAACATAGCTTGTGCACATCTGAAAAAAAAGCTTCACCCGACCTGAGGTTATGAAAGCAAATATGAACTCAAAAAATGTGCTTCATTCTGTTTTTAAGGCCAAAGAAAACGCAATAGAACACAACTTCAAAAATATTGAACTTCTCAAACTTCAGATTCAACCAACCTTTTTGCTACTAATGTCACTGAGTACAGTCATCCTGTTAATGTCCTCATTCATCAGAGTCAAAACTAATTTTTGTTTCCTTTCTGCAACCATATATAAGCTGAAAATATAAGATAATCATTTATTTGACAGTTGATTTATGCTCACATCTGTAAAAGTCAAACCTTGAAGACAGAGAGTCTGAATAGTGCAGTGTCAGCTACTTTCCCTGAGTCCCTTGACAAAATAATAGAGCTTTTGGCAATGAAATAGATAACATTTAAGAACATTTTTTTTTCTTATAACGTGTAGTGCAAATCAATTGGCAAAATACCAAGCTGTCAAAAAGACGGATGAAACATTAGTGATGTAAAGGCAATATAGGAAGTAGGGGTCAAGGGTTAATTGCATAATGAATGATGCCTCAAAAGTGCTTTGGGAACAACAAATGTAGTAGCAAAACAGCCAATGTGTGTTTTTTCTACTTCTTCTTTTTCTTTTTCTACTACTTCTTAAGCGTCGCCTACACGGCAGCGTGCGTTGCCGCTTCAACGCTTCTGCGCATTCACTTTGAATGGGGTGACGTCACGCTTCGCCGAACTGCATTGTGGGAGCAAAGCGTAGCTTTTCTCGCGGTGCTCGCTGCAAAAGTAGAGCAATGTTCTACTTTTGAAGCTTCGACGGAGGCGTCAGCCAATCAAATCCCGCGTATGCAAATCTGCCAGTACAAGCGCTTGCCAATCAAACCGCGTGTATGTTGGGAAAGCCAGACCGCAGTTCATTTCCTCATATGTCAAAAAATGGAGGAGAAAATAATCGTGGCGGTAGGGAATCACCCGGTGCTATACGACCAGTCCCTCTTTACCTACCGGGATATAAACCGGAGGAGCCAGGCATGGAGGGAGGTGGCAGAGACAGTGGGTTAAACTGGTAGGTTTTCGCCTGTTTGGGGAGTTTATATCCAGTGTACTTCGTTTGAATGGACAGCTAGCAAGCATAGACAGTATATAGCCAGCATGGAATGTTGCGTAAAATAGCACCATAGACATTAATGTCATAAATGTTCATCATATACTGTCAAGTGTGACATGTAAAACCTTCTATGCAATTGACAGGAGAGATTCATGTGATTGGTTGTTGGTCGCGTTGCTCGCGTAAACTCCCCAAGCTCAAGACACGCCCACCGCCAAGCGTCAACGCACGCCGCCGTGTGTAGGGGCCGTCAGTGTCATCAGGAAGTAAAAATAAATATATTCTACGTCATGCTAAAACTACACAGTAAAGACATCTTTCTGAGCTTCTCTCCTTTTCCCTGTGAATTAATTTAATAAATAATTATTAATGAGAAAGAAAAACTTCAGATACTGTATCTAACAGTTGCCATTTCGGCCATCTTGCTCTTGGTCAATGGCATTTTTTTCAGGAAAGCATACATTGAATTTAGTTGATTCATTTAATTTGCAACATTTTAAATGCTTGTTCTGGTGCCTTTAATCTCTTGCATCTTTTTTTTTTTTTTTTCTCTCTCTTCCTTTTTCGTGTCTGCTGAGATATTAAGATAATATAGGGTTGGTTATTCTAACAAAGACCAATTGAGGATAACGCTGCCCAGTGCACTTGTGAACAGATCTGCTCGTCTGAACCGACTGGCCACAAACTGAATACATCAGTGTATGGTTTCTATGATGAAAGATGCATTCTGGCTTTGGTTTACATGAGGTCAAGAACATGTTCTAACTGGGTGGTCTCACACAATAACTTAACCATTAGCAGGAAGTGTCTACTTAATTTCAAGTGTCAGCTTCAGCATATTTAACATTTTACTATTCTTTTTCCTTATCTTGCTGCTGATGGTATATCACTTTTGGTGTAAATCTTAAAAAATAGACACATTGACACAACCAAGGAGCATGCAGTTAACATACCGATTGAAATGCCCGTTGTTTTCTTTTTTCTCCTAATGGCTCAAATATCTGACAAAAACAGCCATAATTTGCTTCCAAATAATGAATTTGCCTCTGAGCCAGCTCAAGTATATTGTATTCTTAATGATAAGCAATTACATTTGTTGATTGCTTTGTTAAGTATCAATTTTAGCACCTTTCTAAAGCCATAGTGCCTCCTGCATGTAGATACAGCAAGTTATGCTAGGTGTTAATGGATGAACATGAGAAGTGTCGTATGGTATAGTGTTTTCTCACTGGCCGATGTGCGTAAATGGGTGGCCTTCATCTCCGGATGGAAGTTGCATTCAGGAAATGTTCCTCTGTAAAAGTAACTGGAAATCTCACAGGTTTTAAATCATCCAGCAGAAACACAAACACAGGAAGGAATGATTGTCACATTATTGTAGTGTCCTAACAAGAGTGGAAATCCTCGTTTCGAGCTTTCGCAGCAGGGCTTGTCAGACCTTGTCAGACCTTGTAACTGTGATTGCTTTTGATCCCTTTGACATCAGAATGATGTCCCACATCAGACCCTGATATGCTCCCAGAGTTGACTAAATGACAGACAAAGATTCTTGTCAGTGAGTAAATAGATGCCTAATAGGGTACTACGGATAATGACATGCCTGAGTACAAAGGAAACCATCAAGTGTGTCTAAGTGGCTTTGTGTATGTGTTTGTGTGGTTTTATGGGCTTATGGTTAATGTCCAGTGCACAGGAGTTTACAAGACTAAACTTTGAATCAACAAAGGAGCACTGCATGTGAAATGAAAGCTATGAATTGTATTTAAAAACCGATCTTAGGCCAATTGTAAATACTTGGGATGGGTCGTGTGTTTCATTAGATCTGCTCTGTGTCATTTGCTGCTGCCTTGTCAGGGAAATGGACACACTGAACTGTCAATTGTCCTAATGTCAAGGCGACATTTAAAAAAATACTTATATTGTCTGAACAACTGTGTGAATCTTGCAAGTGTATTTAATATGTTTTTTAAAAAGGCTCAGTATGGTTGGCTGGGAAAGTCAATGTAACATGCACTGTATATGAAAGGAAAAGGACTAAATGTCATTGTGCAAACAAAGACAAAGAAAACTATGTTCAAACCAGAACAAGTGCAAGAAACTTGAAAGACCTGTTTTCATAAGAATATATCAGGCTTTAACAACTTCATATTTAGGTCATGACCAGAGAGAGGAGACAGTTCCCTTCAACACGGACCTCCTCTAATGAAACTCTGTATGGACAGAAGTAATCCTGCTGGACAATCTTTCATTATGAGCTGCTGTACTCACCTTGACCTTATTGGGGTTACAATAAGAAGACACTGACAGCATGGATAATGTTCCAGTGTGTGTGCATGTGTGTGTGATAACCTATTCACCTGGAAGTTTTTGAAACCTGATGTTTTTGGGTATCTGACAGGAGGATTAACATTAACAAAATGATCTCTGTTCCTTAAGAAAATGTTAAACATAAATATGGCAATAAAATCTATACAAAGTTTAAGAGTTTCTAAAGTTGTAATTTTCTTTTATGACAAATTGAGTCAATTTTTGTTAAGTCCTCACAATGTGAAAGGAGTAAATGTCCAACAAACTTTAGCGAACATGACTTGGATGCAAGTGGACCAAAGTGTGTTCTATGTCTAGTGTTTCAGACTTTGAATTCTGTTTGGCTGGGTTACTAATTCTCAAAAAAGAAATCCTGGACATGTGGACTGTGTGCAGCGGTGAGACCATCTCTCTGATAGAAACAGAGCCAGTTCCATAGAAGGGCAACATCTTGGTGGTCCAGAAAGGCCTGGTAAGGATCAAGTGATCACTCTCTATTTGATATATGTTCTGGTCGTCCAGAAATACCACAAAAATCATTCATAAGTGGTTACTTTTTCAAGAGATTATAAATAAATCCAAGGGTCTAACCTGCACTCACCTCGGAGTAGCTCACTAACAGGGACATACACATAGAGAATGGTTTATATGTATGTTAGCATACTTTATGTTAAGATCTGTATGAGTTTTCACTGTTATATTTTGTAATCTCAAGAGCTGTCATTGATTTCCTGTTTTATTTTTGAAAAGTGTTCACCCCCTGTGAAGCGTTATTTTTAACAGTTTGCAAGAGCGCAGGTACTTCCTTTCAAGCAGAACAGGGGCAAACAAACTTAGCGGGAGTGTTTACGTGTTCGGGGTAATGACGTACAACGTCCTCGACAACTTCTGTAGTCCTATTCAGCCACTTCTTAACAACCATCGTTTTTCAGACACGTAAACTCTCAACCCAGTCTCAAGGCATTTCGTGTTATAGTCACGACATTTAATCTATTGATTCGTGTTCACCAACACGATTTTCCCCTTTTTTTCGTGTCACACAGAACGATTTTAAAAGCAATGTATTTCTATATAGTGTGTTTCGTGCCTGCACCACATCTTTTTGTCCGGTCGGGTCTTGGAAGCTGTGTGGTTAAAAAAAACATTTTCTTACTGAATATCAAGCCACAATTATTGTTTTTATTTTAAATCGTATAATGTCTGACTTTTTTTGCCGTCCGTGAGGAAAAGAAATGGGGCTCAGAGCCTCAGAATACTGAAATATGTATTTTTTAAATCTTTTTTTCCTTTTAATTTGTTATTATTTTCTAAATAACACACTGTTATTTACTCAACAATAACACACAATAATCCTTGTTTTTATTTATTTGTTTGATTCTATAATATCAGGCTTTTTTGCCGTCCGTCAGGAAGTGAATTTCAGTCACCGGAAACAGACGTAGGCAATACACCCACTGAACTGATTACCCAAGATCCTCAGCTATGGTTGAAGCTCGGTGATTGGATGTTTTAGCCGCAATGCACATTGGGATATGGTGTTAATGCGATATGAAATAACTATCAACAGAATTGCGTTGCCAGGCAACAGCTTGGGGTGAAAACAGTATTTCTGGTCTCGAAGTTTGCATAGTAATCTGCAGTACTCATCAACAAAAAAAAAATCTGTTTATCCTTGTTAATTACTCAACATTGATTGGTTTAAATTGTGTACAATGCTTTTGTGTTTTCCCCCTTCGATTCGGAGAAACAAATCGTTTTTTGGGAGTTTAGGACGGCCAAAGACACTACACTACCCATAAAGACGTTTTGCGTCAAACAGCTCTATATGAAATGGAATGAAACCACGGCAGACTATCCAAAACTGGACTTGAAACTACAAGTCCCTGTCTATCAGCTGTGCACCGCTACCTATCTACCAATTGGATCAAATATAAAAGTCAGCCGAATTAGTATTGATACTGCAAGGAGACGTATTGTGTGAAGAGAAATTGAAGATGTTGTTTAATTGCTGATTATTATTATTTATGATCCACGTCACGTATTCAATTTCAGTGGCAATTCTTCCAGTTTGTCCAAAGGTCTTCTAATCAGGGCTCTATAAATAAATAACTACGGCAGATGTGTAATATTTAATGCAGCCAAACCGTGTATTACAATGCCGTTATGTGATGACTTCCAAAGAGAAAAGCAAGCACACTCGGAATAAAGTATTATTTTCTTCTTTTTTTTATGTTTTCGGATTTCATATCGCATAAACACCATATCCCAACGTGCATTGCGGCTAAAACATCCAATTACCAAGCTTCAACCATAGCTGAGGATCTTGGGTAATCAGTTCAGTGGATGTGTATCGCCTTCGTCTGTTTCCGGTGACTTTATTTTGAAATGCAGTTCCTGACGGACGGCAAAAAAGCCCGATATTATAGAATTAAACAAATAAATAAAAACAAGGATAATTGTGTGTTATTGTTGAGAAAATAACAGTGTGTTATTTAGAAAAGAATAACAAATTAGAAGGAAAAAAAGATTTAAAAAATACATATTTCAGTATTCTGAGGGCAAAAAAAGTCTGACATTATACGATTTAACCTGTTAAATTAAAATTACATTCCCAGAACAAATGACTATAACATCACTTCTAAAAGGGGTAAATTAATAATCTTTTTTCTCAAAGCAATGATAAACCTGTGAGTTGAATGTAGAAAAGTCAGAATCAATATAAATGTTTTTATTTTAAAGTAAATTCAGATTGAACATAGTAAAAAAAATGTAAATGATAGTGTCCGTCCAAAAAAAAAACATTACTTATAGTGAAAACAACCCTCGAATGATGGGATCGGAGACTAAAAGCTTTAGGAATCCAAACTATAACATATAATAAGTACCCTGTATCAAGATTGATGCAAAACAAGTGCAATTTGACCTTTTTAGAGAGATTTAGAAGAAGAAAAAAAACCACCTTTGGGGTCATTTGGGTAGATTTGGGTGGATTTGCCGTGTCTCTGGAACCCATTGGTCGATTTTGGTGATTGACATCTTTTTTGAACAGTTAGAGCCAATAGAATCGAAGGGGAAGTTCCACATACACACACGTTACCATTGAGGAGTGAGAGTGACGTGCACGCAGTCGAAAGCTATGTTATGCTCTGAAAACTGAAACCTAGGCTCAAACTAGTAAATATGAAGATGGATTATCAGTAATCATTTCAAAGTGACACAGACACATTGGATTAACCATTGGATTAACCTTCAGCAGCGTTTTTATAGTTTTGATGCCATTGAACACAACATTTGATCAGAAACAGCAAAATGTAAGACAAATTGGCCGTGTTTGCTCCGTAAAGCTCCGTGTTGTGATGTCTGTGTTTTCTTCCCCTGTCACGAGTTCTGATCGCTCAGTGATGATACTTATATTTCTGGAATCTGTGGTCTGGAATCTCAGTTTGCTAATAGATATCTTGTTTGTGCAGATCCTATATGTAATAAGGGTATTTATACCTAGAGTTCTGTGCTAAGTGTGAACAGGTTAAAATAAAAACAATAATCGTGGCTTGATATTGAGTAAGAAAATGTTTTTATGAACCACACAGCTTCCGCTCTTCCAGGACCCGACCGGACAAAAAGACGTGGTGCAGGCACAAAACATACTACCAATAGAAATACATTGCTTTTAAAATCGTTCTGTGTGACACGAAAAAAAGGGGAAAATCGTGTTGGTGAACACGAATCAATAGATTCAATGTCGTGACTATGACACGAAATGCCGTTAGACTGGGTTGAAACTCTGATGTATTTAATGTCATAGAACAAAACGTGATCCGTCTCTTAAATTTGTGTCAACCACAGACCTTATTTCGAGCTATTTTCCAAAATCCTATGGAGAAATCCCATTGACTCTGAGGCGAGGGAACCAGTGCTAACTCACTTCCGGGTTTTAGGACTTGTCACTGCACCACTCTATGGCCAAAGATTTCTGCGCCCCAAGCAGGAAACACGTGACTTATCAGTAACTTTAGACATCGTAGATTATACATTTAACTGACACCAACTATATAATATGTACCTCGTTCATTAAAAAAAATGTTATACAATTAGTACAATTTTAAATATTTGTTAATGACAATCTAAAATGCGGGAAGAGGTGGGGCAGGTGAGGCAGCGTCCCTATGGGCCGGCCGCCACTGCTTTTAAGTTATACTGAACAGGAGACGTGAGGGTTGTGTGCCACAGCAGCATACACTGTATAGGCTATTTATATAGAAGTTAAAAGGAACTGTGTGTACGATTTTGGTGCCTTTAGCATTGCAGATGAACTAACTAATGGCGCATTTCCACTGCAGGGCCTCGCACGGCTTAGTACGGTATACTGTAGTTAGGCCTAGGTAGGCCAGGCTCACTTTGTGCTGCGTTTCCATTACAGTTTAGTAGCTGGGGCAGTAACTATAGTAACGCAGTCTAGGCGGAGCCGTGACGTCATCTTCAATGCGAACCACAAAACCAACATCAGCCGTTAGCTGTTAGCATTCAGAGCTCACAGCTCCTCATATCTGTTCAGAAACTAGACAAAAGTGAAACAAGTACAAACCACAGACTGTCTGTGTCATGGCGAATACAGTCGCTAGTTTATTTATGTCTGTATAGGCCGTTGTTGTGAGTGTGGACGGTCGGAGCATATACAACGTTAGCTTAGCCGATCTCCATTCAGAAAACACGCATTTTAAAAGGTTTTTCGCCTGCCGTCTGTCTGCAGACTTGTCAAAGCATTAATTCATGGTTTTTACTAACCGGTATCAGTATGTTGTTACTTCGGCATCATTTTGAAACGTGTATTACAATTAAATCACGGTAAAATATGTTAATTTTGTTGTAGTTGTAGCCCCCTTGCCAGCGATTCTCTCTGACCATTCAGCAGTCGAGAGTGTTTACGTCACTAGTTTAGCATATTCAGCCCGGTTGTTGGCCCGGTAAGAACCTCGATTTTGGAGGGCTAGAACAAAGGTGAAAAAGTGAGCCGGAACTACCCCTAGTGGAAAAGCAAAAAAAAACGGGCCGGGTTTGGCACGGCACGCTTAAACCATGCTACACGCTGCAGTGGAAATGCGCCATAATACACCCAACATTCACCCTTCCCTTTACAAGAATGTGGTGAGGACCATTCAGGTGGCAGTTTTCTGAGCGTGTCAAATAATGATGGTATAAATATATACAAAAGACCCTATCTACAACCAGAGCTTGATTTGTCTGTTCTGAGCTAAAATAGACTCCATAGAAGAGGACCCATCACTTTAGATAAAAAGGGCTAATTTGAAGGTAACAAAACACAATGTTTCTTAGTTTCAGGTGATTAAGTAAAACAAACTTATCTGCTAAAAGATGTCCCGAAATACTACACACTGGCGCTTTTTAAATACTAAAACATATTCCTATATGTTCTTGGGACTAGGCACCCTTCAGATTCCAAGTAGTGCTGTTTTTTTAAACGTGTTATCTCTTAATCTGAGAATGTCATCTCGGACAAAGGTGCGTTGACGCTCCTCTTGTTTCACAAGGAAGTAATTAAAGACGGTAATACATGATGAAACAATTCCCAGTGTCACTTGCCTCATGAGCCGTAATAATATACTACCTTGTCAAAAGCTTTGTAAACCAAGTAAAAAACTATTATTTACTGTTTTAAAAGCTTCACCCTCTCATGTATGTCTAATAAAAGAGTACAAAATGTACAATCTATGCATTTAGTTTTTTTAAATAACTTTAGTAGACAGTTTTTGGGTCACATAAACGATACATTTGATGTTTTTTCTGCTATTGGTATTAATCCTCTTCTGTATGGGCATTTAATGAAGTGAAGAGCAGAACCCTTGTTAAGCAAAAGTCCTGAGAGATCATTTGAAAGTAACCCTGGGAGTACTTAAAAAGGAAGAACAATTCAGTGCTTGTCTTGGCACAATGGGAAGTGTTTTGAACTTGGGCTAAACTCATGCCTGTGGGGGGAAGGAAGAAGCCCTGCATCTGTATTCAGCATGCAGGCCATGCATGCAAACATTCCTTCCTTTGGCTCGCTGCTTTACAACAACCTAATCCTTAGCGGTTTCTCTTTGTCTGGCCTTGCCTAAACTCTCACTTTACGTTCTTTATTTTCTCTGACATTTTCTATTGTGCCAGTTCCTTAAAATCTAGGCTCATTAATATCCACTTTCTGCAATTGAAAGAAAATAGGAATAGGCACGGCATCATTTCAACCAGTGTGGTGCAATTCAGGCACAAGCTGCAGCACTATATGTTTTAACCAGATCTATGGATAGGAGTCTGTTTTTCAAAGCCTTTCTTCTAGTCTTGTCAGGAAATGTTTTTTTTTAAATAAATCCACACCTCTTTCGTACAACTGGAATATTTTTGCATATATATTGACGTCATGATTGCAACAATTGACATCATAATTGTAAGTGGACTAAAGCCCAAAGTGTGACGCAGAGGACAATTTCCATGATGCTCAGTTTGGATTGCTGCCATTGCCAGTCAGATGACGGAAATCTCTTTCTCTCCTTCCCGTCTCTCACCTGTTGAACATGTTAGCAGCAGTTTTTGCAACACAGTCTGCAGCTTCTGTAGGAATTGTCTTTCACTGCCTACCTCTGGCCAAACTGAGGAAAAACACCGTCCTGATGGCTTTTTCCAGCAAATCACAAAATCAACAGGATAGCGCTCTCTTGTGGTGCTATTATGACATGGCACTATTTTCAAAAGTAATTAACTGCTCCTGCTCTGACTCATGGAATACACATAAGAAGGAAAAAATGTTTTTTTACGAGTGTTATGGCTCCAGTGGCACATGGCTGTGTTATTCTGCGGAGCTTGTACTGGGAAGATAGTGTAGTACCTGTGTATGATGTGTGTGAGTGAAACAATTCTGTGCTGTACTGACGCTGCAAACAGTTCAATTGTACGGTGGCCGACAGGTGCAAACACGTTACAACGGCCCAAAACATTTAAATTAGGAGAAACACGTTGCAGTTTAAAAAAAAACGATGCAAATAAAAAAAACATCTTCACCATCTTGCCAACACATGTGCCGCTGCACAAGGTGTGTTTAGGGTTTTTACATTTTTCGATTGATTTTGGAACATATGCTTGGAAAAAATATATACTGTGTTTAAGTATTTAAAGTTCTGTAATGTTATAAGGTTCTGTTATACTTTGTTTTCAAGGACGGTCATTTCAGAATAGTTTAACAAGTTTCTTCAATGAAAAATTGACCAATTATTTGGGAATCAGAAACCGTGGTGTAAACAAATAGGGTTTTCCCTATAGACTGCATAAAAAAGGATTCCCTAAATCCCATAGCTTTTTTCTGAATAGTATTTATTGTGTGTTGTGATTTATTCATGTGTTTTGCCTCATGTTGTTGTGCTTTGCCCCTTAAAGCCACCGTATGTCTGCCATATTTGATGCAACAAAAGCCCAGATAAACACGCAGCAAACAAAACATCACTCTTTATGTTTCAGTCATATCTTCCAGAGATACAAAATCATACATTTAGAAAACGTATATTACAAGCACAATAATAACCATAGAATATATTTTACAAAAGGCACATGCTTTAGAGTCACTGAATGTCTGAACACTTAACAGTAATCACATCATCTTTCCTACAATAAGTGCCATGTGACTGGAACGTTGAAGTCATGCTGGTCAAGAGAAATGTGACCAGACGGAGGAAATATCAGTAAAGAACATGAAGTGACTGTGTGCAGACATCATCTCAGTCAGTCCCACACTTATATCTCTGTGCAGTCATACATGCTTACATCTTTATCAGTACGCGTTAACAGTCTTTGTTCAGTCAGTATCACACCAATTGTCCTCAACACTGACATATTTTTCTGCATGCACATCTGTTTCCTTAGCGGTTGTGTTTTTTTCATTCTGAATATCAGAATCTGTGTTTTGTGCGTTTATGTGTGTTGTGATGTCACTTGTTGGATCTTCAGGTGTTTGGCTAGGCATGAAGTGGTCAGTATCAAAGTCCTTCCCGTCTGTTTGATTCCTGTTAGTTTGTAGAGTGTCAGTGGAGCTGCTGGAGTCTGAGATATGCTCCTTTGCTGTATCAAAGGACTCTGTAAGAATACTGTCACTGTACGACTGACTGCCGATGGTTTCTGTTTCAGACCCGAAGGCATTCATTAAAAGGCTTCCCGAATCAATGCTGTGTTCTATTTTCCCATTAGTGTCTGAACATCTATCCTCTGTGTCTCCATGGATTGTACAAGTTCTTGGAAAGAAGTTATCTTCACATTTTTCCGGTGTAGATATGATAATGCTGTTTCTCTTCACAGAACTTTCTGTACGTTCCTTATCAGCATTGGCGTCTTCTTCGTTCTGTCTACCAGACTGTGTCTCTGCATCCTCCATGTTTTTCTCAGCAGCGCCGTCCTCTCCTGCCAGAACTCTCTTCAGACTCTGTGCTCTGTCTCTGTAAACTTGGCACAGCTGAGCGTCGGGCATGTGGTTGCAGTGGATCTCGGCCAGCTTCATGTACACCACATACAGAGCCTCAGGGTTAGCTTGGTCCTCCAGTGCCGCCGCCAGAGCCAACTGGAAGTAGCCCACCGCGTCAAAAGAATCCTGGAGAGATACATAGGTCAGATTGAATCCTAATTAACATCATCTGTTTAAGTTAAAGTTAAGAACAGTGTTTTCGTATTTTGTTTGTTGATCAAAGACTGATTGTTATAGATTAGTTTGTCTGGAAAGGGCATGAAACAGGGAGAAGTACAGAGAAAAAGTCTTAAAACATTATTACATTTGTATGTTATCGTTTTCTATTAATTAATAAAGAATATGATTTTAGACATTTAAAATTAAACGTATTTGTTAAAGATGTAATATTATTATATTATAATATTCTTCATCATTCAATTTCAATAACTTAAACTGCAAATGAAATGTTTAACTTAAGTAAGTTTACTTTAGTTTTACTTTAAATATTTGAAAGGAAATATGATATGAGTAAATAAAATACCTTTTACCATTTCTGAGTGATTGTAGATTTAAATTGTTCTGTTGTATCTAGAAATCTAAGCAGATATCAGAAACATAATGTGGATATTTGCTCATGCAATGCAAACACAGAAATATAACTGTCTCCTGTACCTTCAGTTTGTGTAGTGTCAGATTGCCAAGTCTGCAGTAAATATTTGTAAAGTAGCGAGCCTCCTTAGGGTCCTGCATGACGGGCGGACAGAAGGACAGGGACTTGAGGTAGTAGTTTTCTGCCATCTCATACTGCTGCAGGCTGTAGTAGACTGTAGCCAGCCGGTGGTAGGCTGTCCTCTCATGCACATGCACACCTGAGGAAAAACATATATGGCGTCTGTTAGGAAAGTAGTTCAAAAGCTACACCATGGTTATTGAAGCAGGCTGAAGAATCTTTCCCTTCTGACAATGAGGACAGATTCTACTATAGGCCATACTTTTTATATTACCATATTTTATTCAATATGCTCCTTAGATATCTTTTTATTTTATTTGTTTTTATAATTTTCCTTATAGCTTTGTGAAGCACCTTGAGATGACGTTGTTTTTAAAGTGTGCTATATAAATCAAATGTATTATTATTATTATACTCTGTACCTGTTTTGCTGGCGACCTCCACAGCCAGCGTAGCGTACTGCAGAGCCTCCTCCTGCTCGCCCTGGTTCATTAACAGCTCTGTGAGTTTACTCAACAAACGGAACTCTGAGTGGATGTCCTTAATGCTGCGTGCAAAGGGCAGGCCGCCATCCTGAAACCAAACAATTTGTTAAATGAGTTCAGCGCTGGCCAAGACTTGAAATATAATTTTCTAGAATAGAAATAAACTCAGACTGCAAAAAGAAAGACTGCATCATGACATTGTGTTTTATTTGTTCCTACCCTGTAGAAAGGCAGTGAAGCCATTCTGTTCCTGGTGCCTTTAAAGTAGACGTCTCCTGCCTCCTCGTAGATGCTCATGGCAAAGTGATGATCATTCATCCTCAGGGCTGTCTTCACTGCTGCCTATATATGAGAGTAGAAGGTGAAACTAAGCTCTGTGTAATGTAAAGATTGTGAAGGACGTTAAACATTTGTATTCAGAAGCCCTGATAAGCAAGTGAAAAAAAGAACTTTCTGGGAAACCATTTTCTTAGTCTGATCCAAACCGTTGTTTCAAAAAAGCATTACAACAGCAAACACTTAGAGATATTGTCCTGACAATCTTTTTTTACAATTTACATTAGACTTAGAAAATCACCAGAAATCTTATTTCTTACTTGCTTCTCAGATCTTCTGTACATTTTTAAAATGATCTCCACCACATCTGTCACATATTCCCTCCTCCTCACCTGCAGGTACATATCAGCGAGCTCGTCCTCGTGGATGAGATAATAGATGCGTCCCACCTGTAGCCAGGTCTCTGACTCTTCCTCTCTCTTGCCCAAATCGATAGAAATCCTCAGGCTCTGCTTGGTGCAGTCCAGGGATTTACGTGATGATCTGCAAACCAGAAGTAAGACTGTTTTATCCAACAACCAAACATACTATGGAAAAGATGGGTTGACAATAAGATTGTATGGTAAAGGGAGGCACACACTCACCTTTCAGTGTTGAGGGAGAGGTAGAGGCTGCTGAGGATTTCCAGATACTCCCCCTCTAGTCTCTTTTCCTTCAGCTCTCTGGAGACCGACACACAGTGCTCATAGTAGACGATACTCTGGCCGTACAGCAGCATGTCAGCGTACAGCCGACTGAGCACCTTGGCCACCACCATCTGACCTATGAGAGAACACAACAAAGAAATTAAAACATAGTCATGGCTGATATGAATAGTGCATTTTATATTATCACAAGAAATGGCAAGATTCTATAAACAAAGTATTGCCATTGCATAATTTGTCCACCAGGGGATAGAAAAGCTTCAATTGTAAAATGTCACATATAAAATCTCTTATGTATTTACTGTATACGAAAGACAGTTAGCTTAGCTAACTTATCTTAGCAAAACGTCTGGAAACAAAGAGTCATTGTGTTTTTGATAGCTTAGATTGAGCTTCCGGGACTCACTGCCATGTTTCTACAGTAGCCCAGAAGTGACAAACCAAACACTGCTCTGGAAAGGGCCTGTCGCATATTTAAATTAAAGGGGACCTATCATGCAAAATGCACTTCTGTACGTCTTTTATACATGAATATGTGTCCCCGGTGTTCCAGGGAACACACCAAGTGTCAGAAAACACAACCCTCTCTATTTTCCTCCATACCCAAATCTCTAAAAAAGGGGCTGCAACGGATCTGATAAAAACTGATCCAGATTTGAACACTGTCCTGACGTCAGGACGGTGGCGCTACGGCTATTGGGCCAACTCCACCAATCAGGAGGAGACAGCCACGGACATTGCCGTTAGAAAGTGCTGGAGACGCTGTAGTACATATGCCAGGCCTGTAGATGGTGCTGTTCTGCCCTTATCTGCCCTGACAAACACAGAGCTAAAAAATATCAAATTGAGCAAAATGAGGCATGGCTAAAATGCATGATCTGTTTGGTATTTTGCAAAAAAAAAAAGTATAAATATGCCTTATATAGGTATGGTCCTACACTATATTATTCAAATATAGCATGATAGGTCCACTTTAAGTAAACAGTTACATCCTAGCTCATAAAGGGAGTGCTGAGCGGAGGGGTATCCTTTTGGTTTCATCTTCACCGCTAGATGCCACTAAATCCTACATACTGGTTATTACACTTTTGTATGTTTTAAATATACAAAATACATTATATTATTGGTAATCTTTAGAGGGACTGGCTAGCAGACATGAGAGAACTAAAACAACGAAAAGTTTGATATGTATGTGTTAACTTGTACTCACTGTGTAAGTTTCTGGCATGAAGTGCAATTAGTAGCCCCATTTCATAACACGCTCTGCTGTCCTGACTCTTCTTCCTGTCTCTGTAGCTCCGCCCCAGCCAAAGGTAGGTCTGAACATGCTCCTCGTCTGTGGGGCTTTCCCAAAGCTCCAGAAAAAGACGCAAGGATCTGGAAATACAATCACCATAACAATAAATACCTCTCTGTAAGCTCTTACTTGTGTTGAGTTCCCAGGAAGACGTAAACAATGATATCTGACCTGACCAAGAAGCGTTCCGCCACCAAAGATGCCCCCACATCCAGTGCCAGGCAGCCCAGGTTGGCCAGTGCCAGCGCCTGGTTCCTCTGGTTTCCACTTTCTCTTGAGATGACCAATGCAGAGTAGAGATGCCAGCCTGCCTCCGGGATGCGATCTTGCTGCCTCAGACACAAAGCCAAGAGGTTGTGGATCACTCCTCGCTGCGTGGGACTGTCTGTACCCTACAGAGATAACACACAGAAGAAAAGGTTAAACCCTAACGCTTCTACAAAAGCTGATGCACATTAATCCATGTGGACAGTTTTCTGTACCTGGAGGGATGTGAGCAGGGGCTGTAGGACATTCTGGGCCTTCTCAGCCTGGCCCGTCAACACCAACAACCACCCAAGCATCACGGAGGCTTCAAAGCCCTCCTCCTCATTGATGTGACCTCCTGTCTCCACAGCTTGTTGAGCACAGCGCACCGCCTTATCAAGAGCATCATACTGCTGGTAGACTGTGGCCAAGCCCTGACACAGGTCCCTCTGGGTCTTCAGGTCCTCCCCTTGCTCAGCAATAATCAGGGCCTGCTGGAGGTAAATCACAATCTGCGCAGGGAGCAGGGAAGTTCCCTCCTTCCAGCAAGGGTTCAGGCGAACAGAGTTCCTGATAAACAACTCAATCCTCTGGAAAGCATCGCCAAGGGAGTGGTCTTGTCTTGAGTCCAGGCTCAGGGAAGCCAGCGCTAAGTAAGGCATGTATTTACGATTATAGAGCCAACTCAAGAGCCAGTTGAGGTCCAAAGGTGCTATAGGACGACCCTCTGCGGTAGAAAGAGTCACAGAGAGAAACTGGAGTCGCTCGACGAAGGGAAGGGCATCGTCAGTCTTCCTGAGAAATAGGAAGAGGCTAGAGAGGAGGTAGCACACGCGAGCCTCCAGGTGTTTGTCCCCCATCACCACTGATCTCCTCAAGAGCAGGTGAAGAAGTTCTGCTTCGTCCGTAGAGGTGAAGGTGTGGCAGGGGAGACAGAGGAGCAGGGCACTGGCCTTCTCCAGAGTCTGGGGCAGTTTGTCAGTCATACGCTGCTTCAGGTAGACAGAGGTGAGGTTGGTGAAGAGTGCGATAAGGAACGGTGTGTCTGAGAAACTGTCCACTCGAACACTGAGAGCCTCCTCGTAGTACACACGGGCCTGAAGCGAGGAACAAACATGAATGTAAGAGCTTTATTCAGACAGATTCATTGAGGTTTGAGGAGTCCTCAGCAAGTAAAATGACAGCATAAACTTTTAACCTTTCAGTAATAGGAGACATGAAGAACCAACCTGGGAGAACTTCAGCTTCCTGGCACAGAGTCTTCCCAGGAGAAAGCATGCCCGTCGATGTGCCCAGTGCAAGCCCAACCTCTTGGCACACTCCCTGACACTCTCTAGGTAACCCGGTAGTTCGTCCTCAGTCTTACCACTAAAGGTCACCCAAAGGAAGGAATACTGCAGGTCGTACAGAGGCAGGAAGTCCTCCTGCAAGAAATAACAAGCAAGGAATTACAAAGAGTAAATCATGCTGTATGTTTTTGGTAAAAGAGTTAAAGGGAAAGACACAAAGGACACAAGAAACTCATAGTGTAAAATACTGTAACAGATCAACTGATGCTGGAGGAACATCATAATACCCAGCAGACCATGGGCTTAAAACAACTGCAAAATCAACAAGTCTCTCACAGTGTCTCAAATCCAAACCAAAATAAAACCAGTATTAAACTAAAAGCCTAGACATGTTTGCTTCCATGAAATCAAGATGTCAAGAAAATGAGAGCCTCTGTGAGGATTGGGATTTTGAATCTACAAACCTGGAAGTGTTCATGGTTGAGCAGGGTCAATGTGGGGTCACTGAACTCAGAGTCCTCCCCCTCCCAGCTGTTCTCCTCCACGAAGAGAGGCGGGTCTTCCCTGTACTCGTCCAGTTCTCTGAACGTGTCGACCAGAGTGAAGGACAGGCTCTCCCCCTCTCGTGGCAGAGGATTGTGGGACTGATAGATGGACAGACGAGGGGAGGAGTGGGAGAGGGAGGCGCGAGGAGAGGAATGGTACGGGGGTGTTCCTCCACTTTTCTCTGACATTACGCTCTGACGGGCGCCCGCAGAAACCTTATGATCTTTGAAGAAAACAAGACAACAAATTAAAACATTATTTTTCCAAGTCTTCTTAGTGCATTAGGCTTTAAAAGCTAGTCATTTTCTCATCAAAACTTTAAGACATTACCATGTTTTGGTCGGTTCCTAATGTACGTGAAGTCCGTTTCATCCAGTTTGTCTGAAAACATACAAGGTAAATCAATTTAAGCATACATTTTTCAGTCAGGATAGAGAATAAAAAATGTTAACCCAGAATGAATCGCTGACAGTTTTACTTAAAAAAAAGGAAACCGCAGCTTCAATAATAACATAACCAAATATGACCAGCTGCAGATGGGGTATTCAGGTCTTTTAAGTGAGTACATGCATACATTTAATGTATGTAAGTATAATTAGGAAAATTAAGTTAAATAACTAAAAGTAATAAAGGCAGAAAAATATCCCATGCGACTGTAATATATGATATCATTAGTTTTTTTATAACTTGTGCATTTGTGTAAAACCAGGATGTTGTAGTTGGTTGAGGTGGAGCGAATTTATGAATTATGAATTCATTATTATTTTTCATCATTAATCAATTGACTGTGTGTTTTCTAAACATTCAAAAAGTTATGAGAAAGGACATCGGGCTGAGAACGACACCTTCCCAAAACACTTTTTTAAAGCAAAGAATCCTTTTAATCCTTTTAACAACCCACGCTTATCAAAAGATTTTCAATCAGTCAAAATATTGATTTGTAAAGTAACTTAAGCTGTCAGATAAATGTAGTCAAGTAAAGGTAGAAAGTACATTTAAATAACATCAAATTAAAAATGAAGTACCGGACTTGAGTAACTCCACTAACTGACTTTTCTACACTTAACATGACACTTAATTGGTGGCACTACCCCTCCCTTAACCCCCGTTGCTCCTTTACCCCTGTTGCTCCTTTACCCCTGTTGCTCCTTTACCTAGCCTGTACACAGAGCTGATGTCAGTGGAGAAGAGTCTTTCCAGCAGGCTGCTGTCCCCCGCCTCAGAGCTGCAGGGCTTAACCTGAGCCAGACTGGCTCGCTCCTCCTCCGTCAGAAAGACCAACTGTCTGTCTCTATGTGAGGGAAACAAAGGCAGCATTATCACTTCTGCTGTCTCATCCGCAGACTCACCCCATCCACCCCGTCTGACTGCAGATACACTAAATAGGATTTCATAAAAGATCAGCACAAGGCTGTAAACAACAGGCAACTAATATGGAGTCCAGATAACAGAGCTTTGAAGTTTTAACCAAAACATCATCAGACCAGTTAGGTCAAACCATGCCATGTATTATACAACTACATAACATTCTTACAGGGGTTTAGAGTCCAGAGGCTTCACATGGGCCTTGTGTACGAAGCCGGTGTGACCTGTGGACGTGTGTGTCGCTATGAACACGGCCACACCTCGGACCAACAGACCCTGGATCTCCACAATGTCCCCCTGACTCAGCTGAAGCTCGTCCATGCCCACCGGACTGTAGTCGACTATCGCTTCACAGGAGCCTGTCACTGATGTATTTGATGAGGAAAAGGTTAGCACAAGCAGAAGTTATGAGAGTTTCAGGGTCAATATGTCAGAACATTGCAATATGACAATTCAGCAGTAATTTCATTTTTGTTTTGTTTTATTTCCTGCTCAAGACTTAGATATAAAACGATGAAGTAAAAATGCCTTTCACAAGTGCATACAGGTTGAAGCTACCGGTATATGCTTAAGCATATTAATATTGATTCACTGTAACCGTGCACTGCTGTGTGTTCCAGTAAATAGAAGGTAGTACAGTTTGATAGTATCCTTTGTATACAGTAAAATAGCTGACTTCCCAAACACAATAATGTAGAGAAGTTACGCTTTCCTTTCAGACTAGTCACAAAGTATTCCATCATAACATTATAATGCATGCAGACACCTAAAGGTGTCCATGAATGAGTCTGACTTTGGGTAAGTACTGCAATCCTTCAAAAACAATCACTACTACAACTCTAGTTGCAACCTTTACATAATTCTGTCTTTAAAGTATGGTCAACATGTTCCCAAACAGTTGTCTATTGACACAACCAGCAGACATTGAGCAACAGTAGCTTTCATTTGGAGATATGATTCTATATGTCAAATTAAGGTAAAATATTGATCCCTGGTTAGCTCTGATTTTGTCTCCAAAACCTATGATGGAAATATATTTCCCCAAATCAGCTTGTGCCTACCTTTGTTTCTCTCACTGTTTGGTGCTGAGAAAGTAGTGTACTATGAGTTTTCAAAGCTTTTTAAATAAAAACAGCTGCGTCTGACAACAACATTATGAAAGTGGCTTTTAGCAAATTGATCTCAGCTTCCAACGGTCAGAAGAGGAGTTGGTTTTAACTGGGTTCAGTGTACCGCACATTCTGTGGAATGTGTGAACATTTCGTAAGATAAATATTTGTACCTATAGAATGTTCAAATAGTTCCTTTTCTGCTGGCGAGTATCCAGCGTTGCCAGGGTACTTCCTCAGGAACCACCTGACCAAACAGGAAGTATAGTTTAACAAAACTATGCCAACTTATGTGGAAATATGTTTAACATCTGTATATTGCTGCTCTGTTCATTCAGCCCACACGGTATACAACAGAACGTGTTAAAGGAATACTTCATCCACAATATGACCATTTGTAAATACATTATTTAAGAATTAAATTATTGTTGAAAACTTTGTTTCACATACCTGTGAAACAGTGAACAAAGGGATACTCTTACACAACTCGTGAGGTATGATCAATGTATCTTTTGTCAAGGTATGCTAACTACTTCCCTAAAACATGCATTTTTCCTCAAATTTTTCAAATTGAAATAAAATGTCTTACTCTACAACTGTTAAATGTGTGGTTTATAGTTTTACTGTAGTTGAATGTATCTATTTAAATTATATTTTCTTAGTTTATTTTTTGCCGATGAGGAACATAATAAATATGTTTTTTTCACAAATTCACCGGGTGAATACTTGAGTAACTGACGAGGCACATTTCAGGAGCACAGAGAGACTCACTGATAGAAGGGGTAAGGCAGCGGTTGCATGGAGTTGACCGGCACCAGACCGTGGTTTCCTGTGGAGAGCTTTGTGCCCTCCCACATGTTGTCCTGCCCCGTGTCCCTCACCATCAGCAAGTCATTCTTATTGAACGCCAGCTGCTCTTCGTCATCCTCATCCATATCAGTTCTTGTAAAAAGCGCCTTTGCAAAGAAGGAACCTGCACAGAGTAGACTGAATCAGCCTCCCACATTAACATAGACAAATAAGTATGTGTGAATCATATCAAGTGTCAGTGTTTTTGATAGAAGCCACATCACACTTAAGTGAAACATCAGCAAAAGTGCTACAGCTTGTGCGCCCTCATTCAGTCACTGGCAAATGATGGATGTTTTATGTACTCCTTCTATTAAGTTAATGTAATTCTCATCACTTTTTGCAAGCTCTGCAGTTTTATTCCATGGAGCTTTTTGCCTCGGGGAAATGTTCGGGAGAAGGCAGTGACGTTTACCAGCCCGGAGGAAATCAATTCTTAAAGGTAAGTATTACATAGGTTATGCATTTGCAGAACACTCGTTTTATAAGTGCATAAGCAAATTGCAAAAATTCAATTCAGTTTTCATTTAATTCACTTGTACAACCCGATACATCAAATAAAAATCATTATAACTTTGACTTGTAATTAGAATTACTTTATGTTTGAGGACATTGGCTTTTTTAATGACAATAAGCTGGCCATTACCATAATTAGTCCAAAGTCATTTGCAGCAGTATACTCCTGAATCTCTCGTGGTGTTAATTGGGATCAGTGATCTAATGGCAGATATAATTAACCACTATATAATTATAGTGATCATTTTTAAGACACTTCAGAAAATGAGTTTCAGATAGAAGAAAATCTCACATTTACATTTTGAGATTGTAAGGAAACATTACCCTTTTCACTCTTTTTGTTAAAAATAAAAGTGCTCAAAATGAAGTAGCAGAAGATGACTGACCCTCCTGGAGTAACAGTCCCAGGTAGAGTGTGGCCAGATGTTCCTCGTCCACAGTCACGTTGATCTGCAGGTCACTGAGCAGCTCTGGGTCCAGCCAGAAGGACTGATCACACAGGAAGTTCTCCAAGCAGCGAGAAACATAACCTGGGAGAGAACACGTGTAAATCAGACCCAAACTAATACTCCCTTTGCTAATATCAATTTATCCTCAACAACAGAAATGTATTTAATGGTGATAATGACAATAACAATTTGTTGGTGATGTGACAGTCAATGAAGCACTTCAAAACTGTGTCATTTCAAAGTTTTTACCTGAGGCTAGATACGTTGAAAACTTCCAGATTTCCTCCACAGTCTTGAAAGTGAGCACGAAGCTGTCCTTCTCAGCATGGACAGACACCAGCCGTGCAGACAAGTCCTGCAGGAACAAAGCATCATGTTTCACTAACAGTAGAGCCATCAATTTCCATTCCAAGCACAATACATAAACATATCATATTGCATTTTATTGGTTCTTATAATACCATAATGCACCTTTGTATCCGTTATGATTTCAGAAGGATTAAGTAGTACAGTAATGTCTGCATCGTCAGCTCAGACTCACTTTAAAGAGCTGGATCACATCCTGGCTGTTGCTCTCTACCACTCGGAGTCGGGTGCGCAGCGCCTCCTGTAGGGCCCGGTCCGGATCCACGCTGGAGCGCCTCCTCCCAGTGAACAGCAGCTCAATTTCTACGCAAAACAAAAGAAGATTGCTGTGATCAATCACTCTGAGATTGATTATTTTTACTAGTGGAAACATACGGAATACAAACAAATCCAATGCAAATAGGCTCAGATGAAAAATTAGCTCAGCGGGAGGATTTATCATCCATTGTCACCCAGAAATAAACAAATAATGTGCGTGTAATCCTTTTTACCAATTCATCACACTTGCACAAGTCAGTTGTATTTCTCTGTCACTGAGTAAAAGGGAAATTCATCTGAAGAGAGACAAAACTTTCAAAACTTCATTAAAGATTTTACACAAGTGCTCGTATTTCAGCAAGATGCTCAGTGAGCATGTTAGTCCCAGGAGGAATAACAAAGCTATTAGGCTTCATACTGGACTCTCAGTGTTTCCATTTAAATCCATTTGAGAGGAAGAACCTAGGGAAATGTGATGGATGGAGCCAAACTGCTGATAGGGTAAAACATTAGTATGGAGATGTGCCTTATCTGTTTAATGCAGGGGAAATGCTTCTGTGTATGTAAGATAATTGGTTTAGCCTGGCTAATGTAAAAGCTAGTTTTTCAATACAAACACAATGCAGGCTATGGCCTATGGCGAAAAGCATCTATAAATATACCTGAGGAGAATTTCTCTCCGAGTGACACAGTACTTCCTCTGAAGAATGCCTCTTTCTTCTTCCAGTAGCTGTCAGGCTCCCCTCCGCCTTCACCTGACTCCACCATTGGACCGTCCTCCTTCTCACCTGCACAGGTCAAAACAACAAAATGTCAGGAGAAAAGCTTAGATTGCCATTTTTCTTATTCAACCTTCAAAGGAGAGCATCTATGTCCTTCTTTTATGCACCTTAAACTCAATCCAGTGTTGGTTAAGCCTGTTTATCCCAAACAGCATTTTGTATTTTGGTTGTTTATGTGTGTTGAATGTAGAAACAATTTTATCAAAAGGGTCATCACAAGTGCTGTTTAAAGTGTCCTAGACTGTCATGGAGATTAAATGGACATGTTACCAGATGACACATCTTAAGTAGTCTTAAGTAAGGTACAGAACATACTTATGTACGTAACAATCACACTAATTTGAACCCAAATCATTTTCCTAACTGCAACCAATCAGTTTTGTTTACCACTTCAACCTTGCGTGTAGGTGAGGTTTGCGCCATAGAAAGCAATATAATGGTAGTGATAATAACTGATAACGGTCGTTTAATGAGCTGATAACATCCAAACTTCCAATCAACGTTTAGTTTCTAAGTGGAAACAGTCAGCAGCCTGAGAGCCTGAGAAGCCCGGAGCGTACGTTAAGGTACAAGTCAGTGAAGAACTTTGATCATACGTTCAACTAATTAATGGATGATAAGGACAAGTTAGCTGTCATACTACAGTACCCAGAGAGGCAGAACTACGCGTGCTAGAGATTGTTACATTACTTTTAACTGACTATTTCAACTGTTTTTCTTTTGGCTACGCTTTTTACTATTAATCCACAACTCTACAGGCTTTCTGATTGAACTATTCATCCATTAGATTTAGATAACTATATACTATATAAAGTACCCCCACCACTGACTTTATGTAAGCTGTATGTCTTTATACATTAACAGAGTCTTAATAGTTTTGAAACCTATAAATATCAACCAGATGGATGCGTATAATAGCTGGGCATTGAATTATAGTGCTGACGAGCTTCCCCTGGTTTGTTCCATTGTGAGGGGAGGATGTCCCAAACACTTCCTCAGTTTGTGACCGCAGACAGCAGCTTTAATGAACCTCATGCCAAGTGTTGACTTTGTAGTAATCGTTTTTCATATTTGATTGATATGTTTTACAATGTCTACCTTGAGTCATGATGTCATTTCCTGAGAAGTGTACATGTGCTTCCCCAAGAGTATATGGTGGTTCCCTCCAAAGAGCATCCAGCTCAGCAGGAGAGATATCTGTAAAAAGGGAAACAAATCAGTACATGAACCTGTGGAAAAACACATGTAGTCCCCTTTACTTCCTTTTACTATCAAATAATTCACTGATTTTCAAAGCAGTTTAAATATTATCTAAAGGCATCTTAAAGTAAGAGTTTGTCATTTTGTATAATAAACATATTTCCTTTCTTGCAACAAAATAGATGACAACCTCAATACCAGTCTCCCGTTGGTATTATTTGTAAGTAGCTGGACACAGCAGTTGGTAAATTAGCTTAGCATAAATACTGAAACGACAGCTAGCCAAACTCTGTCCAAAAGTTAAAATTGGCAGAACTTCTTAGGCTCACAACATGGTAAACTATGAAAACAAAATGTCCCTTTTTATACAGGGGCTAGAAGCAGCCTAGACTCCAAGACAATAACTGCTCCTGTATGGGCCGTCAAAAAAGCCTCCATAAATAAGCTGTAGATGGGCTTTTATTGCTTATCTGCGAAAACGCCAAGATCAAGCCATTGGTTAGTGTGAGGAGTTATCAGGGTTTTGGGGTTGGGCGGGGGTACAATGATGTTGAACACACACAGGACCATCACAGACACACAACTGCTCAATATCAAAACACCTCCAGGCTCAGCCAGCTGCCCTGCTCCCGACACCTCCAACAGTCACATGTTGTCAGACATACAGTCACAGACCATAGTAAGGAACACATTGTTAACCAAAGGGTAACAAGGTAAGTAATCATTTTGATTAAGATGACATTTTTGCACATGCTTTGTCAGTGCACAAAACACAGCAGAACAGTATTATATTGATACAAAGCATTCACAACTGGACAATGGGGAGTACAACTTAGCAACACAATGCAACATGACATTAAGCCAAAGAGGACAACAGCCTATTCTTCACCATCCTACGACACAGAGCACATAGCACCCACAGGACTGCTTGAGGCGACACGAGCACAGTCATGCTGCTACAGGACAGAAACACACACCATGCCCTTGTTACCTTCTTGGCTAGGTGTGTTACCCATGTTGTTTCTAAGAGCTATATGCTCCTGGCTATCTGAATGTAGAAGTCATGACGGTACAGTGGTAACGCAGACAGAGAGCGGGCTGGGACAGACCTGTGAAGGAGGAGAGGCAGACTTTGATGAAGGGTCCACAGCAAGAGGAGTGGAGCAGCGGTCTGCAGCAACAAGACGCCATCTGGCCCAGGAGCCAGCAGCAGCTCCCAGAGATCAATGCCATCCCATCAGTCCCCCCCAGCTTCTTCTACAACAACAACTCGCTCTCTTCCTCTCAGTTGGACAAGCCCCGTTTCCCTTCCTATTCCTGTATTGCCTTTCCTGTGCTGCTCACTCTGTCTTTCCACAAGTTTACTGGATGTCCCACTGCAACTCTTATCTCCTCTTCTTCTCTATGTGTCTGCTTTCTCTTTCTAATCCCTCTGTCTCTTGCTGTCTCCATCTCCCTCCTCCCACAGCCTCCCTCTCTCTCTTCAGTAGCTGCCCAGTCAGTCAGTGAATGCACAAAGCACTCTCTGCGATTGGTATGAGTGTGTGTGTTAGTGTGTGGGGTGGTGGGGACAGGCCTTAGTGAGAGTCTACTGTGTGTTCCCTATGTGGAAATATGCACAGAATGTGTTGCACAAAGACAATGTGTGTGTGAGAGTGTATCGCTGAGCCACTGTAAAGCAATGCCACACAGGGACAGGCAGCAAGGTCACAGAGAGGAGGAGGGGGGGGGGGGAAAGTAGCCTGGTGGCAACGATCGAGGATCAGTTTATCCACAGTTCAACACAACTCAGCTCTCTGCCATCAGACGAGTAACAGATTAGATGACAGCATCGACCTACACTGTAAGGTCACCATGAGGAAGAGGATGGATCTAATATTGGATGGTGAGCGATTCCATGAAGGTGTAAAGTGTTCAATGCTTCGTTATGATGTACAAAACGACCAAATGTGGTGCCATGGGAAGTTCACAATGGTTGACTTCATGTGGCCTTTGCTATTGGAGAAGGAAATAGCCTATAATGCAGCAATGGCCCCCTTCAAAGTGTGAATTAAACTGATCAAGTTCTCCAGGCCACACATTGTGCAGAAAGGGGACTCCAGCTTGATGAAAGTAAACTAACCAAATTGGTCACTCTGTAATGCTCTACCACAATGTGTTCACTCAGTCGGAAATGAAAAGCCCAGTTAGTGCCAGATTTAAAAGCTCTTTTATGTGTTGTGTTCCTGACCTGGGTGCGTCAAAAGGATATGTTTAACAATCTGTAGCAGCCAACTGGAACACAATTCCCCTTTCTATTTGGTGAAGATCTCAAGAAAGAGCTGAAAGTAAAAATCTGCATTCGATACAAGCTGATAGGTAATATATCAATATCCTATTTGTGCTGAGAATACTATGAGCTCACTGATGAATACATGTAAGAGTTGGATACAATCTGAAGATCAAATTCTACTCTCATATAGTGCCTTTAATTTAGAAGATTTTGATTGAAACTAGGCTTATACAACACAGCCTAGCCTAGCCCATAATGTCTATGTCGGAGTATTATTTGTATGGAAATGTATGGCTACAGGAAATTGTTGTTGGGGGAGGGAATTTCCCTCTTTCTTTATTGTAGACTGTAGAGCACATCCCTGCTTGCTGCCCTGCAAACTGATTGTAAAGCTTTATTAATGTATGTGTTAAAGGAAATGGAATTTGCCTTTATGAGTCACTTAAGACATTAACTCAATGCATCTGAAAGCAGTGACGCTTTTTATGAGAAAGAGAGGACTGAATGCTCGTTTAAATGTGAACTTAAAAGCTTCAGATTTATCTGTTCATTTATCAATGGTGACCAAATTCACTTTAAATTGATACGCTAGCAATTTAGTCTAATCTATAAAGATAGGCGGTTTAGAAATAACGCTTAAAGAAAGAACCATTGCCCGGGATGTTCTAAACTCTAGGCTCCTTATAAGATTCACCCCCCAAAACTCAGGATTCATACATTTCCCATTGAACATGGTGAAGACAAAGAGGATGACACCCTTGTCTGATACCATGTCTCTTCATCTTGTTTCCGTGGCGGCTGACTGGACGTGATTTAATCTGTGCGTGTGCATCTTGTGAGGCAGAAAGCTGTAAACAGGCTGAAGGCGTGTCAGGGCATATCCTGAGACTCTTTAGACTCCCCTGCTTGTTTCTCTTAGAGCAACAGATTCTGTCTAATCTAATAAACGCACAGCGCTCAAGGCCGATATGTGCGGTCACATGGTCGGCCTTTGTTTGCACTACATGCTGCACAAGGGGCAGCGGTTGTCCCCAATGTCATCCACTTTAAAACATACAGAGATTGTGAGTAAAAACAATGCAATGCCGGTGATGCTGTGTATACAATAAGTCTCAACTCCCTCTTCACGGAACACATTAACACTGTTAATAACACTTCCTGTCAGCTGGAAGGTCAAAGTGTTCCTCTTTCCTCTGAATGACTACACACTGTGGTAAAGTCTTAGCAAGTTAGCAAATTGATGATTGAAGTTGAGACACAAAAAAGGTATGTATAGCCTGTAATGAAAAGCCCAATAATGACATAATACATATTAGCTTATCAGGGTTCCAATGGTTTAAAGCAGGTTAGAATTATAACTTTTAACAGTTTTTATTGCAAACTGGAATTCATTTTAAGACATATTTTACACACTTTTCTTACCCCTTTTTGGATCCGAGTGAATTCAAGAGACATTTTCTTTAAATGTTAAAGTCCTACTTCTCATATCTTATAATTCCTTAATATTCCCATACCTTTTATACATATAAATGCCTAGTTGTGTTTTTTTCATCTCTTAATTATAATAATGATAATTATAATTATTGTTATTATTATTATTTGTATTATTATTAATATTAACAGTATTATTATTAGTATTGGTATTATTTGTATTATTATTAATATTATTATGACTTTTATTACATATTATTGTATATCATTTTTTTATATTTCAATTGTATTTAATTGTATTGTTGTTATATAAAGCACATCTTTTTGTACATACTTATTTCTATTAATTTGCTTATTTTTCGAATTATTTTATTTCTCTTGCAATTCTCTTTGGAGCAACTGTAACGTGACTTAATTTCCCCCTGGGAATCTGATCAGACTCCATACAGTCTGAAACACAGCAAAAGCCTGGAGTGTAGTTGTGACACTCGCAAGTCCATGACAATAGCATTCAACCTAATAAGAAACACATGGTGTCAGCAGTGTCTGACTGGTCAAACACACGCCAAGCAGGGGTTGTGTGAGGTGTTTGGGACTTTGTATGTGTACTAGGTTTCGTAGATTTAGGATATGTGGTACAGTACATGAGTTAGCATGGAGTAATATGAGACAGGGGTTATGGACTCTAAGTTTAGACTAGCCCCCTGTTAGCTCTCTCACATGCCTGTGTGTCTAGGACAGAGCTCCCTGCAGGGAGATTCCCACACTGTTGCATATAGTATTTGTACAACACTGAAGGAATCATTGTGGAAGTATAATGAAAGAATGAAAACAGAGGTAGACTTCATAAATAATTCACATTCATTATGAAGCCACTAACAGAATCAATCACTAGTTTGGCAACTCTACTGTCCATCATATACTCTGACTGACAACAACTTTATGGTTATGTGACTAAGTACAAAGTACAGCAGTGTTAAACCTGCGAAACAGAAGAAAGTTTAGACATGGTAAGCCTTAGAAAGCAGACACAAGTAGAAAAAAACAGCTCTTACCTCTGTGTTGCTGCCAGCTCTCCCCTCTCAATTCATTCCTCATGTGTGTTGCAGAATGTGTGTGAATCTCTCTGTATGTGTGTGTGTGTGTGTGTGTGTGTGTGTGTGTGTGTGTGGTTTCACCGTTTAACTGGTGAACTGCATCTCATGACAGCTGCCAAAGGTGCTGTCATTCTCCGCTGTCAGCCCAAAAACACATATGAGTATCCAAAAAAAGATAGTAAGAGCGTGTGTGTGTGTTAGAGCGCTAGAGGCTATCCCAGACGGCATATCACAATGACTGAGGAAGTTTTGCTGGTAACTCCTCCCATGATTTCTTTGGGACAAGGGCATAGCCTCCCCTTTCTCTCTCTCTTTTTCTCACAAAACACACACACACACACACACACACACACACACACACACACACACACACACACACACACACACACACACACACACACACACACACACACACACAACCCCTCTCTAAGTCAAAAAGCCTAAGGAGACTTAACCAGGAAATATAGGTCAGTTTATTGCATTTTCTCTATTGTCAGAGCTTAATAACCCATGCTATAATGTGACACTACTTCCCATTTAGAATCACAACATTTCCTCATTCTACAACACCCAGTCGCACCAGTTTCCTTGACGCACCCGCAGCCAGAATTTGACAGGAGCAGATTGAAGCCACAAACAATCAGCTGGTTAGTCCCATTGTGGTGTCCATACCTGTTAAATCACTCATCCTCATTCCAGAGGTGCAGAGATTTCACTGTCCTGCCCTAAGAGCCCTAACAGCATTCCACTGTAAAGCCTAAACATTTGAAGTATTTCCCCTTATGTGCAAATAACAGCCACCTCTCCCTATTATTGACACTTTTCACGTTCTGGGTCAAGTCCATGTCTATATCAGTGTTTGGGGAGATAATAATCCCCAGGCCGGCATTGCTTTGGTTTCTTGTGTTTTTTTGGTGCCTGCTTAGTTAAATATAAACTCTGGAACTGATTGTGTGCCCCCCAGCCCACAGCTCACCATGACAAAGTCACCCTGCACACAAACTATCAGCCCTACTCCGAACATGTGATCGTGCAATTGGCTATGCAAGGCTGCAGGACACAGACCATTTATTCTGCTCTGTTTGCAAAAGACTGTGTGGAAGAGTTTGTGTGCGTGTGGGGCAAGGAAACAGAAGGAATGAGGGTGTCTTGAATAGCAACACATTGGTAATACTCAGAAATGGGTGGAGGTATCAGTGAAGCGTTGCAGTGTGGATGGTAGATTGAGCGTGTGTTTCAGTGTGTGTGTGTGTGTGTGTGTGTGTGTGTGTGTGTGTGTGTGTGTGTGTGTGTGTCAATGTTGTTGGACAAAGGGCAAGGATTGAGAGGGTTAGTGAAGAATGCATTCTGCTGATCAGTGCTACTGATAGTTGGCCAGAGTGTGACAAACAAAAGACACATTAACTCCAATACTAAACCACTGAGTGGCTGATAATCGGCCATACACATCAGAACCCCCCTGCAACAACAACATGATCTACGTCATGTGTTTAACAGCTCGCAAAAATCATAAATTGTGCTCAGTGTTGCTGTTTTGTACTGGAAACAGTTTCCAGCAGAAGGCTCAGAGTGATGTCACCAGCATGCAGGTTTATTCCAGTAATAACGAGTACCAGGAGATGTTTGCCTTTACACTGGATCAGGGTGCACTGGCGCCTTTACAGACAGGGACAACACTGTGTTGACCTGACAGGCCTCTTGCCCCGCTGCCTCCAGTGCACAGGAAGGACAGCTTCCTGTTTTTCTGCCCCATCAGTTTACAGTTTGGAGGATAAAAGTACAACGCAGGACTGACACAGGGGTACTATCAGCACCCGGCACACGTCAGGCATACAGGGCACCCATCTACATGTTGTCACACCCACACCCACACACACACATACACCACCCTGATAAAGATGGGCTATTTAAGTCAATCATTATCCACAGTGATCATAATCAGCTTTGACTTGAGCCAGATCAGTAAACACACCGTGGTAAAATAATAAGAATGTAAAATGACCTAGATCCAGGTCGCTCATAATGTGGTGTGTTATGTTGATCAGAGTCTGACACAAAGTAGTAACTCTATTTAACCTGAGAACCAGAAAGTGTGAGCGGGAAAAGCAGATTAAAAGACAAAGAGAGAACATCTTGTACAACCACTGAGCTCCAGAACCAAAGAGGTAAGACTGTGTGTGTGTGTGTGTGTGTGTGTGTGAGAGAGAGAGAGAGAGAAAGAGAAAGAGCGAGAGAGACGCCACCACATCCACCCATTGTCCAGCTTCCTCCAGGATCAGAATCAGGGCTTCCTCAGGACACGGGACAAGGCAGTCAGTTGCACACACACACACACACACACACACACACACACACACACACACACACACACACACACACACACACACACACACACACACACACACACACACACACACACACACACACACACACACACACACACACACACACACACACACACACACACACACACACACACACACACACACACACACACACACACACCTTTTCTGGTTTCAGGTCCAGTTTATTTGCCTGTTGTATTGTCTGTATGTGTTGAAATCTTCTAATTTCCCAGGTAATTTACTTTTGTTGCATTTGAAGGACTTCAATAAATGTGATTGGTTATGTGGTTTTGATTTGACACATGACTAAGACTGTTTGGGAAACAGCTGATGGGCGTTCCACAATCAAATGGAGTTCATTCAACAGTGATACTAAACACTGAGTCAGAATACTATAAATAGCCTATGGTCATAATGCATTTGCTATGAATCATACACAGTTAAATTGTTAAGAACAACTATTTCCTTTACAGGCCAGTTACTATAATATAATCAGCGTTATTCTACAGGCAAACACAGCATAGTAAATCAGTCAACAGATATACAATTAACCTCCCCCCTCAACAATAGCTCCACCGTCAATAATCCAATTAACTGATTTGCTTACGTTGACTTTCCAGAAGAGGGCGGTGTCATGACAGTGTTAGCAACAAGCCAAGCCTGGCGGTGTATGAAAAACAACAAACAATCCTCAGTTTCACAAAAACTCTCCAGAATATTCAATTATATTTGCGCAATAATTTTTCCATTTCAATTTAAATGTTACCAATGATACGTAATGTTCTGTCAAGTTTAAAATGCGACTGGCTTGACTGATTATTAAATAAATAATAGATGCTTCAGAGAATCTCGATCTTCACCTCGTGTAGAAATGAAATCATATGGAGACTGATGACTTTTGAACACTTTGCTGTGTGATGTAGGCTAAACTGTCCCTAAAGAGTCCACAGCAGCCCAGAGTGACGTCGTTCAACCCAGGATAATAAAGAGAGAGCAGTCAAGTGACCAACAGAAAGTCAGAGGAACACCGGAAATAAATCAGATGCACTTTCACAATAAAATCATTAAAATGTGTTAATTGCTACTATGTCTCCAGTCCAGATACAAGTGACATTAAGCAGAGGTGGGAAGTAACTGAGTACATTTACTCAAGATAATTGTACTTTACTTGAGTATTTCCATGTTATGCTACTTTGAACTTCTACTCCACTACAATTAAAATGTAAATATTGTACTTTTACTGCACTAGATTTATTTTGTACCTTAAGTTACTTTGCAGATTTGCATTAATAATGTGAAATATAATCAACACTTAAATCAGACTTTAGTTCCACCTGGAGTAAATTCACAAGCTACCCTGCTGCAGTATACAAAGTCATTCAAACTAGCTGCACCTTTACCAGCTTTGATAAGACTTTAATGCATCAATAATTATAATCAAAACGTATCATATATATTATTCTGAAAAATACAAATCTGCATAGTGAGTGCTTTTACTTTTGGTAGTTTAAGTATTTTTGTATGCTTATAATATTCTAATTTGACTTGAGTAACCTTTTGATTACAGGACTTTTACTTGTAACAGAGTATGCCTGGACTCTGGTACTTTTACTTTTACTCAATTAATTTACAAGATCTGAGTACTTCTCCCACCTCTGACATTAAGTTATTAAATTACATCACATGTCATTTGTTAGACGCTTTGACTCAAAGTGACTTGCATACACTCAATACTGTGGGCTAATTATGCAATGAACACCTGTGGATTTATTCCTCCACAATAATGTTGCCTTCTCCTGTATTCCCATTCGGGTAAATGCTTTTCTTAAGTTAGTCTTAAAAATATCTACCTAATTTTATGGTTAACACATTTTGAAATTAAGGTTTTTTAAAGGGTAAGGTTTTGATCATTTGGTTGACCCCCGATGCTTCATTACTCCTGAAACGGATCATTAAAAGATACATTCAAACAAATTGAATACATGTGTAAATAAGGAAAGCTCTTTAAGCCCTTTACAGCTATTCAAATAGTTATCATGGGCTTCTCAAATCACGTGTTTTAATTTGTTGTTTTCTGGATTTTCAAAATAATGGGCCAATTACTCTGACAACAATACCGAACACTTAACACATTAAAGGAAGTTAATTTGACTTGTAGTAAGTACAATCTGAACGAATAGACATAGAAAAAGTCGATTTTAATTAAATCAATGTTTCTTCTGTCACAGTCAAGAAACTCCCTTGATGAGTTTTATTTTGAAAGTGCAGACCGGAAGCTTCCCTCTGAGTGTGAGTGCAGAGTGAGAGGCGCGCGCGGTGACAGCAGTGCAGCGCGGCGGAGCTGGAAACAGCCAGGAGCGAAAATGTGAAGGTGGAATCCGACTGAGCAGCATTGTGTTGTAACTGGCGTCTGTTTGTCTTTAAAAACAAAACACACAGGCGACACTTACACACAGAAACAACAGGAGCCTCATTTTGGATTTTAAAAGCACTGGAAATATCCTCGCGTTATTTTTCTTTTCTTATTATCTATCTGTCCACCTTCTCAGAAATTACACTGGAAGCAGTGTTGTGAGAGTGAGAGAGCATCATCATTTACGTTCACTTTGATGTTCATTTTTAATTACACAATTTGGAAGGAGTGAACTGCTCCGAGAAGATTCCCTCTTGCTTTATGGGATTATCATCGACGGAGACGATTTGTTTGAGATAAGAACAACATTGGGCATCATGAGTTCCAGTGGTAAGTCCATTCCTGCGCGCTTCATCTCTCCACTCTCAGCGCATGGACCAGCAACGTGTGAAACTAACATTGAACAATAATTGCCTATATTTCCACGACTCTAAAGAAAGTGGCCATTTAAAATGTTGAAATCAATTTCAAGCCATGTGATTCAATTTCACCTCATTAAAGCATAATATTCGAATGAATGGCCATACTTAGTTGAGATTTGGCATGCATATTCAAGAAAATAATACTACTACTAATAATAATATTTATAATATAAAATTGGTGTGAATTGTGCTTCTGTTTATAGTGTGTGTATCAAGCCCCATGATAAAGACTTGGGGCTGGTTTAGAGTGGATAGGGGAGCTAAATATATATGGAGGTCAAAGTAGCATTTGCCCAGAGTTCATTCATAGAAGAGCATTTTTGGGATTCTTCATCTACCTAACAGCTGTTGCTCGGTCCCTCCCAATGTCTGCTCCCCTCCTCTTTCATCTTCTTCCCTGCCTCTTCACCACCATCAGCAGTACATTTGACCTCTCTAGCGGGAACCACCCAGTCTTCCAGCTGTCCCCTCTTCATAAAAGTCCACCTGTCTTCTAACACATTCGCTGCTCGAGGAAAATCACCTAGATTCCTGGGGCTTTCTGATGTGGATCTCGTGGTTCACTGTGATTCAGCGCATGCCAAATAAGCCTGACATCCTGTCATACTTACCCTAAACCGGCCCGGGGCCCGCCATGATGCTGACCTGACCTTGCATCAGCTGACTGTGACCCTTATCCTCTGTTTGCTGAATCAGGGCTTTCCCCTGTAGGCCTATGATGGTCAGCTGTGTGAGCATGTGCTTTTGTGGCTCCACTTTATTGTTTACAAGTCATCATTGGATTCACAAGGCTTGTAAGACGTTTTAAAGAGTCCCGTTGATGACAGTTGTATTTGAGGTGCACCCGGTGCTTGGTTAACTTCTTGTGTCATGTGCTTCCTGTCCTCCCTCTCCTGTCCTCAGTGTCTTCAGGATGAGCGAGGTATCACTGCATAATTCATAATCTAGTCTGTCATTGTGTGCCACTCCATTATTTATCCAGTGCTCTTAACCCTGTGGTACAGAGTCTTGCCTTGACTGCCAGTCCTCGTGCCGTGCGTGACCCACGAATGGTGACGCAGCTCCTCGCTTACCCTCCTATGGAAAATGTGTAAAATTATTTTGTTAAGCTTCAAAATGCATTCTCTCAGCTGACACAGGAGGGGGAGGAGCGCATGCAGGCGGCATGTGGAGAGCTGTCACAAGTTCTCCTGATTTAAAAGCATGTGCCTACACAGGAAATCCACGCAAACACACACATCAGCAACATGTCAACCTGTATGTGAGTTTGTGGGAACCTGTGTATGTCTGCATTTAGCTGTGTGACGGCATTGTCACAGTAGGCAGAGGATGGGGTGACAAGTGTCTGGCTTCAGGCATGAAAACACAGCAGGCGTCAGAGCTGAGGAAAGACCATCTCCTCTCCTCTCCTCTCCTCTCCTCTCCTCTCCTGTCCTCTCCTCTCCTCTCCTCTCCTCTCCTGTCCTCTCCTCTCCTCTCCTCTCCTTGATTCCCACACCTCCAGCCAGTCAAACATATGCTCCCCTCCTCTCTCAACACAGTTTTCAGACATGAACGGGCCTGTTAGGCTGTTCTGTGTGCAGCGTTTTCCGCTGCATTGGGCGTGATAGCCCAGAGGCCATCGACACACGCGGAGTAATTACACACAGCTCTGACTGTCTGTCTTCATCTTCATGGCCTTCTATCTCTATCATGGTCACTGGGTTTTGTGTGAATGTTTGTGTGTTTGTGTGTGTGTCGGGTCAGACCCCTATCTTCTGCCTGGCTGGCACTCCAGGAAGGACTGTGGGTGTAGAAGGTTAGTTTCTGGTGGGAATGACCTTGTTTTTTTTATACACAATAAGAAATGTTCCCACAGAGTAAGGACCAGTTTCTGAATGCAGTGTATGTACAGTAGTGTGTGTCAGGGGAGCGATAAAACACATGTTGATCAATACAGTGATCATTGAGCTCAGGGACCTGAGGCGGTCTGCAGAGCCGTACATTACAGACTGCACTGACACCTCCCTCCTTCCCTCCCTTCCTCTCTATACAGAGTTAAAATACTTCAAAAAGGCATTCCCATTTGGGTGTCTTGACTTCAAAAAGCGTGTCTGCGTCTCACATAATGATTAAGACATATGGTTTGAATGCTTGATGAGTATGGAAATCAACGGCTGCTGTAATCTCCATGTAGTTTCATGTTTAGTTTTTTAGCCACGCTAGCAGAGATTAGTTTACCACTTTGCTCCAGACAGAAATATCTCAACAACGGCTGATTGGATGGCCATGCAATTTTCTACAAGCAATGCACCCAGAGGATAAATCTTTATGGCTTTGGTGACCTTTGACGTTTTATGTAGTGCATCGTGAAGACTGTGCATCACTGAATTTTCCTCTAGCGCCAACATGATTAAATGACCAAATACCTGCAAAATAATGGCATTCTTCATTTTATCCTTAGCTGCACGATGTGTTTAGTGTTAATTAGGAACAGCTAGCATTCTAAAACTCCATGCTAGAACGTGAACTTCCTTGAACTCATTGTAGTCTTTCAAAGGATTGCCTTCACTCAATTTTGGCTATGAAAAAGGCGGTACATCACATTTGGCGCAAGGATTCATTCTCCAAGTTGTTTGGCAAAGTCTATTGAAATCGAGCATTTCCAGATACCATTTCATGGATCAATGCGTTTGGTGAAAGGAGAATTTATGATGCTGAAAGTCTAAATGTCAGATCCCACAAAATTATGGGAAATGATCCGTGGGGTAGTATAAATGTACCAAAGTGTCCAAATGGAACTAATGGTAAATGCCCTGACAGACAGTGTCCTCTCTATGCCCCACTTAAAGAAGGGAACATATAAATACATGTATAGATACACGGGACAGTGCTAGATCAAATGATGGATACTCCATGTGCTGATTCAATGTCGGTTGTGTTTTTGCTGTTTTATGGGAGGAGTGAGCCAGAACAAGGGTAGACATGAAGGGGGTGGTATCATATATGATTCCTGCTCTTCTGCCTCATCTGGTGAGCAGTCCGAACCAGAGCCAAACCCCATTTATCACTCCTCCTGCCAGACGCCTTAGTTCAATAACACAGAGAACAAAGGTGGGAGAAAAAGATGCACAGATGCAAACACAGATGCTGGGGTGCACACATGAATATTTAGAGCAAACAGTCACGTACAACTGGTATATATTTCCAATTCCACATCAAATCAGGCACATGTTGTTCTTGATCATTTGCCCTGTCATTGTGGTTATTCACTGGTTTCTGTTGGATTTGTGTAGAACAGTTAAAGCCCTTGCGGGAAGGAGACTTCATGGAAACATTCAGATTCTATTTAATCCGCAGGCCTTTAGCTCTTTCTAAAATGTATTTTAAATGAATATAATAAAACGAAGACCAGCTCAACCATTGTGGCTTTATTGTAGATGTCATCCTCAAGGTTGCTGTCTCCATGACCTTGGCCTCTGTTGGGATTGAGTGATCATTCAGGCTGTCAGCAGCATTCTGACCTTTCTCCCTCTCCACACAGTGACAGTATGTTTGTGATACCACTGGACACCATCGCTGCTCTGATGAATACTGCTTACCAAGGTCCTGACAGAGATAAAGGGGGGTAAAGAGAGGGGATGGGGGATGGCATGGAGACACCTGAATTCAAGGCGTGGTGTTGCTTTGTTTTCTGTGTAGTAAGTGTACCAAAAAAACTATTTTAGCTAGTTACACGTTGACTAAATCATCCAAAATGCAATGAAAGTGGTGGTCAGCAATTTTATATGTTGACCCGAAGACAACAGGAGGGTTATGTTGCCATTAGCTGAACCCACTGGTTTGCATCTGGATTGGCCTCAGCTTTAAGCATTGCAGGTTGTGGATGGTTTGATGACAAAAAAAATGTATTGTGGGAATTGTTTTTTCCCTCGAAGATATTCATGTAGTTGACAACTTTTTAACGGTTGAAAAAGTAAAAAAACACATCTCCTCATATGATTTATCCGGAATCGACTTTATTTGGCTTTTCTTTGATTCGTTTCCCCAGTCTTCGCTCCGCTCACTTGTCACCGCTGATCTCCCAGCATCCCTTGTGACGAGCTCCCAGCATGCTCTTCCCCGGGGCTGTCAGGTCAGGGGCAGAAATAGCAGCAGCCTCTCTGTGTCCCTGGAGATGCTGTCGACCTTACCGACCCTGGCACGGTTTTTATCACCTGTCTGCTGTTATTCCCAGAGCAGTCGCCACTGATTTGAGATCAGTGGATTACACCTGTAGTCCAGTGACTATAATTAGAAGACTGACTCACAACACCTAAGCATGGAAGAGGATGGAGGGCTGTTTGAGAGCTCGCTAATGGGTTTAGAAAGAGAGCTATGTACATGTAATACGTCAGCTCCTGGGCTGATTGTGTACATGGATGCTCTGCGTAGGTGGAGCCTGTTGGCATGCACATTAAACAAGTTCCACAAGTGATCTTCTTTAGTAAATAATTGTCATAAATGTGAAGGAACCTCTGCTATTTGCCACACCTCTGTCTGTTTAATTTAGGTATCTTTTGATTACCTGGCTGAGGCGAAAGCAGAGGAGGTTATGCTGAGCCAAAGGTTTGTTTTGGCCATATTTCAGAAGGTCAGCATTGTAAACAAATATCCTGTGTATTTCCAGTGGAGTTGGCACATGTACATCAGGTGTGTACTCGCATTATCTCTCGTACACACCTGATGGGATCAGTGTTGCTCATTTGGTTTCAGTGTTTCCCCTAGGATGGAGTCATAGCAGCGGTGCTAAGGCAAGTGGGCTCAGCATAATGTGAGCGCTGAGCGCGTGGAATTTTTTAGTGTGTGCACGTGCGAAGTGCGCCCCGCCAATTTGTTTCTATGTGTCTGCCAGCACAAGAAAGGCTCTTGAGGCCTAGTACCAGGGCCGGTTCTAGACAATTTGCTGCCCTAGGCGAGATTTTAGGCGAGATTTTATATATAAAGAATAAATGAAAAATCTCTACAAAAGACAAATACACTCCAAAAACAGAAACTTATTGACATAGGTAATATACGTCAAAATGGCTTAAAATGTATTCAGTATTGGATGAACATGTTTGAATTGGGGGGTGGACGTCACATCCTCTAGAAGGGTCCGGGGGTATGCCCCCCCGGGAAGATTTTTTGAACATTTTAAAGTAAAATGCTTCAATCTGGAGCACTTTGAGCACACAATTACTAGAGACCTGATCTAGGGGGTACAACTCTAAAACACCCATATGAAAAAGATCGGTTTACATTTTAATAATCAAATAAGTATATGAACATAACCAATAACCTACCATAGCCAATAACAAATAAATGTAACTTATTTTAATTTTTGTTGTTCATTCATATCTTATTTTACCTAGTTAACATTTATTTATTAATGCATATTTTTGTATCTCTCCAACTTTAAACGATATTTTTGGTTGACTGTCCTATAGTATACATTGGAATGATTTCAAACCTGTTTGTATTTATCCTAATAATTATAAAGGAGTGCCTTGGAAATATGTGTTTACATCATTTGTGGTCAAAACGTTTGAGACCCACTGAGATGACTTAGACTAAAATTAACTATCTAAACACTCCGAGTCCTTTACCTCACTGAGCCTCTCAGTCTGACAGGAGAGCTCTCCTCCATCCTGGTTGTAGAAACATCTACTTCTTATATCCGTTAGCGCAGCTAGCACCAGATTCTAATAACAACAGCGCCGGTACCAGTGCGCCCTCTCTCTCTCTCCCTCGCTCGCTCCCATGCTCGCACTTTGGCTGTGAGCTGCGGGCGCCTGATAAGCCAACATCCCCCACTTTCATCACTTACAGCGCCCATCGTACAGGGCAAATGAAAAGTGTAACCGGGGTGAAAAGGATGTACATTTACTTAATTATGAATGTTGTTACATCAAGGCCGAAAATTAGGATGAGCGCCAACGGTCAAAAAGGTTTTAGCTGCGCCGCCGCTATTTGTATATAGGGGAAACACTGGGTTTTACGACCAAAAAGACTGCCTCCCTTTTCCTGGTCAGAGGCACACACATATACAAAAACCCACTTTCAAGGGAGTGTCATTATTTAAACCAGCGGCTGGGCACTTATCAGGCAGGGTTCTCTGTCCCAGTGGTGCTGCCAGCATTGTGAGGGAAACAATGAACTAACAGAGACTTGAGTGTGGGAGATTGGGAGTGGGAATTAAACATGATTGCATATTTCCAGTGCCCACACTCCTGTCCCAAGAAGGAAAATAAACTTGAGTAATGCATTCACTCTGTCATGCACCCATGAATGTATGTATACCCTCACACTTAGTACACAAACTATGCATTCAATGTTGTCAAACTTGGAGCTTGCAAGCGGTGCTCAGGCTTTGAAGCGTGCAAGGCTGTTAGACTTTTTAAGTGCTGCGAGTCCTTCAGGATTCATCCAGTGAAATGGAATCAGTGTGTCTGTCACGCCAGCCCATATGCTGATGCTGCTCTGACTGAAGCAGCAAAGTCCTTCAGGCAGCTTCTCAGGTAGACAGTAATGCCTGCTGGTTACCCTACCATTATGCCCTTCCCACAAACTGTAGGACCACTCAGATGCTACTTAAGGAAGATGGAGCAAAATGAGAGACTTTGAACACAGCTGTTCTGGTGAAGGCTTAGTATTGAAAGTCTGGTTGTCTGTGCTTGTGAATAAACAATCTGTTTATAAAGAAGGACCTTTAAATAGCCCCTGACAGCACAAGAAATAGTATTAACTTAAGATCAAATTATTCTATGATTTTGACCTTTTTGCTTGTGAGAGGGTTTATTTAATTACTGTTAAGGCTCTCAAAGTAAGAACCAGCTTTCCTGACAATGTGATATAGCTACCAGGCTTGCAGACGTCGGACATGTAAGCTGAGGCATAATGAGGTAAGGGGATCCACTTTCCAACCTGACACAGCAGTGTGTGTGTGTGTGTGTGTGTGTGTGTGTGTGTGTGTGTGTGGTGTGTGTGTGTGTGGTGTGTGTGTGTGTGTGTGTGTGTGTGTGTGTGTGTGTGTGTGTGTGTGTGTGTGTGTGTGTGTGTGTGGTGTGTGTGTGTGTGTGTGTGTGTGTGTGTGTGTGTGTGTGTGTGTGTATGTGAAAAATAAAGACAGTGGGAGAGAAAGCCTGGAGCTTACCCGGCTTACATAGGTGTCAGACCTCGCAGCTTTAGAACGAGTGTTGACATAAGCTACACTGATATTATTGTGTGAACTGCACACAGTAGGCCTATAGTGTACTCAGTCTCAGAGAGAGTCTGGTGATGGATTGCTGCATACAGTGGAAAAACCTTTGATATGAAATGCAGTTTTGTTGAGCTTAATGCTGAAATCGATAACGCTTTTGAATGAAAACGCTGTCCACTTAATATCAATTAGAGTGGATGAAACATTTGTATCTGTTATAGTTGACAGTACATTCGTGTGGCTGAAATGTTGATTACGGTTTGTTGGGGTTACATCTATGTGATTGACAATGCAGTATCTAATTTCATTAGTAGGCAAGAAGGGTTTCAGGCTATTGCATCATCCAATTATTTTTACATGGCAGTGGCGAGCCGTCAGGGCCCTCTAGGCCCTCTGTGAGGGCCTAAGATATTCCAAAAAATAATATTTAAAAACATTAAAAAAAATAATATTTTTTTAAAATATATATTTTTTTAATATTATTTTTGTTATATTTTTCATTAGTTTTACCGAAAAAAACTTGATTTAATAAAATAACATTTCCAAATAAATAAATCCTTTGAATCTGCCTGTTCAGTCTCTGTTTGAATGTGGGTTACATGAAAGAAGCTCATCTGGCCCTCTCTGCGATTCACAGAGGGCCCGCTATAGTAACTGAACGAGAGAGTAATGTCAAATGACAGTACAATTGACCAATCATATCTTCCCTCTAAATGGGTGGGTTTTATTATCGCGGACTAGATGACAAGTTCCGCCCGCTGTGAAACTTTTCTTGTTTCCATAGCAACAACAACTTCCTGTCAACAGCGTGAACTCGCCTTCAAAATAAAAGCATGCCAAATTACACTTAAGACATACAACTGCAACGAAAGTAACAAACACAATGCAATATCATTTTCAATGTCAAAGAACACAGATTGGGTTCACAGGTGTTGTTTTGTGTGGTAGAGGGTCGCTGTCATTGATGCGTTTTGCACCCTGGGCCGTTGTTTTGATATTCCGCTGAAGTATACGCTGTGACGTAATAACTCTTTTTTTTTCTTTTTTTCGAGGGAAGGGGTGGGGGTCAGAGGGCCTAGGTATAAAGCTCACGGCTCGCCACTGTTACATGGTTCACTTGTGACCTAAGTTGAGGTAAAGCTGTTGGTAGTAGGATTGTCCATTCATAGCATAGCAACCATACTGAAGTGTGTGCCTGTCCATGTTTCAAATTCTATGCATGTTGAGACGGTGTGTGTACATGCGGCGCTAGTTAGCTTTACTATCAATCTTTACTATCAATCTTTACAGTAATGCAACTCTTTCCATTACCAAAAATAAGAGAACAAAAGTGTGAAGAACTTATTAAACATTGTATTTGTCTGCTGTATAAACTGCAAAGATTAGCATGAATAGCTTCCTACAGTAGAAGGCTAAAGCTAATAGCTCTCCAATGAGGATATTCACTTTTTTAACTGCGACCTGCCAGCTATAGCTTATGACAAAATATAATTTATATGTAGGCCTACTGTATGTTCCCATCAAGTGCACATTTAAGACCATTATTTATTTTACTCAACTTCAAATCAACCTGTAGATCTAACGTTAGCTTAATTAGCTAGCTGTTTATTTAGGCGACATTTGTCATTTCAGCTAGCAGAATCAACTGTTGACACATGAAACTGATAACTATGCTCCACCACTATCAGAAATAACCTATGCTTTAAAAGGGTTTGCAAAGTTTTACAGTTGATCAAATAAATACAATAATACATTTTTGTCTTTCGTTTTTCGGCAGCTTATCACCAAGGCTCTCCAGGTGGTGAACGAAGTTCTGGACCCATCCGGTGCCAGCGATGTCGGGAAGTATGCAAAGGAGAGGTGGTGCGAGTACAAGACACTCACTTCCATGTCAAGTGTTTCACCTGCACCGGTAAGACATAGTAACATGATCCACATCAGCACCACACAGCAAGTGCAGCCATAGTGATCACACAGACAGGTTCTGTCTTACTGTCTCCAGGAATTGGTGGTCCTGGTAATAATTGTCGTTAAAGTTACAGTAAAGTAGAGTTTCAGACACCAGTAGACTAGTGACAAATCAATCTGTCTTGATCACATCCTTACCTCCCGTACACACACCCACACCCACACCCAGACACACTCTGTCTTCATCCATCTCCTAGTGTACATGCTGAGTGCTACTATTAGCCCATGGTGGGGATTGGAATGGATCAGAGGTGCCTTGCAGGGGACTTAGTCTCCTGCTAAGTTAGCTTGTTAGTGCACTGCCAACTTTGAGAGGATTTTCCTTCAGCACGCTGTGCTCGAATAAAAATGTGTCAATGAGCTTTGCACTGCTACAGGTGAGCATTGGTGACCTATAACAGACACAATGGTGACAGCCTCACATCCTTTTACAACTGGGAGAGTACTATGTGTGTGTCTAATTTTCTTTTAAATATGTTTTTTATATCTGTTTAAAGGAATAGTTTGGCATTTTAGGAAATACAAACCTAGGACTATATATTTTTTGTATTAGAAAAAGATATAGAGTCTATATATTTTTTGATCGTCTATATTATAGACGACCAAATTCTGCAGACTTAACACCCATGATAACTTGATCTTTTTCAAATTCCTATTTGGCTCACATGTTGTCGACCGCACAGGCAAAATGTTTTCCTGGAGTTTCATGCTGCAAGCGGTTGGGATGACTGGAAGTGAAACATTTAAAAAGGGTGTAGTTTTTCTTATTCTTTGGCTTAGCAAGATTGGAAAAACAACCTCTCTACATTTGCGGAGTGAATTGGAGGTCTAAAAGGGGTTTATGACAGCCAAGCATTTGTGCATGTTTTAATCAGAACTCACAGAACCGAGAAATTGTATTTGTCATGCTGCTGCACAGCCCTGAGCTACTGTACCTATTTTTATGTTAATAATGCTATTTCCAAAGAAAAGACAATCAGTCATGGTTAGTTTCAGTCATCTGGAAATGACTTTAAAATAAGAAACTGGAAGTAAATGTGTACTTTGCGTTCATCTAATCACAGCTGTTTTTGCATAATTATAGGATAATCTGGCATAATGGACACCTGACACAAATCTCTCTCTTTTTGTTCACCAGCCATTATATTTCTTATGGACTCAACTGAGTTATGTTGACATTATGTCACAGTGGCTTACTTGTATAAGGCTCTACAGAATGTTAAATAGACCATTTGTGAGAAATGCAGTATACAACAGGCCCCTTTACATTACTTAAAATAGGCCAGATTTGACACTGTTATATATAAATATCATACGTAAAATCTGACTTAAATGATAAAGCTTCAATTGTGTATTTTGCATCATGTTGTCATCACCAATTTAACATTTAATAGTAATTAAATGGATTTCAGTATAATAGGAGTTTCATATTTACCTTAATAGGGTACATTTTAAAGTGTCTTGACTCTTTACATATTTAAATGAATGTGTTTGTGATCTTTTTTTACATATTAATTTAAAATGTATTTTATAGTTCATAGACTGTTATATATATTTTTACGCAGACCTCACTAATTCTTTCCCTCCCCTGTTTATTTACTGTATGAGCTCAGTACACAGTAGATGACTGAAGGCTACTCATTGGAGGGCTGTTGTTACAAGTTCCCTACGTGTAGCCATCACACACACACACACATATGAAAACACATCTATACAGTGCACAAACAAACACACATTAACACAACCATACATGCATGTACGCTCGCTCGCTGTGGTTGTGAGGGGTTGCTGTGGTAACCGTGTGAAGGGGCACCCGGGCCCTGGTTGGTGGATATTCTCAGCATCTCTGTGGCGCTATTAACCAATCGGGAGACTCTATTCTGTGCCCCAGAGAAAAAGGGGGGTGAACACAGGAAGCGAGCAGAAAAGAGAAGAAGAGGGGGGAGTGGGGGTGCTGTTTGGGTAGCCTAAACATTACATCATCTCTTGAGTGTAATACCAATCTGATTCCCACTTGCTTCTTTTTCATTTCCCTCTCAACTCACAGCAGCGGTACAGTAATGGAAAACTGTCATTGATGAGTATCATGTTAATACACCCATCAGACAGCCCTCCACTCTCATGTTCCAGAGAGCTCTCCTCGTCCCATGAGGCAATGGGGCACTATTGTGCAGCCTGACTGCCACATCCCTGTATATAATAGCTCTCCTGTATAGGCCTCTGCAGAGCCAGCAGTTTCCTAAAGCTTTATTGTTCAGCGTCTAAACCCCCCTCACACTCAAACATGTTGCATGTTCTTTTGAACTTCATATCTATGTTGTGTTGTCCGTATTTCTATTCTCTGCTATTCATTAGTTCCCGTGTATATTTTTCTGTGGTTGACTGCTTGTGAGTGTTGCAGAAGTATTTAAGATCGAATTTCTATATTCCCTCTGTTGATTTTTCTCTCAGTTTTTCTCTCTCTTCCTTTTTTCCCTCGCTTTTTCCCTTTCTTTCCTGATGACAGTCACACAGGCACGAAATCAATTTCTCATCTTGGGACGGGATGACATTGGCATGCGGGGCGTGCGATTTAGAGGCTAATGGCTACACTCTATTATACCATTGTGCCAGAGTGACAATCCACTGTAGGCTGCCAATTGCCTTATCTGTCGGGCGTGTTTATGAACTATGTGAGTGGGGTGTGTTTTCACATTTGATTTCGTTCTTTGCTGGTCTTTCATTCCTCTCCAGGGACTCCGTACTCATGTTATTGACCTTGACCAATGATATTGTGTGTGCCTCAGTCTATTCATTTACACTGGAAAACCATGACATGAAATCTTTCCCCCTTTTTTCCTCCTTCAACTTTTTGTCTGCCTCTTTTCCCCACCAAAGGGCTGACTATGCCTAAACTACATTATACTGAATACATCACAACCACACAGTCTTAAACAGGCAGACACACTCATAGTTTACGAGCACACGCATTCAATTTAAGAGACAGAAATTAATCAATCCATCCCGTCCATCATTTTACCCTCCCTCTGCCTTTCCCTACACTTTATCAAGCCACAGTACCTTCCTCCTGACACATTATCATAATGCCTCTCTCATGCATTAGTCAGAAGAAGAACAGATCACTCATCATGTGTGTTTAACCTCTCATTTGAATCCATTATACAGCAGCTGATTATAGCACCAAGAGGCAGCCACGCAATCAGCTCAAAAAAGGAGTCTGTGGAAAATGCTGGAGCCAGCTCACAGATTGATGCATCAACTCCAGACATAGAAAAGGCAGTGGGTGTGTGTGTATATGTCTGTGGGTATTATGTGTATCCTGTAGCACTTCTCGGTGTAGCAGCAGGCTGTACTGTATGGATAATGTGGTGTTGTATTACCGGCAGACGGGCTGAATGGTGCATTCTGGCCTAATGACACAGTGACCACAGGTATCCCGCCTCTGAAGCATAATTGGCACTTTTGGATTCCAATAGAAACAGCGGGGCCTGTCAGTGGCACGAGCGCAAATCTTACACACGCCATAAATCACCCGCCAAAGCGAAATGTGCGCGTGCAGCTAACTCACATGCTAACAGAAAGCGCAGAGGCACAGAAACAAATATACAACAGCTGACAGAGACGGATGCAAACACAGACACATTCGCACATGAACTGCCAAGCTGCTCCGAGTAGTTATTTATTCTCGGAAACAAAACAGATTGTTCTCATAAAACAGCGCTAAAGGGAATAGCAGATTTACACAGACAGGTCACATAAATACTTGACTGCTCCACTAATGCTCCATTTCTTTGCTGGTATTCTCAGCAGGGCTCTCGTGAAATTGCAGCGTATTTGTCTTTTTCTCTGCAGACCCTATTCAGTCAGTTCAGCCTCCCTTTGGATGCCATTAGCCCCTATCACTCAACCTCTGTGGTAATAACATCGACCCACTGTACTGCACTTCTGTTCTCTGACGGCCAGGGACCATATAGAGAGAAAAAGATAGCTGAGGAAGAGGAAGAGACAAACATCAAGAGGAATAAAGAGAAAGAAGAAAGAGAGGTTGTAGAAAAAGAGACACACAGCACAGGAAAAAAGTGGGGGGTTACTGGGAAGGGGAGCTTCCTGTAGCTATAGCAACCGCTGGCACGCTGGTCCAATCACCACGCCAATGTCTGGTTGCTAGGGAGAGATTCCGGCGGAGAGGGAAGGGAGCTCGGCAGGCAGCGACGCTTTTCCCCGACGACTCTCCAGGATCGGAGAGAGATGACAGGGATTATTCCTCGCTTGTCTCTCTCAAGCGCTCACCCCTCCTGAGGGATTGTCACACACTCACAGCCTCCCTATTGTCTATAAGTGCGTGTGTGTGAGTTTGTGTGGTTGACAGTGTGTGTCTAACACGGTAAGGTGGAGCGGCTTAAGAGTGTCAGTGAAGTAAAGGAGGGATTTCTGTATGATAAAGAGGATCATTAAGCGAGCAAAGCAGTACATCTGTACATAGAGCGGGACCTGTAGAGCTTTTTTTGTACTTGTCATTTCCCTTTGGTTATCCCTGTGTGTGTTTAGGTGTGTGTGAGATCTCATTCACACATATTTCCCCCTCAGCTGAGTGTCTCATCAGCCCTCAGAGGGTTAAAAGCTGAAGGCCTCAGCAGCGGGGTTGGTCTGCTGGTATGAAGGGACTCCACTGGGCAACCATCTGTCTCCATCAACTAGCCGCCAAATGCTAGGGGGAACCTTGTCACTCATGCACCATTTCTCTGTGCTTTAGCCTGAAGCTGACTCTCTTTCTCTTTCTGTTTCCTTGCCCTTTTTTACAACCACATCTGCATCTGTTTTCTGTTACTGATTTTCTTTTTTATAGCAACACATGCAGAAGGCATGGCTCTAAGGATGTTAATGTCAGTCAGAGACCCTGCCACTTTGGTCCACAACGATTGGATGGATTGTTATGACTTTTTCATACAGTCGCAGTCTCCAAATGATGAATCCTGCTGACTCAAGAGATACTGTAGCTTCACTTTTCCCCTTTTTGACCATTTTTGTCCAACATCCTTAAAATAATTTAAAGGGGACCTATCATGCAAAATGCACTTTTGTACGTCTTTTATACATGAATATGTGTCCCCGGTGTTCCAGGGAACTCACCAAGTGTCAGAAAACACAACCCTCTCTATTTTCCTCCATACCCAAATCTCTAAAAAAGGGGCTGCAACGGATCTGATAAAAACTGATCCAGATTTGAACACTGTCCTGACGTCAGGACGGTGGCGCTACGGCTATTGGGCCAACTCCACCAATCAGGAGGAGACAGCCACGGCCATTGCCGTTCGAAAGCGCTGGAGACGTTGTAGTACATATGCCAGGCCTGTAGATGGTGCTGTTCTCACAGAATCAGCCCTTGCAAAAACAGAGCTAAAACATTTCAAATTGAGCAAAATGAGGCATGGCTAAAATGCATGATCTGTTTGGTATAAATAAGTATAAATATGCCTTATATAGATATGGTCCTACACTATATTATTCAAATATAGCATGATAGGTCCACTTTAAGTTGACATGCAATGAATTACAGATATTCGAGGTCTCCAGAAGATGAACCTTGATGACTTTCCAGGTTCTGTCCTTAGTGCCAGCACCAGCAGCTAAATGTTTTTACTAATTCTGTAAAATATACAATTTGTAAATTGAAACAACATTTTATGCCGTAATAATTGTTCCCAGAAGATGAATCCTAATGACTTTAGTGATCCCTGCCTTTGCCTCTATAGAATCACTAGCACATTTGAGTACAGAGCAAAGTGTCTTAACCATTATTGAATAGCTTTTAATAAAAATGAGTACAGACATTAATGTTTCCCAGAGGATCGCATTAACTTTAGTGAGCCTTACTTGGATAAAGGCATGATTAATGCTATACCCTCTAAACATATCAAATGTTAGCGTAACTTTCTCATTTAGCTGAAAGCACCATGCCGGAGTACAGCCTCACAGAGCTGCTAGTGTGCTTTTTAGACTTTTGTTTCGCTCCTCTTCCTGTCTCTGACCACCTCCTCTACCCCCTGTGATTTGGCACAACTTGAGAAAACACATTATTTACTCTTGAAGTGTTTCCTCCTGTCAGCGGGGGCTCAGATCCAGGGGGACAGGGGGAGGGCGGAGGAGCCTGGGCCCCACGTCGGTAGCAGAGATGTGGGGGTGAATAGGTGCGAGTCTCCCCTGCTGGAACTTGTCACTGCCCCATTACATACACTCCTCTCTGCTATCCGTGAATGCCCCTATTATTTGAAAATTAACATAAAATGTGGGTGATGCTACTTTATGGTAAAGCATGTTCATTAACTTAATAGCATATTATGAAGACCTGACAGTATAATAATAAGGTCAGGGAGAACACAATTAGGGAGGAAAAGGAAAAAAATGGAGAGTTGCAGAGGTTCAGTCCTGTGGTGAGAAAAAAGGGTGCAAATTGAGATAAAGTGGAGACCTTGTGCTCAGAGCCACAAAGATTTGAAAGCAGTCTTGAAACGGAAAGACAGAGAAAGGCAAGGGAGAAAGGCGGGGTTGTCAGCACTATTTTGGGGTTCCGGCCTGGGCCGACTTTCAGAAGGGAATTTTAATTGCGTCTGTTGGCTGGAGATAAATACCCAATCACGCGGACCCCCTGTGGGTGCCTAATCAGTGCAGTTCTAATGACCACAGCTGCAGACAGCGGCTTACATGCTAACCTCTAATCACTAGACTTATCCTCTTGATGCTAACTTCTAGCGTTGCCAAAAAAAGAGCAATATGAAAAAGAGAAGCAGCATCTTTTAGGTTTCCTCATTAGAGTGGGATTCAGGGAAAGATCATAAAATGTTCAAATAGATGAAGTCTTTGATATAGTTTTGTCTTGCAAAGTCGAGTATTTTCTGGTTAAGAAGCTAATTGATAATACATTTTACCATGTCTCCAATAATAATATATAGTTCCCATAGAAAACTCAAATGTAATTAACTTGGGAATTCTACATTATTATGATTTCCCACTCAAACTCTGTGTGTTTTCCCATGAGTAACAACAGTATAAATCCCCCCCAAGGCCATTCAGAGGACAATGTGACAGGCTGGTTGTGCAGTATGTTGATTGTATTAGGCTGTTGTTTTTATGAGTGGGTGTCCACACCATGTGGTGCTGGTTGTGCGGCTGTAACCAAAGCCTTTTATCTCAGATCCAAGCTAAGCCACGTCTCTGTGGCAGTGGAGACACCAAGCTCTGACCCAACTCCACCCACTCAGCTGGCAACATGTAGAAGGAGACGTTTGAAACTTCTGCTTAATGGTTAGGGCTAAAAATAAGAGAAGCTGAGGACCTTCTTGCAAATAAGCTGTCAAAATAGGAGTCTTATGTCGAGAGGTTGGAAGAATGTTAAAAGCTCTAGAATCTAGATGTAAAGTGAAGGCAACATCTAGATTCTAGATATTGCCTTCACTTTTCAGTCTATCAAGGTGTCTTGCAAATAAAAAAAAACGTCCCCTTTTTGCACCGTGATAATACATTTACAGCTTATCTACGGAAGATAATTTGGACCAAATGATCATTTTTGGGGGGGATGACCAGAATTCTGATGTTAACCTCAGAAAAAGAATTTGTTTTGGTCAGATCTAAAAATAAATATCTCCTTTGGCCCCAATACTCTTTCCTATTATCCAATAGTTACCCATGAAGGAAAAAAAGTGTGATTCAATCTTTGGACAGTTGCTTATAATATTTATTTAAAGTGTGTGTGTGCATGCGTGCGTGTATTGGTGGACTTTAAGATGGTCTCTCGATATAAAGACTATGGTTGTATCACCATTTTGGTTAAAAGGGACAATATGTGTAATATAATTCACTGCATGTGAATTCTCAAATCTCAATATATAATTATGTTGCATTAAAACTAGATTTGGGAACTTTATCTTGAATCATTGCTGGTAACTTGTTAAATGAACAAATCATACCTTATTGGACAATTGGATAATTTAGTTTTTGTCCCAATGAGGTAAACTTAAAGTGTCAGTTCAATGTATTGCAAACACAGAGGGTTTCAAACTGGTATGAAGTCATCATCACCAATAACATTAGTATTTACAGCGACCAGTTCAACCAACAAAAACAAATGTGCCGCCACCATCACCACATCATTCAGGCTCAGGGACCTAGCTGTCTCTAGGGCAACTGTGGAAGGTTTACGTCTCCTATGGCAACTGTGGAAGGGGGAGGTTCTTTGCAAAGCATCCAGCCAATCGTCCAGTCAGAAAAAAAACAAATTAGCCAGAACAGGTGAACCATCCAGCCAGCCCATCCAATCACGACTGAGCAGATCCAGTCTGCTGGCTGTGATTTGGTCAGGCGTCCATATGCTAATGAGGTGCATTAGGCTAATTAAGCAGATTCAAGTCATTTGAAAACCATTCTGGGGGGAGATTGAAAAGCAAATCATTTTCAATGAGAGAGAGGGAGGAAGGGAGGGAAAAAAAACAGTAAATGATGATACTGAATGTTGCAATTTAGGGTTTACATTTTTTTTTTAAATTATCAAATGAATGCAATGGACCATTTCAAGTCACAATGATTTTTTTCCCCATGACAAAGCATTTAATAAATGTGGAAATACTTACTCTCCCATTCCCATTTTCCACGAAGGCATCACATAGCCTGTGATTTGGGTTTCTGGTTTTTAGTCTCAGATAGTCTGGTTTAAAATGCATAGGGATGATTTTTGAAGGTTGAGGCCATTTTACAGTGGTTTTGGAAATGTGGTTTGCAAACACACACACACATTTTTATACAGGCTATTTCAAATCTTCACTTTGGTGTCCCATATGCTTCCCCTTTTCTTCATTCCGCCCTTCTTCTGCAGGCGCCTTGCCTTGATGCCAATGACCTGTCGTGATGATAAAGATCCATCATCATATCGCACCGTACACACTGTCCCATTTCATCATCCTATCTGCAGACGCACAATGCCATCTCATCGGGGATGGATTTATGTGTTCCCGTCCTCCTGTGGGAGCCGAGATTGTTTTGTTTTTAAGTGAGGGCCCATTGATCTTTTATTACACCATTAAGTCAATACGCTCCACTCATAAACAGCTTGAGATTAAATGAGCCCCTTTGAAGGGTTTGTGTCTTGTGTGTGTGTCAGTCTGTGTCTGTGTGTCTGTGAACCCTCAGCCTACCAGCATACTCTGAAACTGGTGGCTATAGGGAGACACATTTAGCCTGTAGTAGCAGCTCTTAGTCTTTAAAGCATGGTCTGACAGGTTGTTGATATTCAAGGTACTTCATTCCACAACAAGAATGATTTATTTTTAAGTTTGAAGTGTTAACTGCTTTTTTACTGCAGTACAACCTCCATTGACTGGCAGTGTGTTTCAATCCCGTCAGTTGTTAATCTCATAAATAGCACTTTTTCCACGTAGACTATGTTTAATTTTTTTCCTGCTATATGAATGGTCAGTGGTTTGGCTCCTGTGTGGAAACAGAATATGTTTTCATTGGTAATTGTTGCTGGATGTGATTTCTCGAAAAAATGCCCACTGCAGTCAGATCAATTACCAATTTATTGAAAGATGTTGAGTTGAGGCGTCTTAGTCAAAGCACATACAGTGTCTTTATTACAGACTCAGCTTTGGTCAAATAAATACTTCTTTAAGTCGTCTGTCATTCGAGGTTCAGTGTGGGCTCCGCTGCTGCCAATCTTCAATGTACTTCGGGCTTTTTCCTATAGTAGCTGTAGTCAGGTTACTCGTCTCTGCCGCCTGGTTCATCACGTTAGAAGTTGTAAATCCACGGTTAGCCAATATGAAAATAGTTTTTACAGTATAGCCCAGTTCTCTTGTTCGTTTTTTACCAGCTGAGCTATGTATTACCTGATGGTTGCATAGCGTTACATGTTTACTTCATGGGGTCAATAATATTATGCTCAAATAGAGTGCGTAGTTCACCATGATGAAGATTCATGTTTTCTTGATGCTAGTTTCATAAACATCTTAATTACTATATTTTATTTTGAAAAATGGTGATCTTTTTAATTTGAGCATGCATGCACAAATCTGGTTTTGTTTAACACACCATGTGACTTTTACCAGTGCCCTGTGTGTCAGGTCATTGTACTTTTTCCAGCCTGAGGTTACAATAACTGTCAACTCTTCCTGTTGTAAACCGCACAGGCCGGGAGAAACCAGAGACCAGCATCCACACCATCCACTGAGCTGTAAAAACGCTCTTTAGCTATACTGTTACACCCACTGGAATGTACTCTCAGCTACAGGGCAAAGTGTTGTAGCATACATTTTCTGCTTAGGATACACAGCAGAGAGACACACATACACCCACCTTGTACATTCACAGCAAATGATTTTGGAGCCTTCCCAATGGGCATTTAATGAGACTGCAGACAATGTTCAGAGGATGCTGGGAACTGGCGGTCTGTTGTTTTGTCTCCGTCTTCACGTTGTTTAGCACAAAATGACTATTCTGCTGATTATATCATTATATTCCCATCAGAGTAAATTGGCTCACCACTGTCTGGAGCGGAATAACTTCCATGGCAGCCATGTGTGAAAAAGAGAAACGTACACACAGCACAAATACTTTAACACTCAAGTCTAGTGCGACAAAACATGGGGAAAACAGACAAAAATGACTTGTTAAACACTTGATAATGCTGTGTCTTTTTTTTCACTTGCGTTCAAGAGCACATCCACAAGTTAGTGCATGATAAGTGTTTTGTCTGTCCCTACTCCTGACTTTCTCTCACCTACTGTCTCCACAGTGTGTAACTGTGATCTGGCGAGATCCGGTTTCTTCCAGAAGAAGGGCGAGTACATCTGCACGGCAGACTATCAGCGTCTGTACGGCACACGCTGCGACCGCTGCGACAGCTTCATCACGGGAGAGGTGGTCTCCGCTCTGGGACGCACCTACCACCCCAAGTGCTTTGTCTGCAGTGTCTGCAGGTAAGCAAACACAAACAGAAACACACACAATGTCCTACTGTAAATACACAGTTACAGCAGTATATACGGATACAAATATTAGAGCAACATTTCGTTTTTCTGACGGAAAAAGGAAAGCACAAAGTCACAATGCTTTGTTTAATTTCCTCACCTAGGGGCTAATGTGTTTAAGAAGTTTCCTCAAAGTGCTAACTTCAAATTTAACATTGCTATTCAGATGTACTCATAGCATATATATTTTTTAAGGAACCTTACTTTAAATATTTTGTTACTTTTACTTCACTGCCTATTCGTTAAAAAAATTAAACATATCTTGCAACATTGATTTAATTTGTTACAAAATTAAAGTCTTACTCAAGTACATTTTTTTAAACTTTTTACTTCACTACCATCATTTGACAGCTTTAGTTCCATATGCCTTTACAAAATGTTGATTTGTATGTCAAATCAAATCATAGTTTATTAATATAGCCCAATGTCACAAAGCACATTTGTCTCAGTGGGCTGTACAGATCAACAAACATCTATTACAGTGCTAAAATATTTAAATTGCAAGATAGAATGTGAAATACAGATACAAATACATAAAATGAGATAAAACACAATAAAAACAATACAATTAAATACTATAACATGTAGGAGCCAGGAGGAGAAACATAGGGTAATCTGAAACCAGCTGTAACTCAGCTCTATTGAAAAGGAAGGTCTTCAGCCTACTCTTAAATGTGTGGATAATGTCTGCCACCCTAATAAAAACAGGAACCACTAACAGACTGCACTCTGGGTGCGTAATGCCCTAGAGGTGCAACAGGGCATAAATAGATATGTTAGGTATGATGGTGCCTGACCATTAGCTGCTTTGCACACATTACTTCTTCACATCTTTATGTGTACTGTTTTGTATCTGTTCTGTCTTGTGATGAAACACAAACGTTCGTATTCATTAGTGAAAGTAGCCTGGGGAGGACGGAGAACAGGAGATGATTGTTTAGTGAGTGGATAAGAAACGCATGACTGCCTCAAGAAAATGCACCCCTTCCTCAAATGATGCTCCACAAGCAGCATCTTTCAAAATAAGAAACCCTAGGGTAAATCGTTATAGTGCGTTCGATATTGCCATTCAGCTCATGGTTCGGTCTTAAGTCAGCTCCTGGATGTCAATACATGTCTGACTGCAAAGCTCAAGCTGTCTTGTCATTTTGCTTAGTCGAGACACGATTTCGGAAAAGAGAGCTGACCCGGTGTTTCACGCTGTTAGATTTAGTAAAAGTAGGCCATCTCTCCTCTGACCTCCATCACTTCTCCTGTTAAGCTCCTCCTGAACGAAGTAAGAGTCAGCATCCCTGCATCTTATCATTTCACCCTTTTTGTCTCTCTTTCTCTTTCATGTTACATTCTTAAAAGTCCCTTAATCTCACTGTTTGCTTTGCTCTATTTTTCCTCCCTCCCCATCTGTCTCGATGTATTATGAGGTTTACATAAGAGCGATCTCCCCGACTTCCCTTAGTGTTGGTCTGTTGTCTTGTGTCTAGTTGACATTGGCTGAGAAACATGCCCAGCAGCCGTGGGCAAAAAAAGAAGTGACACCAACTGGCCGGAGACAGTCAGTGGAGCAGTCCTGTGTGTGTGTGTGTGTGTGTGTGTGTGTGTGTGTGTGTGTGTGTGTGTGTGTGTGTGTGTGTGTGTGTGGTGTGTGTGTGTGTGTGTGTGTGTGTGTGTGTGTGTGTGTGTGTGTGTGTGTGTGTGTGTGTGTGTGTGTGTGTGTGTGTGTGTGTGTGTGTGGTGTGTGTGTGTGTGTGTGTGTGGTGTGTGTGTGTGTGTGTGTGTGTGTGTGTGTGTGTGTGTGTGTGTGTGTGTGTGTGTGTGTGTGTGTGTGTGTGTGTGTGTGTGTGTGTGTGGTGTGTGTGTGTTGTGTGTGTGTGTGTGTGTGTGTGTGTGTGTGTCAGTGTAGAGTCAACTGGAAGAGACAGCAAGAAGCCAAGGGCCGAATCTCTTGTTTCCCGCCCGCCTGCCCTCTGTCTCATCGCTCACAATTCCTTCTTGTACCGCCTGCAACTTATGTACTTATATAGTCTCTTCATCTCCTCCTCCTCATTATTTCCCCACTTTTTATCATCGTCCACATCCTCATCATCGTCCTTCATGTCCTCATCATCGTCCTTCATGTCCTCATCATCGTCCTTCTCTTTGTCATCAGCTCTAATGACGGAGAGGGAGATTGTTTGCAAGTTACTTTGCTGATGGTTTTTTAGGAAAACGGTGGGGATCAGAGCCAGAGGGCATGTCGCTAAATCTAGAAATAGCTTTGCTTCTGTGTCCAGTTTAGGAAAAAAGAGGGGGAGAAGAAAAAAAAAACATGCATTAAATATGAAAACGGAATACATTTTTAAAGCGAAGAGAAAGGCTGACAAGGCAAGAATGTCTTGAGGGAGTGGGAGGAACATACAGGTAACGACAAGGTCAAAAGCAGATTTACTAATCCAGCATTTCCTTAAATTGGACTATAGACTGGCATCTCTTGGTTGGGTACACGATGTTGCTTGCCATGCTTGGACGTGGATATAAAGACTTCTCTAGCTTTCTCCAACAAATTAAAAAATATCTGACTTTACAAACAGCTGGTTAACCTTGGCATCAAATGAAGGCTGCAGTTGACTTGTGTCCCTTTCAATATGTACCAGTGGCTTTTGTTGAATAATTTGTGTGATGAAACGTCTCTGTTCTGCTCAGTTCTCCATCCTTTGCCTGCATGCTGTCCTTCTTTGAATAATATAAAAGCACAAAGCAGCAAACCAAGAATAATGCATGTGCCATCTCCCTCCACACACACACCCATATTTAGACAGTCACAATTGTAAAACAGCTCCCTGTAGAAACTCACTTTCCAGGGCCCCGCGTGTACTATACATTGCACCAGCCTTCAACATGCCTGCCTCTGTACATCTCTCAGTGCGTACATGGATGCTCTTCACTCCTGTGTGCTGACTGCGAGCTCTGCTGGAGACTCTAGCCTCCCTCTGGGCCTTGGCTCCGGCTCCAGGCCTCGGCGGGGTAGTAAAAGGATTACTGCCGTCTATGTCTTTTTAAACAGCCTTCCCTAAGCCTTTTAGCTCCCCATTCACTCTCACATCTTCCCCAGTCATAAAGAAATCAATATGTGTAAGAAAATGCTACAGAAGAGGATAGGGAGCCAAAACGTTGTGGTTAATTTAATTTTTAGGCACTGTACTTTAATCTTAGTGTTAAAGCGGTGAAGAGATCCGTGACCCGGTGACACCAGCTGTGTAGGCAAACAGGGCGGACAGACTGAGAGGGAAAGAGGTTGTTAGGATCAGTATGCACTCCGCACATCTGCAGTCTCCCTAATAACTTTTCATTGCCACTGACAGAGCTAGTTTCCTTTAAGAAGCCTGTGGCAGCGTCACATTATCGCCTCTTTAATCACAGAGCAGCCAGGTGCTCCTGCAACGATCAACGTCCCATTAACCCGTCGCCTCGACTCTTTGCAAATGTATTTTCAGGTTCATAGAGGGTGTCAGACTGTATTTGGCTCGTGTCAGCCGGATTATAGCCTGTCTGTCACCCAATCATGTTCCTGCCGGCACCCATTTGTTATTTCCCCTGTGTTCACCTGGGTGTAATGTAAACACTGCAGGCCTTTTTTGTATCTCCCATTGTTTTCTAATTCTCTCCTTCTATGTTTTCCTTCCCTCCTCAGTAAACCCTTCCCCATTGGAGACAGAGTGACGTTCAGTGGAAAGGACTGCGTGTGCCAGCAGTGCTCCCGAACACTCGGCAAGCCAAATGAACCGATCAAGATCCACGGGCCCAGCCGTGAGTCGAACATCCGCCTCGCTCCGTCCGCTCTGTTTAGACCCACCATGTGCTACAGGGCTCTGAGTCTAATGCCATGTGTCCACCAGGCACATTTAGCTCATTTAGCTAATCAAGTGTCTCTCAAATCAGTGATCCGACCTGTCGCGCTGATCCGCCAGCTGAGAGTCATGATACACAAACAGACACATTATTCATTTATTGCTGTCAACACCAAACATGCAGGGACTAGAGGGTTTTAAAAGAATCAGTGTTCATCAGGTCACATGATCCTGCATGATTATAATGAGCAGAATATCCTGTATGAGCAGTGGTGGACAGTAATTTACCAAAGTGCATTTACCAGAGTATTGTGCTAAAGTACAATATTGAGGTTCTTTACTTAAGTATTTCCATTCTCTACGTATTTAAACTTCTACTTTACTATATCTCTGTGGGAAATGCTTTGACTCTACTACATTTTCTGACAGCTTTAGTTTCTTTAAAGATTAAGATTAATAATACAAGTATAATCAACAACAAATGATAATGTATTGTTTTAGGTATAGTTTAAGAGAAAAGAAAAGCTGACAAACTACCCAGCATTATATAGTTTACCAGTTGAAAGTGATGAACACATTGATGACTCAATAACTATAATTAAATATTGTAGCAAATATTATTTTAAAATGTGCCTCTGTGCACATTGAGCACTTCACTTCTTGGAACTTAAGTAAATGCTATTATTTTGTTCTTAAGTACATTTTTGAATGCAGGACTTCACACAATGGTATTAATACTTTTACTTGATTGAACGATCTAATCGTTACTTACTACTTCTTCCATCACTGTGTTTGAGACAGATTTATATGGAAGAGCCCTCACCCTTTCAGAATAAAGTTGTAAAATGACAGATTTTGATCCGTCAACAGAGCAACAGTGACTGACCGTGAATCATTTGTTAAGTGTGGCACACAGAGAGCAGGCTGCCGCTCACTGGCTGTGCAGTGATAACAGATGGTGAGAATCAGTGAGTAACTGTCCTCCCCAGATCGCTCCATTCAGGAGGATAAAATCCAAACGGCTCCCCAGGTACGTGTTCATCACTCTGTCTTATGAGGAGGCAGTGAATGAGACGGGACACAGAGTGCAGACACTTTGTTTAATGCACTGGCTGTAACTGCCTGTTCCCTGTGTAATTTAGATGTTTAAGGATGCAAATATATGCTCCTTGTGCAAAAGTGTCAGAAATCCATTTAGCCTGCACAAATTATTATTTTCGGCGTAAAGGCTCGAAAAACACTTTAGATAATATGATAGAAAGTACAGTGTTTTCGGCTAAACCAATAAAAAAAAGTTACAAATGGCAATAAGAACTCAGCGGGAGCTTTTTGGTTTTTGGGAGAACATGCCGTCGGACAAATTAGTAATTTTGAAAGAAAATAAGCCACTGAAACATAATTAGTCTTCGATTTGTGTTACCTTTGGAAAGATCCAGGCTAGCTTTTTACCCCCTGTTTTTCAATAGATTTTTGAATTGAAGTTTTGATTGTAATAGAAAAGTATATCTCTGGAGGAGAAGAAAGATTATATCCAACAAACTCTCTCAAATGTGTCATTATAGATAAATGCCTTTTATGAATGTCGCAAATATCCCACCCTAAGAACTCAAAATGGGTACCAGGGAAGGGAACCAAACAGCAGCATTTCCATTTCAAACTAAACAAATACACACATATGCATATCAAAAAGACAAATCCATTGGACAAAGGATTTAAGACGTGGTTGGGATTAGCCTTAAGACTCAGAGTGGGGAGAACCAGTTCTGTCAAACAGTAACAAAGATAAAGCTCAATATACGAATGCTTGATTAATCCACACAAACAACAGTAAGTTAGTTTAACGGAGGTTTGTATGCTGGTGTAATACCAACAATTAAGTTAATTTATGTTGACATAGCACCAGATCACAGTTTTTTGTTTTGTTTACTTCAGAAAGTCCCGCGCTAGCTGTTTCCTGTCTGTATAAGCTAAGCTAACCTCCTGCTAGCTATGGCTTTACATTGAACTGACAGATCCAACTCATTGATGTCCAGTTAAAACATTTAAACAGGTTGAACATGCCCTAATTAGTCATATATTTATTTTTCAAACTATTTCTTGTCACAAGCTCTGTTACAAGTTTTTCAGACATTAATACCAGTTTCATTAGTTTGCTAAAAAAAGAATCAGTATCATGACTCAGAAGAAAATCAGCTGTGCCCAGTCACAGTCTGGGATCCTCGCACTATAGACTCAGCACTCACCCCAAATGACAGTTAAGATTTATCTGGACTGCAGAAACCTGAGTCAATACACTGCAGTTTTTTACTGCAAAACACCCTTTGTCTTGGCTGACAGCAGTCCCCTGTGACCGCAGGCCTCCCTGAAGGGGCAGCAGACTGGGTCAGATAAGGTTAAGCTAGGCCAAACGTCTTGCAAATGGAAACAAATGGAGCGCTGACCTTATTTCAGCATTTTGTCACTCTGCAGCCATGCATCATTTTGTCCCGCATGCTTTCTTGCCCTGTTAGTGGTGGTCAATAACGCCTGCTGGGGGCATCCATGTGTGGGAATCGGAATTCTAAGTGGAATTGTACAGCTTGAATACAGTGTGTGTTTGTTTGAGCAACAGAGAGGGATTCATACATGTCTCATGTGACGGGGTCTTCAGCAACACTTTTCTCCCTGAGGCTGTTCCAGTGATTTTTGCTTCCTGCCTGCATTCAATCATGTTTAACGGTGCTCACAGCTGAGAGAACAAGCCTTGCAGCTCTGCAATATCCCGCATTAGTACGGCTATTGATTAAGGAGGTGTATGTGCCAAAGGGCTGGAAAACTACACTCATGAGCACAGTGGGTGTTTAAAGATGTGCAATTACACCTTGGCTCACTTTGTCTCATCTACTGCTCTCCCTGTTTACCCTCTCTACTTCATCTCTCGGTCTGAATCATTTCCTCTTCCTGTCTTTTTTCCCATTATTCTTTCACACCCTTTCTTACTGCAGACTGTGCCGGGTGTGGAGCAGAGATCAAGCAGGGTCAGTCTCTCCTGGCGCTGGAGAAGCAGTGGCACGTCAGCTGCTTCAGATGTCGCACCTGCAACATGGTCCTCACCGGAGAGTACATCAGCAAGTGAGTGTGTGAAGGGATTTCAAAGTATGTGATTCTCATGACTCACAATTGCTACAGTAGTGGTTTTTATTCTCTATGTTGCAGGGATGGAGTGCCATACTGTGAGGCAGATTACCACGCCCAGTACGGGGTGAAATGTGAGACCTGCAGCAGATACATCAGTGGAAGAGTTCTGGAGGTGAGAACGAGAACCAGATATAAACATGACACAGTTTTAAGCCACACAGAAATTGGCCGTAATTCAGAAATCTAAATTGAGAGATGACTCTGGTGACTGAGGGTAATAAGCGTTATCAAAGTCGAGCAGTCGCATTTTATCCTCGCCTCTGTTTAAGCCCCGCTGTGCTTCAGGGAGAGAGCGACTTAAGATTGGCGGGTGATAAAACTGTTGTGCTGTTTCACTAAAACCAAAAGATATTCAGCTGCAGCGCGTTAGTGGACAATCATTCGGTGTACATCCACTTTTTATACCTTATAGAAGCACAGTTGAGCAGATCACATCCATCGGGACCCGAGGTTAAACTTTGTTGGACACACACACACACACACACACACACACACACACACACACACACACACACACACACACACACACACACACACACACTGGGGGTCTGGTCCCTGTGCTCCTTCCCTTGTCAGAATGGCTGGTTTAAAGGGTTTTGTTCCTGACTGTCACTCTCTCTGGGCTATTTATAGACATGGCGACATGTCAGCCTTTATCTTTGAGTCCCCCTCTCTCTCTGTGTTTTCCGTCTCGTCGATGTGTGTGCACACATGACGCTCAATTCTTTCCTCCCGTCAAATGTTGATATCATAATGATTTGCTCCTTTAAGATGCTGCGTGCAACTGATGTAACTCACAGGAAGTCATGTGTCTGGAACACTGGCTCCAGAAACATTCACTATTCATTTAAGGTGAGAGTAGCATAAATTCCATATGGATGCTTTCGCCGATGCTGTGCTCATTTTGGCACGCGATTAAAAAAAGTTGTAATCTTTAATATAATCAGCTTAAGTCAAATTTAAGTGATTTTAATTTAGTTTGGATCTAGTTTTTGTCATAGAGAAAAGAATAACTACATATTTTAACCTTGCAAAAGAATCTCTCCATATGTGAGAATGTATCGGAGCAAACTTTGAGAAATGGTTGATACATTAATAACAGCAAAAGCTTGTCTCTGAGTCGAACTGAAAGTAAATATCCCAGTAATAGCCATGTTGCCTCGCTGCAGGGGATCTACATACAGCATGGGCGAACTAGCCGGCTGACCTAACCACCCTGAATATTCATACGCATTTGCTGTGTTGTTTGCCTAAATTCCACTGCAGTTACACAAAATTATGAACTAAAAACATGTAATTCAACAGAAACACACTGGTGGTTGAATAAAACGTTATAAAAACTTTATTCGTCAAAATCGCATTTAGTTGATTTCTCCATTTGTCCATCTTATTATTTTTGTTTTAATTAGTTACCAAAGAAAAGTTGTGGTTTCAAAAACATTTTTGTCTGTTTTTTTTTAAAAGAACTCAACGATTTTCGGTCATTATCATTTTCAGTCAGTATGCAGTTGTCCGTACAGATTTCTCTCATACATTGAAAACCAGGCTTATCCGTCTGTGTTTGTCGCTATGTTGACGATTAGCCTTGTTCCAAAGAGCCTCGCTTCAGTCCAACTTTCCAGAGGCAGTGGTTGTTAGTCTAATGAGTTTAGAATAGATGGAGACAGGGAGAAATATAGACAGGAAGCAGAAGGAGAGAGAAGCATAAAACCTCCTTTCTTTAGTTTCAATCCATTCCTCCTCCTTCCTTCCTCTGTCTTTAGTTTGCCAATATATATATATAGCATCCTATTAATGCCACTGGAGAGAATGTGGGCCTCATTAGAAATGCTAACAGCGGTTGTTGAACTGATACCATATGACCACAGACTGTAAACGCTCAGTTGCTCGGAAAGCACGGGACGAAAATGCTGCATCCTCTCGCGTCTTTCCTTTCAGAGTAACCTGAGACAAATAAGGAGAGCAGGGATTGGTTAAAAGGCATGTTGGAGACGATCAGTTTAATAGAAAGCGGGGAAAGTCGATGCGGCATGAAATGACACACATCGTAGGTGTGTTCGGATGAAACCGTCTCCTGGACACAGACCCCTGCTTCTAAAAATAGAAATCCTCTAATAGTGTGTCAGGGAGGCAGAGGTGAGGGGGCCACGCCTCAGCCGTCAGCCCCGCAGAGACACATGTGAGAAACATAAGGACCGTGAACCTGGGATTAATGGACGAAGCCAGGAGCGGTGACATCATACTGCATCAGTTCGTGTGTCCACTTCACCTGTTTGCATGTGTTCCCTCGGGGTGCTCTGAACGTCCAAGGGCATGTATCGCACGCTATGTCCTTCACTTACATGGCCACCTACTTCCCTCTGCACACACACTTTTCTTCATGTGACTGACCTACAGGGATCTAATTATGTAGAATGGGGGGGGTGGCTATCATGTGATGAACAACCACAGGCTATGCAATGAGGTCCCGGTACATTATGAGGCCATTGGTGGTCAGGTGATATACAGGGGGAAACATATGGAGATAATGACCTGCTCATTCGCAGATCAGCCGTCACCTCTGTGAACCTCTTTATAATGATAATTTATGTTCAGTCACGCCTCTTCTCCTCTCCTCTCCTCTCCTCCTCACAGGCGGGGGGGAAGCACTACCATCCAACCTGCGCCCGATGCTCCCGCTGTAACCTGATGTTCAAAGAGGGAGAGGAAATGTACCTGACAGGTGAAAAGTGATGCCAATACAAAGTAGAGTGCTTGCCGGTGACATGTGGGAACACCCCGTGCCAATCTTTCTTCTTCTCTCGCTCTTCTCCAGGTTGTGAGGTGTGGCACCCATTATGCAAGCAGGCAGCCAGGGCCGAGAGGAGACTCAGGGTGAGATGGAGTTTGAAATGAAAACATTGACACAGATTGAAAACTGTCATTTCCTCACTTTGCGTGCTCTGGCCTCTCTTTTTACTCTTTGTCTGTTTGAACCTCACAGCACAGACGCCTGTCAGAGGCCTCCATCTCTCCACCGGGCTCCTCCATAGGCTCTCCCAGCAGGGTTATATGCGTGAGTATAGCTCCTCACTTTGAAGATGTTTGTCACTTCAAGCTGCCACTGCTCCCAAGCCTATCCCTAAAAGCACAATGTATACATCAGAAACACTACCCATAGGCTGGAATGTTTAAGCACCTTCTCACTCCTTCGGCCTGTTCATTCGTCTGTGTCCTCACACCTGTTGTCATTGATGTGGTAGAGGGTGTTCTTTTCCAAACGGGAAAAAGTATTAAAACAGATAACCAGTCAAATTTCGATATCCAGATCTATGATTTTTCTGTTTCTCTCAGAGACAGTACATTGTTCAGGTTTTAGGATTTTTTTGGACATGAAATATGTTTGTCAATTGTGGTTTAAAAATAACAACTTGCAAACAACACCAAAGTCACACAACTTCACGTCACCACCACTAAGCTGAGGGGATACTATTGTTCATTTAATGTGGCCGACAAACTCTGTAATCTCATGTAGCCAATTTGGGCCTTTTGTTAGTAACTAGTGGGTTATTTCCTGACACATTTTATGACTAACATCTAACAAAAAACCCACATAGGAACTCATCTCCAGGTTTAAGGAGTCATTCCTGTGGCAATATATGAATAGAAAAAGTGGTTAAATGTAGCCCTGACATCTAAAAACAAGTCATATTTGAACCAAATTAGTAACATTGTTTGATGTGTGGAAATCACCAAACCTCTACTTCCTATATGAACATATACATAGAGATAGAGGCGAGTTAGGGAAGAACAGGTTTATGTGAAGGTTGTCACTCTGTGCATTTAATAGTTGGACCCGTTCCATTACAAAGCGAGGCTCCGGCCAGATATGGAACAGAACCTGTGCTGCTTGGCAGCTCGCTGCGGGCTGCTGCATGTCGGCAGTATTCCTGTAGCATGTTGAGGGTGGTCTGCATGCAGGCAGGAGACCCCGCTCTGCTCCCGTCTCATAATCAATGACCTTTCTTTTTAAGGTGATGGATGAGGGAGAAATGCAGTGTCAGCACACTTGTAGTCCATACTGTCTCCTCTCTCTCTCGCTGTCTTTGCTTCCTCTGCTCTCTTTCTCACACATGCTGAGCTGTTGAAGGTCAACAACTTACACTGCTGTCAGCTTCTGCAGCGTACATGTGTGCTTTTGATGGGAGCACACATGTACGTGCATGTGCAGCTTGTATGTGCTTCATCAGCGCTTTTTTGAACCGCTGCATGTCCAGCTCACTGTCACCATTGGAGTTTTCATTCTACTTTGTTACTGTGCATTGTCCATGTGGTTGACGTGGGGTCTTGTTGCTGTTGTCTCTGTCTGTGGTGGGTGTTTGTGTGTGTCCTCCCTCCAGGCCAGAGTGAAGAATCAGTTCCTAGATTATAAGGACCTAGCTGCCCTGCCAAAGGTCAAAGCCATATACGAGGTCCAACCGCCAGACCTCATATCCTCCTCTTACCAGACCTACCACAGATACACCTCTGAGGACAGGCTAGAACCTTACGGCTATGGGGAGGTACTGCTGCTACACACTCCAGGCCAAACTTAGCACTGGTCTCATTGTTGGTCGGTTTTAAGGAGAACGATGTTTGAGAAGGAGAAGTGGTTGTCTTTATTACAACTCAGTCATATTTTTTTGTAGGAGTCATTATTTTCTTTTTCATAAATCCCTCAAAAATATAATTTTGATTTAGTGTAAAAATGTGACATGTAAGAGCAAACACTTAGTGAGTTAAATATTCTTGGTCAAGAGACACCCTTTTTTGAGATCATGACACAAATATTTTTAACCCAATTTAAATTTAAAATCCTGGAAGTTTTTCATTTGAAATCTGATTTAGAAAAAATGTATACAGTAACACTGAAGTACTTGTTGTTATTTTGTAGCATTTGTTTGAAGTCATAGATTGGTGGATTTTAGAACATACAGTACAGTACACGTACATACAATTCAAATACATTCTTGGTCAATTATTTGACCGATTCTGAATAAAATAGTTAAACATTTTTGGAATTACGCTTATTCTCTTTCTTGTAATTATTTTGCTTTTCTCATCACTTTATCATTGTAAAGAACAAGAATAAATGTATTTCCTAAAATGCCAAACTATTCCCTCAACTGATAAAAAACAACCCCGCCAACTATCCATCTAGAATAAAACAAAGCATACTGAATTTCAATAATCTTTTGATCCTGTAAATACACAATATGCCACAATGTTTCTGTTGTCCGACTGTGTTAGACTATAAATGTTAACTCTTCTCTCTCCACTTATTCTCCAGTCAATTGGGACACTCTCCCCCTATTCTCAGGTAAGCATTCTTCCTGTCAGAGCACTTAAAACAAGATTAAACAAGTGAACCGTTGTAATTTTGGCCTGTCACTTAGCTATTTGTATCCCAGTTGCCCCCTGCCCTTTTTTCACTCCGAGGTCGTCTCTTTTTTTTCTTGTCAGGACTACGACAGCCTGGATATAAAGCAGAGACGTTGCTCCAGTCCAGGTTATATTGACTCGCCAACGTATAGTCGTCAAGGCATGTCACCCATCATGCCTCGCTCTCCGCAGCACTATGCCTACCCTGGTGAGTCAGATGGTGTTCACTCCTAGTTGGCTGATTGATGACAAGAGTATATTACGTGAAGTTATTCATGCTGTACCTAAGGTAAAATGCACTTGAAGCACAATAACGTTCCTGAACTGAGTATTTTTTTTAAGTTTTGGGAATGATTCTGCTGAAATTAAATAGTTTAAAAGAATAGATTGATATTTTTCGGGAATATGCCTCCTTTCTGTTTTCCAAATGTTGATGTGAGAAGATCAGAGCCACATTCATTTTTGTCCATTCAGTATGCAGTTACAGCCAGCAGTCAGTCTGTTAGCTTAGCATAAAGAGTGGAAAACAGGGAAAACAGCTAGCCGGGCTTTGTCCGAAAGTTAAAATATATATTGACCTAACAGCGCTTCCAAAGTCTTATCTTCATTGGGAGTTTGCCAGGTAACTAGTGGAGACTTCAAGGAGTTACTTGTCCTGGCCAAGAAAACAAAAAGCAAAAAAAACGACATACAACATATTTGTTGTGAGCCTTAAAGGGGCAGGTGCTAACTGCTAGACTCAGGCTAGCTGTTTCCCCCTTTTTCTAAACTTTAAGCCATGCTAAGCTAACTGACTTTTGGTTGTAGATTAGTATTTAGTGTACAGGCAAATATCAATCTTGTAGCCTACCCAAAATCTTGGCAAAATGTAAAACAATTCCTTTAAAAGAGATAACATTGCTTGACATTTCCATACATTATATGTTAACAAATAAGCTACAAAGTAGTTTGGCTACCTCATATGCTGCGGTTGCTCTTTGGCTGTCATTTCATTTAACTCTTACACATGTGCGTTGACACTGTAACTACTGTCATTGGAAGGCAAGTAAATAACCTTTGTAATTGCACATGTGGAATAGTTAATGTGTCATTTTCTAATTTATTATATGAATATTTATGCTGTTTGATTTTCATCTGCATGACTGAGACTTATGTTGAGGCCTTCCTTCATGCTCATGTTTCCTTTGCTGTGATTGGCTGTGGCTGGCTGCAGGCTCTGAGAGTGGCAGGAGTTCACCTTATTACGGCCAAGAGGAGCGGTCAAGCACACCCACCACTAACCAGCCCCCTAAACATTTTCATGTACCAGGTAGGACTCACCATCTCCTCATTTCCCTTCTCACAATATCATAGATTTTATTTACTCTGTGGGGATATTCCATAAGCCATTATTTACAAATGCATGTCATTCACTTTGACCTCCATGTGAAAATGTGGTATTTTTATACCGCACACTATTTCTCTATCAGTTTCTCCCCCTCATACTTTGTCTTACCTTTCCTACACCAATTCCTCGTACTTCCAGTCCACTCTGTCCTTTCCGATTATCCCGCAAGAAACTCCCTTACTCTCCTCCACGTTTCACCTCTCCATCTACTTTTTCTCTCCTCAGCCACAGGGGACCCCTACATCTACAGGAAGCCTCCCATCTATACGAGAACGGGTACAGTGTAGTTAGCCCCGCCTTAGCCTGCCTGTGCTCCTGTCAGTTTAGTCATGCTGTGTTTGAGTACTGGATGTAGATGTTTTTACTGACCTATTGATGTTTTCAAACACCCCCTTGTGATTAAGCATTTATTAGTATTGATACTGCAGTTGTCACCGAAATCGAAGCCATCAATATCAAAACCAGATCAATTGAAAATATTGTCACTGTGTTTAAAATGCGCAAAGTATATAGTGTTTCGACTTACAGTATACAACTAATTTCAAAATCGAAGATAACGTCAATTAGGCTTATTGCATTACTAACTGGTCGAAATGCATAAGGGCAATGTTCAGTGTGCATGTCACAAGCACATGCCTGCCTCTCTGTGCAGCTCCCACAGCACGACAGGTTCTTGTTGGCAAATGGAGCTGGAATACACCCTGAATGTGAAGTGAAGGTTGCTCAGGCGTGACAAGTGTTGAGTACATGGGACTCTGAGGACACACAACTCACCAGAATAGAAAAGAACAATGGAAAAAAGCACAGTGGAAAACTGTAAATTATAAATTGAATTTGCTGTGGAGACTCTAGCGGCTAGCCTAATAAACCAGTGGTCAGTGTGTGATTTATCGTGACTGTAATTGTTTGATTCTGATTCGCATTTTTGGGTAGAAATCAGTGGGAGTATGTGAGAGGAGAGACAGATTTCCTTATTGTACGGATTTATGTTGTCAAATAACACAGCAGGTCGGTTCACAGAAGATGCTATTTTTTGACTTTCTTACAAGTCATTAAACTGAAATGCTGTAAGCCATCTGGTTTCTGGGCTTAAATGTAAGCAATCATAAGAAAGAGATCCATTTAGCCCTTCCACATCACACTGCAAGGCTTTTCAGCTGAGAGTCACAAGACTTAAGACTTCTCGGTAGAAGATAGATTGTCTTTGTTGTTGTACTGCATGTTCCTCTGTGCTGTGGTTTGGTATTTGTGGGTTAGTTATTTAACTGCTTCTCTTATTTAATTAGTACATCATTGGCCGGGATATACCCATAACACATTTTTTAAAAACTAAATATAAATGGCAAATTAAACATCCTTTAAGCTTACCTTGTTAGAATAACGACATTCTGCATACACTTCAGTCCCATTGATTCTTCTTGTACTTTATGTCTTCCTAAACACCAATTGATTATTTATTTTTCTTGTTCCAGCACTTAACCGGATTGATGTAAATCAGACAAAGACACATGCGTGGATGTGCACAAGGCCGAATAAGCTTCCCTAAAGAACAGCCTGTTTGTTCTCTTTGGCTGATCTGCCCCTTTTTTTTTATAAGAAATAAACTCGACACAGAACTGTATAAAATCAAATCTGCACTAAGTCACGCACTTATCCCTCAGTTGAACACGACAGGTAATTTACCAAATAAAAAAAAACTCCATCCACATTTTCAAGTTCACATAATGCTCAATGAAGACCAATATAATTCATGCGGAAATAAGGATTAAAAGTATGCCGTTTTTGTTGTATTTCAATTTGCTGTTAAATGTATACAAATTTAAAATTAATTGTGGTTTGTTAAATTACCCTTTTGTACAGCATTAAGGTACATCAAGCTGCTAGTGTGAAACACAAATTCGGTGGGGGGGTTGTCTTTTTTTGGGCCATACCAAATGGGACCTAAACAATTTCTGTGCACATCCCGGAACACATGTGAAGTTGTGTTGCTGTGTGGCATGCAAGGCCTGTTCTGTACTTCTCAGTAAACAAGTTAGCTACCTGTATAAATATCAGATTCCTGTTTTTTGGCCTTGTCCTTGTTCTCTGTAAAAACTCCTATTGTCTCTCCAATGGCTCTCCATTAATGTTTCGCTTTTCTTTTCACCTCTTTTTTATTGCATCCATTCACTTTTATTCACTTCCCTCCACCTTCTTACCCGATGACCTTGCCTGTAAGTATTTCCCTCCTTGCTGTTTCACTCACTGTCAGTAGATGGATATTGTACATCTGTCTGTCTGTGTGTTTGTGGGTGTGTATCTCTCTTGCATTGTTTGTCATCCAATGTCATGTACACCCAGTCTCACGGCATTTCGTGTTATAGTCACGAAATTAATTGAATCTATTGATTTGTGTTCACCAACACGATTTTCGCATTTTTTTTGTGTCACACAGAACGATTTGAAAAGCAATGTATTTCTATTGGTAGTATATTTTGTGCCTGCACCACGTGTTTTTGTCCGGTCGGGTCTTGGAATACCAGAAGCTGTGTGGTTCATAAAAACATTTTCTTACTCAATATCTTACCCTAAGCCTAACCCTATCCCTTTTATTTTAAATTGTATAATGTCGGAGTTTCTTTTGCTGTCCGTGAGGAAAATAAATGGGGCTCAGAGCCTCAGAATACTGAAATCTGTATTTTTTGTCATCTTTTTTTCCTTCTAATTTGTTATTATTTGGTGCAGGCACAACACATACTACCAATAGAAATACATTGCTTCTAAAATCGTTCTGTGTCAGAATACTGAAATCTGTATTTTTTGTTGTTATTATTTACATTGCTTTTAAAATCGTTCTGTGTGACACGAAAAAAATGGCGAAATCGTGTTGGTGAACACGAATCAATAGTTTAATTTCGTGACTATAACACGAAATGCCGTGAGACTGTGTTGGTACATCATGACTTCCTTTTAAAAACTGCCACAACGTGTAACTGTGTGTGTGTGTCGGCTCGCCCTGTCGGCAACGTAAAGGATGTGTCCCAAAGATGAGAATGTCAGCCATTGGTGTCGTGCATCATGTGTATAGGAATTCAATGGATCAGGGCTGGCATGGCTAATGGCTAACAGAACGAAGAGCGATCTATTAGACATTACACTGCATGTCACATCCATTGACTCCCATTGACTGTGCTTTAGTGGCATCAAAATCATCGCCTCACACCACACATCAAATGACTGTTTGCCGCAGGCTCAGCAGTAACTGAACTCACTTTAATGCTGGTTATTTTCATTCTGTTGGCTAAAATATTGATCTCCTCTGACAGGGAATTGTGGATATGATCACTGTGGCAATGTAGAGTAAATGTACTGGCTATTCATTAACACATGTTCCCTCTTTGAGGATAGCTTGACATTTTGGTAAATAGCTTATGCAAGTTCTTGTTGAGAGCTAGATAAGAAGACTGTACATGTGTAAAATCTGAAGCTGGTGCCAAGACACAGTTAGCTTAGCATAAATGCTGGAAGCATGGGGAAACAGCTAGCCTGAATTTGTAAAAGGTAACAAAATATTCTGACCAGCACCAACACAAGGTCGCTTATTACCACATTATAAGTTGTTGTTTAATTCATTGAAAAGAAAAAAAAAACTTGCATATTGACTTCCAGGAGTTTTGTTGTCACCGTGAGGTTTCCTGGTAGCTAGCAGAGAAACCAGTTAGTCACTGTTCCCGGCCAAGAAATAGTCTGGCACATTTTCCCTTGTAAAAACATAACTTGTTGTCTGTTCTCATCACAATTCAGGTATGTTCATTGAAGGTGCTGTAGACATTTATTTGTAAGCATTGCAAGAGGCTAGCTGTTTCAATCTTCATGCTAAGCTGAGCTAACAGTCTACTGACGCAAGCTTTGTATTAAAGGGACAAATATGAAAGAGGTATCACTCGCAATGAATTTAAAATAATTTCTAGTAACCTTGGGTTTGTCAATTTTTCTTCTTTCCTAACTTAAACCTTCGCAGACAATCATGTGGACGCAGCCATGAAAAGCAGGACAAGCGAGGACATTCTCCGATCCTCCAGACTGTCCACCTACTCTCCTGAGCCATACACCCAGTCAGAGGCTGACTACTACCCGTACACCAGCTCCCCCAGGGGTAGGAAACAGTGTAATTTCAAGAGTTGAAAATGGCAAGCCGCCTAGTAAGCTGAATATTTTCATTTTATGCTGGACCAAACCACAAACACTCAGTTTCTCTTACTGTGTTGTCATGTTTATTTACTCAGCCACTACGTTCCACTTTGAACTCTTTATTCATACAAGGGAATCTCTTTTATCTGTTTTCTCTCTCAGCCTATCGTGTGCCAAAAAGACGCTTCTCGACAGGAGGAGATGAAGAGAGTTGGAGTAACAGTCTTCAAAGAGTAAGGCCTTCGTTATTTTCTCTCTGTCTTCAACATCTAGATGAAGAAAGTCACCTCCAGAAACACACATTAATAATGCACTTCTTATGGTGTGGTGCCTCCTTTTCTTCATTAGCATCTTCCATAATCTTGCATTCACTGTACAGTACATTCAATTAACCCCTTACACCTCTTTATTCTTTTATCCCCTTCTGTCTCAATTCCTCGCTATGTCTCAGATCGGGAGTGGCATCGGGAGGATGATCCTAAAGGAGGAGATGAAAGCAAGATCTGGTTCCTATGACAACGACCCCTGGGGCAGTGCGAGGAATTCTCGTTGTGGGAGCAAGGAAACACTCAACACTACAGGCTACGGCACCTCGACATACAACAACACTGTCAACGGATGTAAGGATCCACCCTGCCCCCTATGCATCTTTCTCTTTGTCCCGTCTTCTTCCTTTTCTCTGCTAGTGTCTCTGCCCTTCCATTTGTGATCATATGTGCTGCCACAAGGGCTTTCTTTTACGAGCCTCAATATCAGCTGTCACTTCGTCAGTCAGGTTGTGGATGCAGGTCAGAGAGGGTCATGGCTGCTGCAGGCAGGGTGCTTTATTAAGATAGAAAGACAGCTGAACAGCTGCTGCCAAACCTGTGGTCGGCCAGCAGCAGCGGCAGATGTGTCATTGTTCTGACGATATATGATCACAATGATTCAGAACATTTCAAGCTACTGAGAGAAAACGTCCAATCAAGATGTGATAAACCTGAAGAGAGCGAGTTGTTTCTTTTCGAGGGAACCAAGTTTGAACTGGGACTGTTATTGAAGCCCCAATATTAAGACACCAGCCCGTCTCCATCACTATCCAATAGTTCCCTTCCTTTTTCTATTTGCATGCTTGTTTCTCCTCTTCTCCCTCCTGACATCACTCTCTAAATTCTACTCTGTTAACCAACTCTCCATCTCCATCCATCTTTCTGAGTATCTATCGCACTCTCCCGCTTTCACAGCTGGTGTCCCATATCCTGGTTTATTAATGAGCAGTAAGATCTCTCATTAATGCTGCTTCTCTGATGGGAGGGAACACAACTGAACGGGACTCTGTTGGCTCCGGTTGAAAGGCAACAAAGGCTTGTAACCGTACAAGCTGTGTTATGCAATTACATATTACCCGTATTTTGTTTTCATATTATTTTATGTCCCCCCTTGTTCCCCGTGCCATGCCTGGTCTCTTTCTGCCTTAGTGCAGCTTTGATGTTTCATGTTCCCCCCAGGGCTTGATGGGTAACCAACTTTCTGGATCGCTGTTTATTTGTTACGCCTCTAATAACATATATATATATACTAAGACAGATGGCTGTCAAATTTCTAAAGCAATTTCCCCTGGATTTTTTTAGAGGAATTTTAGAGCAGGGCAGATACAAAATGCAGTTCTTTTTGGCAGTAAGTGAAATGTTATAAAATGATATGATCTCTTCATTTTACAGCTCCCAGATCTCAGTACAGCGCTGATAGTGGTAAGTTCATCATTTTTATTTCATTAATATTCTATGATTGAAGCGTAACAGAGAACAGTTCAGGGTTAGGTTCATTTAAACGGTAGCTGTTTTATATTCATTTGTATGATGTGTGTGATTCACTGATCTTACATCAACAAACCTCCAGCTTTATGCCCAAACATCTGGAACTTTAGATTTGTTGGTTAATCGTGAGCGCCATCTTCTGGCACTGACCTGGCACTGATCATAATATTTCAAAGTGCCAAACCACATGGAAATAATTGGAAATGTAAGAAACTGTTGGCTTGAAAAAGCTCATAGTTTACTTTTGCTTACTTTCTTTTAGATTTAGTTTGTAAGTCCTCCTCGCTACCAGGATACGGACGCAACGGGATCCAGAGGGTGAGACCACAGTGACACAACTCAACACTATGTGATTAGCTGTATCAGTTATAAAGGCTAAGAAGCTTATTTTTGTATCTGGATCTTACAATTGCTTTTAACCTAGAGGAACTAACAGTTTTATAATTGTTAGTTTTTCCCCTAAATTAATAACATATGTTAAGGTATCTCAGGCAGAGAATATATGCAAGTATCTGTAAATACCAATTCGCTAACGTTCTTTCCCCGCAGCCCCAGAGTGCAGATTGCTATCAGTACCAGCATGAAAGTGGCAGCGAAGTCAATTGGGGAGGCAAAGGTAATTTAATATGAATGTAAAACACTTACTCCTTATTAGTATGAAGCAATTAATTCAATGTTTTTTTTTCTCTTGTACTGACTTAATTTTCTTTCTTTCCTCCCAGCAGAATACACGGTAAGGTTTTACATTAATAACTTGAATAATTCATTCCATGTGTTAGCCTTTATGTTGAATAATCCCAGTGTAGTTGTAGCTAAGTGTCAAAGCTTCTCCTCCCTTCAGATTTTCCCCTATGAGGCGCTCATTGTCACCACCAGAGGTCGCAACAGGCTGCCCAAAGATGCAGACCGTGCCAGACTGGAGGTAAATTATGAATGGGGAATTACACTAACTGTGCTGGGAAAAAAATTGTCCATGGTTTCATTTAAAACTAGCACCGTAGCTGAGTCTTTGACAAATACAAAGGCTATATCTGCAATAACCACCTTCCCATGAACCCTGACAAGCTACTGACCAAACTCTCATTTGGTGGTATTTATAAATATGTATTTTCATTGATGTGTTCAAATACCTGTTCATATCTGTCAATTTGATCTCCTTTAATTATTGCCTGGTGCCGGTTATGTAATAATAGTAAATATTTAATTTAAAAACGTAAAGAAACAAAATCAGCATTTTATCAAGCCGTATTAAGAATAAAACACTGTCTCTGTGTTGGGATGGTAAAATGGTTTAACACAAATGTCTAATATCTTTTAATACATTTAAAAATTAAGACTTTGTGTGAACACAGTTCAACAAAGCAAAAATATATATTATTCTTTAAGTAAGTGTACCGATGAAAAACAATGAAGAACTCTGTGTTAGAGGAATGTATTATAGGCCATAAGACTGTTAAACACCTGAACTTTGAAACAACATCCATAACATTAATCTGGCTGCTACTTAGAAATTATTTATATATCATATTCCAATAACTTGTATATATACTCTTATTGCACTATTTCACTTTTTACTATTTTTCTTTTTTTATTTACTATTTACTTGCACTATTTTTTTCTGTGTATCTGTTTTATTGTGTTGCACTGTTTGAGGAGCCTGGGACCTAAGATTTCCATCGTCATAACTACACTGTAGCTATGTTCGTATGACCAATAAAAGCCTTGAACCTTGATGTAAAATGTATTTAGGTACTGTCAAACAAGAAAAAACTAATATCATATGCTAACTGTGTCATCTCTTTTTTTATTTTTGTTTCAGCGTCACCTGTCCCCAGAGGAGTTCCTCCAAGTGTTCGGCATGACTGTGGAGGATTTTGACCGGCTGGCTCTGTGGAAGAAGAATGATCTCAAGAAACAGGCACGACTGTTTTAAAAACATATGGACGTATGTTAAATACTGCCATAACTAGAGCGAGAGACTTTAGGAGGGGAAGAAAGAGATATTTAGTCTTCTGCTCAATGTCACTGCCATGGCTAAGAACCTGTTCTAGATCTCGAACCAAATCCTGGTCACACCTCCATGGACTTCTGATGTACCGAGGGAAGGCCACAGAGACATTATGCACAGATGGACTGCTAAACTGTTACATGTGGCTGTGTGCTGGAGTGGTGTAAGCAATAGAGACTTTTAGTGATGTGCTTTTCTTAAGCCTGAAGGATGGAGGAAGGCATGGCTGTGCCCCTATAAGGCCACAAGTGGGGATATCTGTGATCAGAGCCGCAGTACTTTAAACATAAAGAGGAGAATTTTGGCTTTGCCTTATTTGTTATGCTCTCTTAGTTATGAGTGTGCAGCACCAGCAATCTGAATGAGTAGAATGTAGACATCATTTATGACACTTTATCAGTGTGAATGATTAGATGAGGAGAATGAGTGAGCGAGCATACAGCAGCATCACTTTGCTTTGGTTTATAAGGATGCATTTTGTTTACAAGTTTCCCTGTTTTGGCTCTATCACCTGAAATACTGTGTCTCTCTGGTTTACACTAATTGATATAGAATGAATCGAGTAACAATCTGAGGTGTATTCAACTTTTTTTAAATTGTAGGTGTGATCTGCATTCATTTGTGTGCAAATGAAAACCAAAGTGAGAATGCAACTATACATATTAGGCGATCACTTCCATGTAATGTCCTGGGTAAATAGTTAAAGGTCACTAGTAGATACAGTTCACTGTTCATCTTTATGGTAACCTTAAAGAATGTGCAATCCAGTAGATTCAATAGATATAGAAAACAACAATTCAGTCCTTCCCCAGCTCATTGCAATAGAATGACGACTAAATGTTTTAAGATGAGGATTGTAGTCATCCATACATTTACATTCACTATTATTTATATTCTTTTCGAATGATAATCCAATAATTTTGTAGTTACAGAGAATATATTGACTCACTCTGTAAGGTTTTTAACACACTGAAAAAGATCCAGGGTTGTTGAAGACTTTACTTCCTTTGAATACTGTTATTTTTGATTTTGTCACTAAAAATTAAACTTGAAACAAATCCAGTCTCCTTCTGTTTTTTTTTTTCCGTTGTTTGGGGGGAAAAAACATGTAAAAAAAGATATGCATCTTCCATTTCTTGTCAACTGAATGTGTTTCTCAATGGAAAATATGACTTTTTACCGACCTGCTTTGGTAAGTTTGCCTGACAGATGGATCATCCAATCACCTGCCAGGTATTTTTACAAACGTGTCTGATCTTTTCTAGTTGCCACTGATGTGTTCTTAGTTGCTTGTTTGTCACAAACCATCTGGCACAAAGACTGTTTGGACTGAGACGCATTTTAGGAGTCCGAGTGGAATTTCAAACCACCATCAAATTTGGTTTGAATGTGAAATAGCGATTTTCATGAAGCTGTTGATGTAAAATCAATGTGTGTGTGTGTGTGTGTTTGAGGTATACATGTGTTGCCTGGAAACTCTGATCATGTAGGGAAATGTAGTGATGAAATCAGGTCTACACACCTGTAGCTTTAAAATTATGTGTATGTCTGTGTCCGTGTGTGCGCATGCTTGCTACAGTGTGTGTGTGTGTGTGTGTGTGTGTGTGTGTGTGTGTGTGTGTGTGTGTGTGTGTGTGTGTGTGTGTGTGTGTGTGTGTGTGTGTGTGTGTGTGTGTGTGTGTGTGTGTGTGTGTGTGTGTGTGTGTGTGTGTGTGTGTGTGTGTGTGTACCCTACTTTTTATACCATTATGAAAGTAGGGTAGACATGTGGAGATTATCCGACTGAACAAAACGTGATCCGTCTCTTAAATGTGTGACCAACAACCAATCACATTAATCTCCCGCCTGGCCAGCTAAACCAGCATAGACCAGCATGGATGCCATGCTGGTCTATGCTGGTAGTTAAGCTGGTCTATGCTGGTGAAGCTGCTATTTATGCTTGTCTACCAGCAGTCTTGCTGGCGAAACTGAAACAGACACAGACAGACAGAGAGGGCGGGACACGGGGGAACGGCGAGACGGCAGTGGTTGAAACAAAGCGGTATAAAACATGGTTTTGACTGGCACTAACGGTACATCCACACGGCAGCGTGCGTTGAAGCTTGCCGGTGGGCGTGTCTGGCGCGCGACCAACAACCAATCATATTAATCTCCCGCCCCGGACACACAAGCACGGGGTTTGATTGGCTAGAGCTTGTACTGGCATATGATTTGATTGGCTGACGCTTCCGTCGAAGCTTGAAAAGTTAAACTTTTCTCAACTTTTGAAGCGAGCAACGGAGGCAAAGCGAAGCGACGGAACCACAATGCAGTTCGGCAAAGCGTGACGTCACCCCATTCAAAATCAATGGGAAGCTGCGTTGAAGCTTCAACGCACGACGCCGTGTGGAAGGGCCGTAACGGTCGGGGAGTGGCGGTACGTCCACACGGCAACGTGCGTTGAAGCTTGCCGGTGGGCGTGTCTGGAGCGTGACCAACAACCAATCACATTAATCTCCCGCACCAGACACACAAGCACGTGGTTTGATTGGCTAGAGCTTGTACTGGCATATGATTTGATTGGCTGACGCTTCCGTCGAAGCTTGAAAAGTTGAACTTTTCTCAACTTTTGAAGCGAGCAACGGAGGCAAAGCGAAGCGACAGAACCACAATGCAGTTCGGCAAAGCGAATGGGAAGAAGCGTTGAAACTTCAACGGACGCCGCCGTGTGGACGGGCCGTGACAGCTCTCTCTACTGGGAAACGCACTAAAAGTCCTACTGGAGGTAAGCAACACTACACAATTTCACCCAGTCTGAGAGTAAAAGCTTTCTCGAAGGTTCGTTTTGCTTTCTTACAACGTTGCGTTAATGTTAACTCAACCTTAAGTTTGCTAAGAGGCTATTGTTACTTCCCTTAACAAGAGCTAGCTGTCTTAGCAGTTAGCAGCTAACGTTTTCTGCAGTTTGTGTTTCCCCTGAAAAACGTGATGTAGTTATTTAAGGGTAAGTTAAAGGGGACCTATCATGCAAAATGCACTTTTGTACGTCTTTTATACATGAATATGTGTCCCCGGTGTTCCAGGGAACTCACCAAGTGTCAGAAAACACAACCCTCTCTCTTTTCCTCCATACCCAAATCTCTAAAAACGGGGCTGCAACGGATCTGATAAAAACTGATCCAGATTTGAACATTCCTCTGACGTCAGGACGGCGGAGCTGACCTATCAGGGGAATGAGAGGTTGCCGTGGCATGGTAATAGCATGGTAACACAACGCTCGTAACTCGGCCCCCTCCTTTGCAGGGGGGCGTGGTCAGCTGCAGCGCATGCAAAGACAGGGTGGAGGACAGCAAAATAGAGCGAAATGAGGCATGGCTAAAATGCATGATCTGTTTGATATTTTGAAAAAGAAAACGTATAAATATACCTTATATAGTTATGGCCCTACAATATATTATTTAAATATAGCATGATAGGTCCACTTTAACTTAACGTTATCTTACAAGTTGAGAGAGTTACGTTTTGTTTAAAATCGTCAATGTAATGAACGTTAGAGGTTTTGTGTTGAACATAAAGTTAGCTAACTGTAGCTCACTCTACCAAAGGTTAGCATGTTAAGCCTTCCTGACATCCAGGAAAAAGGTGAGATTCTAATCCATTTCAATGCCAAAAGCAAGTTATTGTTTGTCCTCCTGTGTTGTCTTATTTCCTTATCTTTCTTTCAGGTGTAACACCTACCAATGGTTGTACATGACATAGACCTCCTCCACCTCTTTGCTGTCCTACTAGTCAACCCTTCTGATCAGAGCCTTTCCTAAATAGTGGTAAGTTGTTTTACAGTTCAGTGTACGTTAATTTAGCAACTTAATGCTTTACTGCTGTTGAATAAACCCTATATTGCTAGTGATTTTATTAAAACTATGATTTGCAATCTTTTTGATTCCAATTACAATCATATTTTTGTTATAATTGTAAAACACATCTTAACATCCATCAGTAATCAATAAAACAAATCATCCAACACAAAATAGAAGAAATCTGGACCTATTCTATTTCTTTTTATACAACAGCATCTATTGGGACTGCTCATTGATCAAGAGCCAGTCTACCTTTTGTAGTCTGCCTCTTAGAATGTTTATAATTTCTTTGTCTCTTAACATTCCTATAATAATTGTTTTTTTTATTGTTGATATTGTTTTGTTCTTTATTTTTGTTGTGAGAAATCACTTTGCAATCGTGTAAGTGCTATATAAATAGTTATACTAATATTATTGTTGTTACCATCATTACTATTATTAATAATGTTTTCTTTGTTTTCTTTATTTATCGCTGCAGAAAGGATCATGCCAGCCCACATCAAACACCTGATCAAGAACTTGTGAATCTTCAGGCAGAAAAGATGAAAACACCTGTTCAAAGTTCCAGTTCCCTGTACATGGAACCATGCCTGTCCTCTGTTCCACATGTCTTCAGTCAGTTCTGGACCCAATGACTCGGACACTAGTTCTACCAAGGCTTATTAGAGGTAAGAGTGGTAGGAGAGGAGTGGAATTATCTTTGTATTTAGGCTGCAAGTCGACAAAGGTGATCAAATGCTGATGCATTGCTAATAATGATCCGATTAATTTGATATTGATTGTCTGCCAATACCGAATCCTGATCCGATTCTTCTATTTCCCAGATAATACAGCTGCACCGTGTACACTAGCTCTATTTGTTTTTGCCATTGTAATTCACCATAAGCAATTGTTGACTGTAACGTCTATGCCAACCAACTGTAATTTGTAATGTATTTTACCGTACTTTAACGGTCAAGTTCTGGCAACCACAGCAGCCCAAATGTTAACGTAAATGTCAAGTTTTCTTTTTACAGTGTACTTATATCTGTACATTTATTTTCAGTTTGCTTCAAGAAGTGGCTTCAACAGACAGAAATGCAGGCCAGATTGGAAAAGGCAGGACGCTACACAACAGGAAACATTATGGACCTGAACAAGGAAAAACAAAAAACACTTTCTTTGTTGCCTTTTTCTTATCATACATAGTGTTACTGTTTTTGTTACCATTTAAATATTGAATTATATTTATTACTTTTATTTTAAATCAAATGCACCTGTTTAAATCATATATTAATTTTGATGCATAGGTTAATTTGCAGGTTGGTTGTTATTTGTATAATTATTGTATTGTTACTGTGTATTTTATTATATTAACTAGCTATTTATTGCTATTTATTAAATTAAAATACTGTTATGATCACTTTACAATGTCTTTATTTTGGTAGATACCAGAATACATGACACAATCAATCTTTGTAATATATTTATGTTCTCTGGTTTAAATAATCATACCAGTATTTAAACAATGTATGCTGGCCACCTGGAATCCTGGTAAGCTTCCAGCATGGTATATTTAATACTATTATTAAACATAAGCTGGTGATAGATGGATGCTGGTGACCAGCCCAGCATACCAGCATACTATGCTGGTCTATGCTGTTTTTTTTAGCTGGCCAGGATGGCTGGTTTAGCTGGTTTAGCTGGTTTAGCTGGTGCACCAGCTAAACCAGCCATCCTGGCCAGCTAAAGTGTCCAAAACCTGTCTAAACCAGCCAACCATTCCAGACTAATATCTACTGGCTGGTCAGGCTGTTAAATGTAGCTTGTGAGGCTGGTTGAGCAGCCTGACCAGCTAAATTGGTAAAAGCTGTTTTTTTAAGCAGGGGACCCATTGCTGGCAGGGCCGTCCCTCCTTACACGCAGATCACGCAGACTGCGTGTGGCCTCACCTCGCAACTAGAAAGACTACAAATCCCAGAGTCGCGTAAGTGATGTCACAATTGTTTTCCTCCACTAAGAGATAGCTAAGATCAGCGCCATATAGATCGAATCTATCTATATGGCGCTGGCTGAGATAAGATAACTTTAACAAGATGCCTGTGTGCTTAGTACCAGGTTGTTATCATACCAGCAATGGGTCTTGCTCGTTCTTTCGCTTCCCATCTGATGAAAGGACCAGGAGTTGAAGAAACACACTCCTCAATGTCAGTTTCAGTGTTTTAATGACAAAGATGACGACACCCTGAAACAGAGTAATACAGCGAGGTAAGCTGACAAAGTATTACATACATGCATGTCATCATTAACACAACACAAATATATGCTACGACACCACGTATATATACACCAACAATAGTGGGAACAGTCTTACATGTGTGAGTGGATGAACGTCTCGACACGAGGCGGAGTGAATGAACAATGTTTGAACTAAAATGGCCGCTCAGTACTACCGGGTCAGAGCGCGGCATATCCGGTGCGACAGCAGTGAGACGCTGCCCTCTAGTGGCCGGCGATAAACTCTTCATCCCCCCCAGACCGGAAAGCTATAGGCTGGAATAGATTAACGGTCTAAATCCCGTATCCAGCTGCCGGACTCTGGCTCGTAGCGTGCCGGCGGCTTCCTCACGCGGCCCGGCCGAGTGGGCTGGGGCAGCGCCGGCGGCGACTGCGGCACCGGGAGCGGTGCGCCCAGGAAGGCACCCGTAGGAACGGCGAGGTCAGAGGACGCCTCATCAGCAAGCGCCGGTGGGGAAGCGCCCATAGCCGAGTCGCGGGGACCATCAGCCGGCCGCTGAGCAAGCCCCTGGGGCGTCGCCCAGCCCGGGCGGATAGGTGGGGGCTGATGTCCCAGGGCAGCGGGCGGCGGCGACGGCGTGGCCGACTGCTCATGGGCGCAGGGTGTGGCCGGCGTGTAGGCACGGAGGAACCGCCGGTTGCGCAGTGTCAGACGTCCCGAACCGTCAACCCTGATCCGATACTGGTCATGGTCCAGCGACTCCACCACGATCCCTGACCTGTCCCATTTGCGGGGGCTCGGGCCTTGCTGGTTCTGGAGGAATACCCTTTCGCCGAGCGCCAATGGGCGGAGCGGTCTTGAGTGAGTCCCCAGAGACTCGGTGGTACGGGACATACGGGTCCGAAGGGCGTCCTCCTTCGCCGCCCATGCCTCGCGCCATAGCGGGCGGATATGCGGGTTCGAGAACTTCTCGAGGCGGTTCACGAAGGAGAGCGAGCCACGAAGGGGGCGGCCGAAGATGATCTGCGCCGGCGAGAGGTTGCAGTCGGGGTCAAGCGTGTTCCGCAACTGCAGCATAGCACGCAGGAAGCGGTCCTGATCAAGGCTGCCCGACGGGCCGGTGTTGGACATCAGGAGGCGCTTAGCAGTCTTAACCGCAACTTCCGCCCTCCCATTCGACTGCGGAAAGCTAACGGAGGACACACGGTGTTTGACGTGCCATAAGCGGAGGAAGTCCTCAGTGTGGCTCGCCTTGAATTCCGGACCACCGTCGCTCGAGAGCTCCTCCGGCACGCCGAAGGTAGCGAAGAACGAGCGGAGGTGTTGGACCAGGCCAGCTGAGCCCGCCAGGGCAGTACCCGCCGTAGAACTCAGGACCTCTACCCAGCCCGAAAGCAGATCCCCGACAACTAGGTAGTGGCGGCCCCCATAGTCGAAGAAGTGAGCAAACACCGCCTCGAATGGCGTGGACGGGGGTGGTGACGGCAGGGGGGGTGTAGCCGCCTGTGACGGAGCATTGCGGTTGCAGTCTGCACACCCGTCCCTGGTGGCCTGAATGTCCCCGGACATCCCGGGCCAGTAAACTATGGCTCGGGCATGCTGCCCCATCGCTGAGGTCCCCTGGTGAGCGGCATGGAGATGCCGAAGGACTCTCCCACGGAGGGATGGGGGGACCACGACGCGGTCCCGATAGAGCAGGACGCCGTCCTGTGCGTAGACGGACTCACAGACCGATGACAGACTCGCCAGGGCAGGGTCGTTAACGTCAATCCCACCCTCCTGCTCGATGAGTTTGAGGAGGTGGCCGAGGCATCCGTCAGCCGCTGTCTCCCGTGCGAGGAGGGGCCAAGAGACGGCTCCGAGCTCCCGTGCGTCGTCGCGGATGGAGGCCATGAGTGCTGACTCCACGGCGTCAGGCCCGCTCGGCAGCCCCAGTGAGAGGCCGTTCGCTGAGCCCGAGGGGGAGGGATGCCTTGACGTGGCATCAGCGGCATAGTTGCTCTTGCCAGGCAGATGCACAATGTCGAAGCGCCATGGGAGGGTGCGCTGCTTGAGTCTAAACAGACGCGAGTTTGTTATCTCATCCAGCGTACGGTCACCAAAGATCTTCACCAATGGCTTATGGTCGGTGACCACGACGAGGTTGTCGGACCCCTGCGTGAAGTACCGCGTCTGTTCCAGACCCCAGGCCACAGCTAGGGCCTCTCCCTCGACGGCCGCATAGCGCTGCTCCGCAGGGGACAGGAAACGCGAACCCGCGAGGGTGATCCTCCATCCTCCTGGACAGCAGTCCGGTATGCCCGAGGCACAGTGACAATGTTGCTGGAGCAGGAAGTAGCCAATGCCACGCATGGACCAGTCAGGGCGGAGGCAGGTACGCTTCTGCATGTCGTAGATCTCCACGCCCTCGCGGATGGCCTCCATTATGGCTTGCTTGGACGTCTGGAAGGCCTCCTCCAGAACGGGGGACCATAGGAACACACAGCGCGGGCTGAGGAACGGCTTAAATGGGGCCATCGTGTCACGCAGCTGGGCGTAGTTAGCCACCTGGTTGACGAGGCCAAACCAACTCCTGATGTCCGTCGTGGAGCCTGGGGTGGGGAAGTCCCGGATGGCGTCCAAGTATTTCGGGAGCGGTTCGATGGTAGATTCCGACACCCTGAAGCCGGCGAAGTCGACGCACCTCTCCGCGAACTGAAGCTTGTCCGGGTTCAACACGATGCCCGACCGGCCGACACGCGTCAGGAAGTCGATGGTCCTCCACCAGTGTTGCTCCAGGTCGGTGTCATAGTGGATGGTGTCATCCACACAACGTTCCTTGCGTTCATAGTCCGAGAGGACGGCGTCAAACCGACGGTTGTAGCCATACCCTGATGACAGGAAACCCTGTGGTGCCCTGGTGTAGCGCCAACGGCCGAAGGGCGTGATGAAGGTAGTGAGGTGGCGATCCGACTCACGCAGGGGGACGCTGTGGTAGCCGTTCCAGGCATCCTTGACGGTCTTCCAGGTGCCCTTCGGGACGCGGCGTGCAAGGTGGAACGGGGACTCAGTGGCGAAGGTCTCACGTTGGCAGAACTTGTTGAGGGGGGAGAGGTCCACGGTCCTGCGGGGGGAACCGTCGTGCTTCCGAGTGACTACCATGCGATGGCACCACGCCACTGGCTCGCCGTATGGTACGCGCTCAATGACCCCGAGGGCTTCGTCCCGCAGGAGGTCATCGTGGACCCTCCGCTGCCAGTGTAGAGGCACTGTAGCCGCGGTGTGGCATGCCTTAGGCGTAGCTGCGGGGTCCACGTGCATCTCGATAGGTGGCCCCTCCATGCATGGTAGTGCCCGATGGGGGCAAGTATTGAATGTCGACGAGGCATATCTCCCGAGCAGCCAACCTTTCATCCGGCTGTTGTTCTCTGGTGTACAAGGGAACGGCAGAGCTGCGGGGCGCGCCGGGGGGACCGTGCGCTGAGGACATGAGCACTGGGCGTCCTGGGGGTCACCTGGCCCCACGCAGCCGCCGTTGGTTGACCTCGTCGCATTGACGGACAAGGGCTGGTCTGGCGTGTCAGCCGTGTCAGGGCCACACCCGTCCTGGGGTCCCCCTGCAATGTCGTCCGACGGGAAGCCCACGGGCAAGAGGCCGAGGTTGAGCAACGACTCGTAGGATAGGTACATGGCCCGGACTGAGCTGCTCACGTATACCATGGAACGGCAGGATGTAACACGCCCCCCGCTGCAGGTCGTTGAGAGCCTGGCGAATAACGCTCCCTCGATGGCTATAGGGGAGCGGTTGGCGGCCGACAGGCTGAGGCTGACGGGTCGCAAGTCGTCCGGCGTGAAACCGCAGGCCAGGAACTCCTCCAGAGACCAAAGGTCCGACTGCGCGCCAGTGTCCGCGACGGCGGATATCCGAGCTCCGTCGGCCGAGCCCCGGTTGCTGGTGCCATCCCTCAGCCCGACTGGCGAGTCCATCGAGATGGTGATCAATGCTCGGGGGTGGTCTCTCATCCTGGCTCGTCTCCATTCGCCTTTGGAGAAGATGTGGTGCTCGAGTCTGATAGGTGCAGGCCTGTTGAGACAGCCGTGCGACGTAGGGGCGCGGCGTCGGCGATGGCTCCCGTGACGTCGGCCAGGGCGGGCTCCAGCTCGCACCGACGAGACCTGGGAGACCAGCTCCGACCCCATGGCGGCATGTTGACTGTCGGATGACGGCTGTGGACGCCTCTGTCGTCGGCGGGCCCTGTAGCAGCCGATGCACACCAGGTGAGGCTTCGGATTCCACCCGCGAGGCCCCTCCGTGAAGACGTTGAAGACGCTCTTACATTCCGGGCACGAGGCACGTTTAGCCCCGGCCGCAGGGCTCGGGGCGGGGCTCGTCTGTGGAGTCGTCTGCAGGCGCCGGAATGACGACATGGCTGATAGGGAGGATGACGGGAGAGCGTTACGGGCCATCTCTTTGTTCTCGACGAGTGCAATTACATCGTTAACTGGCTTGACCAGGACATCAGATGTCCCCAGCGTCTCGCGGCGTATGTCTGAGTCATAGATGCCATTGAGCAGAACATCATGGATAATGTGGTCGGTATAGTCCACGTCTTTACCACACTCGCATACCGCATTATATGCGCATGTCTCTGCTTTACCCCGCACTCTGGCAGCGAATGCGCGGAATGTCTCGTCGCGTTCCTGGCGTAACTGGAGTAGCTCGGTGCGCAGGACGCATGTAGCGACTGGGATGACAGCTAGGGAACGCATGACGGCGATCAGATCTGGCAAGGGTCCGGAAGCGGCGTCGGGGACGGCTTTCAACAGGCTGTCTCCAAGTACAGGCCCAGCGCACTGAAACAGCTGGAATGGGGCCTGGGCATTCCCTATGCCTGAGCCGGAGCGGAATACATTCCAACGGCGGATGAACACGTTCCATTCCTCTATCGATACGCCCACATCAACTTTGGGCCGATCGAGTCTCGGGCCGTGAGGGGCTGGGGCCTGGGCTGGCGCGGCCATGACAGGCGCTGCGTGCTGGTGGCTAAATCCATGAATCGTCAATAGGGCAATGACGAGTGCTTCAGATACGTCTTCGGATTTGAACTCGCAGCCGGGGGCAGGGCATCCAACAACGACCATGGTGTCGTCATGAAGAAACACACTCCTCAATCTCAGTTTCAGTGTTTTAATGACAAAGATGACGACACCCTGAAACAGAGTAATACAGCGAGGTAAGCTGACAAAGTATTACATACATGCATGTCATCATTAACACAACACAAATATATGATACGACACCACGTATATATACACCAACAATAGTGGGAACAGTCTTACATGTGTGAGTGGATGAACGTCTCGACACGAGGCGGAGTGAATGAACAATGTTTGAACTAAAATGGCCGCTCAGTACTACCGGGTCAGAGCGCGGCATATCCGGTGCGACAGCAGTGAGACGCTGCCCTCTAGTGGCCGGCGATAAACTCTTCAGGAGTGGCTTGATCAAGTTAGCTACATAGCTAGTAGCTAGCACGTTAGTTAGCATTACAGCCTTGTCATTTTTATTAGCCTTAACATGAAGTAACATTAAGGCCACATTTTCACGAGAACGAAACGGCTTGTATCTGCATAGTTTCTCTTGCGTATAGCCCTATTATTTACACGAGGCCGTAACAAACGGACCCCACAAACGATAACGGGTCCCAAGGTGGATAGATTTGCAAACGAAACGCTCTGGGGGGTCTAACGAGTCCGTGTAATCGCCTCTATACGAATATTTCCTGAAAAAATAACGATAGCCCCACCTCTCCCCGCCTCTGCTGCTCACTGCTGTAGCATGGCCAGTAGCTACTGTCAGTAGCTACTGCTAGTGCTACTGCTACTGACCATGCTACAGATGTTAGTACAACATCTACAGCTCGACCATGCTACAGATGTTAGTGCAAAATCTACAGCTCCTCTACCACAACCATCAGCAACAAGTGGACATGGAGAATTACATGAACTACAACATGTTGCTAAATCCACCGCGGGGCATAAACAGAAGGGTAGCCATGGCAACATTGCTGCGGGGCTGCTCCGGGGTCTTCTTCACTGCTTTTGGTGTATTTTGTGGCGGAAGTTACAGCGCCACTTACAGTCCCGGCATATGTACTACAGCGTTTCCAGCGGTCACGTTTGAACAGACACGTTAAATGAAACGAATGCATGTGAACGGAAGACTTTTTTGAAAGCGCATACTGTGCATAAACGCAAACGTTCCCGTGTAAAAGCAGCCTAAGTAACCCAAAATGTTAAACAGTAAGAGTAGTAGGCTAGTCATATTTCGTGAACCCTTTGAAGAGTACTGTCACACCGGTGTGATCATTCTATAATACACAATTTAAGCCCAGGGGAGAAAGGCTAACGCTAACGCTACATTAGCATCGGCGATCTTTTGCACTTCATGCTATCTGCACAAATGGTTGACATTAAACATTAAAAAGACCAGGCAGTTCAGAGAGAATCAAAGGAAGTCAGGCAGCTTAGCATGACATTCATAGTGAGGGTAGTCAATCCTTTTTTTGACAAGACAGCAGTGACGGCCATCTTGGTGACGGAGATGTAGTTCATTGAGCGTTTCACACAAAGAAATGTGTTACTTCACAGTTTTACGACATATATATATTTTTTGACTTGCAAAATTATCTTTTAAATTGACAAACATCATATGTGTAATTCGTGGCACAATTCAAACGGGATCGAAAGATAATCTTTCTCTCTCCATAGAGTGGCGAAGTCCCTCCCCTTCCGGTGGACCTCCATGGGACCTTATTTCGGAAAAATTATGTATTGAAGTCAATGGAGAGAGAAAGATTATCTTTCGATCCCGTTTGAATTGTGCCACGAATTATGATGTTTGTCAATTTAAAAGATAATTTTGCAAGTCAAAAAAAAATAATGTGTCGTAAAACTGTGAAGTAACACATTTGTTTGTGTGAAACGCTCAATGAACTACATCTCTGGTCAACAACACACGTCACCAAGATGGCCGTCACTACTGTCTTGTCAACAAAACGATTGACTATCCTCACTATCACCACAATGAAACACGTCCTGAAGAATGTCATGCAAAGCTGCCTGCCTGCCTTCCTTTGATTCTCTCTGAACTGCCTGGTCGTTTTAATGTTTAATGTCAACCATTTGTGCAGATAGCATGAAGTAGAGAAGATCGCCGATGCTAACGTTAGCGTTAGCATTTCTCCCCCGGGCTTAAATGGTGTATTATAGAATGATCACACCGGTGACAGTACTATTCAAAGGGTTCACGAAATATGACTACTACTCTTACTGTTTAACATTTTGGGTTACTTAATGTTACTTCATGTTAAGGCTAATAAAAATGACAAGGCTGTAATGCTAACTAACGTGCTAGCTACTAGCTAGGTAGCTAACTTGATCAAGCCACTCCTGGTCCTTTCATCAGACGGGAAGCAAAAGAACGAGCAAGACCCATTGCTGGTATAATAACAACCTGGTACTAAGCACACAGGCATCTTGTTAAAGTTATCTTATCTTAGCCAGCGCCATATAGATAGATTATATCTATATTGTGCTGATCTTAGGTATCTGAATGGTGGAGGAAAACAATTGTGACATCACTTACGCGACTCTGGGATTTGTAGTCTTTCTAGTTACGTATTTTTCATAGTCTTATATTTCAACAGTTTTACGACAAACTGTGACTTTTTTGACATGGAAATTATTTTTTAAGATTGACAAACATCATATGTGTAATTCATGGCACAATTCAAACGGGATCGAAAGATAAGTTTTCTCTCCCCATTGACTTCAATGCATAATTTTTCCGAAATAAGGTCCCATCACCCGGAAGTAAGTGGGCGTGACTTCGCCACTCTATGGAAGCTCGCTGCAGCAGCTGCCGCTAGGCGCTAGGACCCAGCAGAGCAGCGGGCTGTAGTGTATCTCCTGTATCTGTCAGCGTAGCCTCTGCACGCCTTCACTCACTCATGGGCCTGCATTATATTTCAACAACTCTCTCATGGACAGCATCAGCAGCGGAATGGAAACAAACGGCACCAAATGTAAGTTTAATTTTCAACCTGAAACTCTGCTGCAAGACTTACTGTTAGTGGGAGTTGTGCCGCTGTTTCTGCAGTCTGCAAAGGTAGATGTATGTGTGCATGTTTGTTTTATGTGTTAATTGATCATTTGTGGCTGTCAAAACTGTGAGATAATCGTATCTCAAAACCACTGCTTGTGTTTCCTTCCTCCCACACCTCCTACTGCAGCACCCTCACTGAGGCTTCCACTTAACTGGTTTACTGGGGACATATGGGATTATTTATGAGAAAACGTACCTAAACACAGTTATATATCTCTAAGGTTGTGCTGTCATTGAATTTAATTTGCTATCATTATATATTACAGATTATATTCACTTTGTGTAGAACCAGGAATCAATGGTCTAAGACACTTCCTTTTCCCTGTAATTCCCCCTCCTGTTGTTCATCTAAAACACAATGGTAGTGCACATTGAACATATAAATAATGTTGCTTTGGTCTCTCCTCCAGCTGCTTGGAGAGGCAGAGAACCAAGCACTCATCTAAAGTTTGATTGTTGTTATAGAAAGTGGACCTCACTCATCCTGAGTCAAGTCAAATATCTGGATGTGGTGAGATATTTTGAGATTAAGCAGTAATCATTGTTTGATATCGGGCACCACCAGCAGATAATTCTTCATACGTGTCTCTGGAGAACTTGTGTTTTCTGTTGAAGTGGCAAGAAATACAAAAACATTTTTCCTCACCATGTGTTTTTCTCTAGGAGGGGTGCAGTTGCCCCCCTGCACAGTATAACATTGTTCCACATTGTAACTGAAAACAAATACAATTGGACAAGGCTAGAAGTAACAGCATAAACAGGGTATGGTGTGACCCAACCCAGCATTTCAGACATTTCAAGTGATTTAAGTTTGATGTGTTTTTACAATTCAACTGATGTTGCTGTATCATGTTACTGCTTTGAAAGCTGCAGAAACTTGAGTGCTTTTCATAGACTTGTTGCCAGCTGCCAGGTAAACATGTGAGAGTGATTATAACATCACTTAGAGTGATTATAACAACTTAATGGACATTTTTTAACCCAGCTGACTAGAGGTGAAAGGAAATGGGAAACTAGTGCATACAAAGTACTTTAATTTGATTTCCAGCAGCTTTTAACAACTTTTTTTAATTCAATACAAATATCCATGATATACTCATTTGCCATCATTTATCACCTTGTCAGTATATGTGGATGTTAGCAGTCTATTTGGTGTGTTTGCAAAGTCTAAAGAAGGAAGTCTTGTTGGGAGAAATCCTCTCCTGTCACTCCCATCTCTCTCAACACACACATACTGTATAAACACAGGAATTTAGCTTGACTGACTTTCAATCAGAGCTTTGTGTTTGTGTAAACACGGCAGGAGAAAACATAGGGTGTCGGCTGGTGATCCCAGGGGAGCACCTTACTATTTACACAGTCTGTAATTCCCTGACAGGCTGCTGCTAAATCACCTTCTCCTTGATTTTGTTGTTGTATGTTTTCTATCCATTAATTAATTTAGTCAAATGTCAGAAAATCACGACAAATGCTATTCACAACCAGACAGATCTCAAAATGAGACGTTTCAAAAATAATATTCTTTCGGAAGAACTACTTTTTCTAACCATCTGCACACATGCAACCTCATAGGCCTTTTTTCGAGTCCTTGTGTCCACTTTTTGACTGTAAGTCTTTAGCAGATAAACATTCCACTATGTTCACCATCTAAATGCTACCTTTACGTTAACTGGGTTTTCAGAGATTTTATTTCTGCTCCTTGAAGTCAAATTAAGTTAACCAAAGAGCAAAGTTGATGGCCATAATATCAAAACAATTTGCCAAAATATTTAAGGAAGTCGGATAATAACTTCATGAACACATTCAAGTTTATAAGTAATTTGATCCATTGTTAACATCAAACAATGATTCGAGTGGAGGTTGACATTTCTTAGCTAATTGTCTCAAAAGTTATCCGTGTTTCTTTTCTGCCCATCAAAGCTTGCTGTGTAGAGTTAAACAAGTTCAGCTATCAATGTTGCGCAGGTTGATGAGAGGCAGGTATGAGCCTGTTTGTCAGCAGCATCTTGATATGCACTATCCAGGCCAGCTGGAGCGACAGTGTAATAAAAGTTTTGTTTCCACGATGGGATGCAGAGCACCAGGTGGGTGTGAGAGGGGAGAGGCTGCCCCATAGAGATGCATTGCAGTGGTGGGATTGTCTGTGTTGAGCTCAGCAGATATGATGAATCAATCGTGGCTATTGTCAGGATGTTTTGGAGCATATGAAAGAACTTGTGGACAAAACAGTGATCGGCTATATAGGCTCCACAATCATGCATACATGTAACATTCTGCTCATGTAAGCACAAGTCTGTAGCATGTGCATTAAATCCCGACTCCATGCTCGACTTTCCTTTAATGAGAGGCTTGACATTCCACTGGAATATCTATGAAAAGAGAACCTGTTTGGGATTTCCCCCCCTTATATTTGTTATTCATCTACAAATCAACCAATGGGTCTGATAAACAATACATTTGTCAGGCTTGTGGGGAATGTGTGAGAATAAACAAAGATTCAAATTGTCAACATTTGAGTGTAATTGTGGTTTAAATGGGTATGTGTTCATGGGGCAAAAGAGCAACATTAAAATGCAGTCTGCTGTCGTCATCTCGCCAGTGGTCTCTGACCTCACTGATTGTGCATTTATGCCACGCACCACTTTTCATTTCGTATTCAGTTATCTGAATTCACACATAGCTGAACAGAGGGGACAGAGAAACACAGAGATCTATATATACAATTTTGACGAAATGCTCCATTATTTCACAATCAGGGACTTAACTGTTGTAGCTTTAGCTAATTTAACTAAAATATAACGCTGTCAAATCCTCAAATGAAAGCTGCTTTTGAATGTAGTCCAATGGGGCCACGGATACTCACAGTTTGTCTTTTGGTTCAGTTTAGTGTCACTGCTACTTTTAGTCATATATATATTGTTTGGGAAATCGCTTCTTTTGATACAACTGTTAAATAATCTGTTGTAAAGTTTCCAATTAAGACATCCTGTCTATTCTCTCAGCCGTGCTTGGTACCAAATACCTTATTATTCTAACTAAATGACCAGCTAGAATAATAAGGAGATATAAGGAAAGAAAATCCCCATCCTATATTTTAAGTGTATATGAAAGGTTCACAAGTTCCTTTGGTTTGTTGCTCTGCCAGACTTTATCAAGAGTTTTGGAGACATAATATCAATGTGCAGACTTTCTGACGCTCATACATACATTATATTACATATATATGCCCCATCATGCATGAGCTGTAAATCATGGATGATTTTGGACCAGCCCTATAAGAAGTGGAATTCCCCTTTTTAACCCTCGTGAGATGAGAAGATGACTATGATTCATGTCTGAGATATATGTTAAGGTTATTGTGTGTAAGTGAACACATATATATTGTGCATGTGCCAATAGGCAAGGGTCATTCATTGCACAGCTGTTTATATGGGGGGGGTTTCCATGGCAATTCACGGCACAACATTACACCCGTTGCATGACACTTTGCAGAGGTTGAAACGTGACTCTGCCTGGGCTGTGCATGCATAAAGGTACAAGCCCTATACTCCCAGGGCAATTTCAGATGTATTTGACTGACTTGGCAGAATATAAAAGAGTCTTGGATAGAAGTCTTGCCATACCTGTCATCACTAAGGTTTACTATCTGTAGTTTGACATCAGCCATAATATAGCACTAAAATATGATTGATGTTAATATGCAGGTATAGAATTGTAATATTTAGCATGAGGTACACATGCAGTTAAACAGTTTCAACAGAGCAGTGTACAGAAAGTGCAGACAAAATATGGTTCTGATGTTCTCTCAGAAAACAATGCTGGAAAAGCATTTACAGTGTGCTATTTGGTGTCGTATCATTTAGTACAATGTTAAAATGAAAAAAAATACCCAGTTCATGCTACATTTAACCTTTAGCAACTACATTAGCAGTGGCCATTCAGTAGTGATTTAGTAATGATATAAAGGTTCAAATATAAAGTGTAAAGTGTAAATGTTATGTCTATAAAGTCAAATGATATACTAATAAAAACAATACAAGGAGACGGCAGTTAAGATCATCCACATAGGAAGTAATGCTCTCCCTGATGGCTAGATCCAGACAAGAAGTCACTGAGAGTGTGTCCTTGTTCTCTGGTGAACAACTGAACTGTGTGTGTACAGGCGTGCATGTATATTCAGTGTATATTACCCTTGTCTGTGCACCATCAGAAAGGCAGAGCTTCCACTTGCAGAATAGCATCTTTCTCAGTGTGTGAGTCCTTTTCTGTGAGAGAGACATAGCATGGTGATGATCTCATGGACCCGGGGCAGATAGGGCTCTGAATAATACCCAGCACTGTAGGGCCTTTGTCTGGCAGCAGCAGGCTGAGTCAACCTCTGTGCCATCTCAGAACTGAATAAATCAGAGAGCAGCGTGAAAAATGAGAAAAAAAGAGGTTTAGCAGACAGACATCCTCTACATCATGGTCAGTTGGTGACCTTTGATCTTTGACCTGCGACCATATTGAGAAATTCCCAGATGCAACTGTTGCAACCTGGCCATGGCTACTATTACATGACATGTACCCATCTGTCCACTGTTTAAACATTCTTCTTTCTAGAGTCACTGGGGAGATCAGCCTTTCCAATAATGCATTGGAAAAACAATACATTAAAAGGAAGGACTAAATGAAGGATTATTTAATTTTGTATTGTTTTTATTTTTCACTGAAATGTTGTCAAGATTTGCCATAGATCTTGTGGTGTGTGTGTGTGGTGTGTGTGTGTGTGTGTGTGTGTGTGTGTGTGTGTGTGTGTGTGTGTGTGTGTGTGTGTGTGTGTGTGTGTGTGTGTGTGTGTGTGTGTGGTGTGTGTGTGTGTGTGTGTGTGTGTGTGTGGTGTGTGTGTGTGTGTGTGGTGTGTGTGTGTGTGTGTGTGTGTGTGTGTGTGTGTGTGTGTGTGTGTGTGTGTGTGTGTGTGTGTGGCTGGCTTCTGTGCTGCATTGCTGCCCTTCAAAAGCTGGTTAATGTTTAAACAGGTGAGTGGGAGCTCACACACCCACAATTCTCCCACTCCATCACCATGGAGACGTCCCAGTGGCTTAAGAGGCCTAGTGACTTTGAGAAGATTTCTGTCGCTGCGACCTAATTAGAAGGAGTGAAACACAGCTAGAAACACACCCCAGTTAAATGATATCTACGAGTATTTGCAAGTAGGCGGATTTAACCTAAACTGCTTTACTTTAGGGAGATTTAATCTAAGGTGCAAGGCGGGGAAGTAATTGTGCTGTGGAATGTGTGCTGCCAACTCTTAAGGCTTTGCCTAATTTAAGATTATAAAACTGTGTTTTCAAGTAAGCAATCACATACAGTGTTGTTCAATGTACCAGGGAATTATTCCTGAAGTAATAAAACTAGGACAGAATCTTCCCATATGTAACACATGGATTTAAAGCGTGTATTTTCCTGGACTGTTTCCATCTACAGTGTATTTATTGTATTTGTGTGTTCACTTGTGAGTATCGTGGAGTGAAGGATGTGATTAATTCTGTATTTAATGATAACCTGAAGCACCTCCTCGGCCGTGTACAATAAAAACAGTGGGGAAAACATGTTTTTCCCCCTTTCCCCTTAATTTGTATAACTTTACGGCTCCTCTAACAAAATAAACTTTTCCACATGCTCCCCTCACCTGCTGCTAAACCTCAGCTTGTTTTGCATTGTGCATTCAGTTTGTATGTTTACCATTGTATGTTTGTCAAAAATGTCCGTCCACATAATAAATGACCATGTCAACGCCATGAGAAAGCACTTCACGCTCTAATTGAGACTACCTGCAGCAGCTAAATAAAGGTTTTTAAATATAGCACATTCAAAAGCTCCATTATATTGTCATCTCCTGAAATACGGTTGTAGAAGCCGGCATGTTTTAACTATATCTAGCCAAAGATCTAGACACTGCATTGAGAAAGGGGTCACTAGAGACAGTACAGTAAAATTGGGAGTGCGTCAGCTGGCAGGAAGAGGAAACAGAAGGCCGGAGGTGATAGGTGATGTCATCAGTAGAGGCAGGAAGCCCATCTCTATAGGGGGCATTTGGGGCATCCCCATAAAGATGGTCAGCCCATTTACTAATGTGGGACAGGAAAAGTGCTTTGTTGGCAGAAGGCAGAGTCAAATCAAATCCATCTCCAAGGTCTTCAGTAGTTGGCTAAGAGAGTCAGTAAGTATGATCTTTAAAAACTGCTTTTATGATTTAAATTTTAATCTGATGCTTTAGTCTGATAATCTGAAGTAATGCGTCGCCAGCAACGAACGCTTTTTGACGCATACAATTGATGTTTGTTCAAGGAAATGTTTTGACTTGTGAATTAATCACACACAAAAGAATGAATCATACGCAAGAAATCTGAGTCAAAATTGCATATTTTAATCCTGCTGTATTTATCCACCTCAAATCCTTAAATGATGACTACACTGGCCAAACATTAGCAAGAAGACAGTTAGGTCACAGTTGCATTCATCTTACTCATCTGCCCATCATCCAATACAGTCTCTGTTTACCTATCGTGGTCTCCGGGGATATCAGTTTGTGAATGTCCAGGCATGTTTAGCGCTTTGGCAGAGCAGAAGCATCAGACCTGGAAAATGTCTGGAATCTGAGGAGTAGAGTGGGAGGAGATCTCATCATGATAGGGCACAGGCTGGTGAGAGATGGCATTGTTGGCACCGCTCTTACTGTAATTAAAGACCTCCAGCACATCTGGTTATCTGGTTTACCTCACCTTTGTTGGTATGTGTTGGCTACACACAGCCTGCTGATGTACACAGGGCAAATAGGGGTGATAAAGTGGACGTTTTTTAGAACTTCATACTGTATGTGGCATCCATTTTTTCATCTGTCTTCTAAATGTTATGATTCAGCCTTTTTCTTTGACCCAGCTTTGATGACCGAGTTGGATGGTGGTATTTAGATAAACCTCACACGGCATGAAGATAACATTTAAACCCAGCTGACTCCTTACTGAAAACCCTCTCTTGTGACTCACTTAACATGAGATAAGATTGTGCTTTTCCACATACAAAGAAAATGTTTTTCATTTCCTTTCAAAAGTCACTGGGGCATATTGTTCAGCCAGCCTCATTGATGACACAACGTGAGACACCCACACTTTGTGTGTGTGGACACCTCAAAGCCTTCAACCTGCAGCGCTCTTTCATGTCCGATCAGGTTGGGAAACTGCTGTATATTCAACATGTCCAAAGACAATAAGGAAGGGGGACTTCCAAGAAAAGCCCAGCAGTTTTCATTAGATACTGATCTCTTGTGGAGTTGCAGATGGTCGTTTGAGATTATCTCAGCCACTTTTAGTTATAACTATGTTTTTTATTGCGGACATACTAACCCTAACTCTAACCTTAAAGGTCACCTATTATGCAAAATCCACTTTTTCATGTCTTTTATACATCAACATGTGTCCCCTCTGTTTAAAGAGATTCTTAAAGTGTCAGGAAAAAAGATTCGCTCACTTTTTGTCCTGATCCATTTATATAAAAACCTGTCTGAAAATGAGCTGATCAGATTTTGGCCACTTTATGATGTCATAACAATGTTTTGTCTTGTGGAACCATTAGCCAATAACCAACCAAGGTAACCCCCCCCCCCCATCTTATCACCTGAATCTCCTCCTAGAGCACCATTGTGTTCTTTTTAACCAAATATCTCTCAGAGGGGCGTGGGGAGTGGCTCCTTATTTTCATCTAAAGTAACAGACAGAGAATCAGCACTTTTGAAACAGGGCTGAAACAGAGGGGATTATGGGATGCTGCTATGATCTGTTTGGTATTTGGAGCAAAACACTTCAGAGACATGTTTTGTATATATCTGAGACCTATAATATATTGATGAAAAACAGGTTAATAGGGGACCTTTAATAAAAATGTTAGCAGTCTGTAATTGCCAGTCCTGAACACGTTAATTGTACTTAAACATATGAGAGTAATTGTACCCAATGTGAAGAAAAGTGATGTATTTTTACAACATGGCGTGCTTCCCGTCCCTACATCCATGGTCCTGTGTGAGTTCACATCTTTACTGGGAAGGTCAGAGGTCACATTTAGTCACAGTGAGGAGTGGTTTGTCAGGCCATAACCAAGTCTAGCAGGGTGTGTCTGTGGCATTTGTCACAGTTAGAGAGGATATCGGAAAAGTTGAGAAAGACTAGAAATGCCTCAGGGTATCTGGCCTGCGTGTGTGTGTGTCTAATTAGATGGAAGGAGAACTTCCTGCCTACATTATCAAGCAATTAATCATATATTTTCCTACACCGACATCCTTGGAATTTCTTATTTTGAATCCTTTTTATTTGCGCACACAGTCTGACTTGTTTGTCTACTATTTAATTGCTGAGTGGTATTTCGGCATTGTTTTTCACCAAGATCAACTTAAGCTGTCTTCTCTTGACGTGTTTGAAGGTTTAGTTGGGCCCCTTGGGCGTCTATCCTCAATTATTTTTGCCGCTGACAAAAATGTATATGATGCCCTAATTATCGTCATTTTGAAGTACCAAATGTTGGAAATGAATGCCTTTTTAAAAAACATTTTTAAAATCCGATTTGAATCATAAGTTTGCCAGTTATACTATTTTAAGTGTTTTGCTTACGTGCTGACAACATTTAGCATTTGAGAATGTCTGCCTTTCTTGTCAAATAAATAAAACAAGTTTAGTAGCATTTTTTTTCTTTTATATACAGTAGTTTTACATTTATAAATTGATAAAAAAGGTATTGTTTGGTATTACTAAGGGTAATTACTTATCGTTTTTGTACAGTAAGACTGATGCTGCCGTTTGTGTTTGCTTAAGCAGCAGTGACCGTTATTTGAGCATTAAAGTGCACCTATCATGCTATTTTTAGGCAATAGCATAGGTCTCAGATATATAAAAATATATAAATAACATGTCTCTGAAGTGTTTTGCTGAAAATACCAAACAGATCACCCATTCTAGCCATGCCTCATATCCCTCTATTTCACTTCCTGTTTCAAAAGTGCTGATTTTGGGTATAAAGCTTTAAAAAAAAAAAAAAAATTGATAAAAGAAAAAGGAGGGGGCTGAGCTCATGCGGGACCCGGCAGAGTTTACTGTCTAAACTAAATACTGCCGTGATGAAACGCCATATCATGGATTATCAAGGATTATTTCTGAAACAGTATGGAGCTCAAAGGCTTTCTCTCTTGCCGGTTATACCACAAGGTGAGTTCCTTTTTATTTCCTGCTTCTTCACACACATGCTCTCCAGTACAGGTTAGCTCTGAGTGTTAGCGATGCTAATGTGAACACCGACCATATTACGTCCAAAACAGTCGGGCATTGTTTCTGATAGCAACGTTTCTGATAGTGCCGTGGGTCCACATTTCCGATATTACGTCATATCGGACGCAAATCTGGATCAGCTCCGTTGTACCCCTGTTTTTAGAGATTTGGGTACGGAGGAAAAGAGAGAGGGTTTTATTTTCTGACGCTGCGTGAGTTCCCCGACACGCCGGGGACACATGTTTATGTGTAAAAGACATCAAAAAGTGCATTTTGCATGATAGGTCCCCTTTAAGACGAGCATCAAAACACATTGTATCTCTTTCTTTCATTAGTTTTTTATTGGAGAGAAAAAAAGCCTCTGTTTTTCCACTTTTGATTAAATAAAAACATCACCGTGGATTTTGTTACCATCTTCTTCTTTCTACCAACATCTTCCTATTTGCCATACAGATATGAAATCTTAGATTTAATTTTTATAGCTTTCTGCAGGAAAATATTCTTATTTCACAATGTATTCCCTAACTAAAGTGCATTCAATAGTTAATATCAAAAAGGGTTAAATGGTCACACCAGGACACAAACAGGTGATCTTATATTTTGCATTTCAAGGTTCAAGGTTCAAGGTTCTTTATTGTCAATCTGACATAGCTACAGAGTAATTATGCAGTTGAAAATCTTATGTCACAGGCTTCTCCAACAATGCAACATAATAACATAATAACAATAAGAGCAAGAGCAATACAAAAATAATAATAGTTATAAAAATGAAATAAAGTTATGATGTGGAATAGTGCAGTACGAGTCTATATACAAGTTATTGGAATGATATATATATATTAGGTATTAGATACATATTACTGAGTAGCAGATGAATGTTTGATGTTGTTTCAACAGTTCAATTTTTTAACAGTCTCACTGCCCGCGGGAAGAAACTGTCTCCGAATCTTCTTGTCCTTGCCAGGATGCTGCGGTACCGCCTGCCAGACGGCAACAGAAAGAACAGTTTGTGGCTGGGGTGATGGGGGTCTTTGATAATCCGTAGTGATTTCTTCCTGAGCCGCTGGGAGTAAAGGTCCTCCATGGATGGCAGCTCCGTCCTGGTGATGTGCTGTGCAGTTTTCACCACCCTCTGTAAAGCCTTACGATCGAGGTCGGTGCAGCTGCCGTACCAGGCCGTCATGCTGCCAGTGAGGATACTCTCTATCGTGCACCTGTAGAAGTTGCAGAGTATCCTGGGATCCATTTTGAACCTCCTCAACCTGCGGAGGAAGAAGAGCCGCTGTCGAGCTTTCTTGGTGATGGTGGTGGTGTGAAGAGACCATGTCAGGTCCTCAGTGATGTGGACCCCAAGGAACCTGAAGCTTTTGACTCTCTCCACCGTAGTCCCATTGATGGCGATGGGGGCGTGTCCCTCTCCCTGCTGCTTCCTGTAGTCCACAATCAGCTCCTTTGTTTTGCTGATGTTGAGATGGAGGTTGTTATCCTGGCACCAAGATGTCAGGTTTTCGACCTCCTCTCTGTACGCCGTCTCGTCATCGTCTGTGATCTGGCCGATGACGGTCGTGTCATCAGCAAACTTCACGATGGTGTTGGAGCTGTGTGTGGCCACGCAGTCGTGGGTGAACAGGGAGTAGAGGAGAGGGCTGAGCACGCAGCCTTGAGGGGCTCCGGTGTTGAGGATCAGGGTGGAGGATGTGATGTTTCCCAACCGCACTGCCTGGGGTCTGCCCGTCAGGAAGTTCAGGATCCAGTCACAGAGGGCGCTGTTGAGCCCGAGGTCTCTGAGCTTGATGGCCAGCTTGGAGGGCACAATGGTATTGAATGCTGAACTGTAGTCAATGAACAGCATTCTCACATATGTGTTCCTGTTCTTCGGGTCCAGGTGTGAGAGGGCAGTGTGGAGGGTGAGGGCTATGGCGTCGTCTGTGGACCTGTTTGCTCTGTAGGCAAACTGCAGGGGGTCCAGAGATTCAGGGAGGGAGGAGGTGATGAATAATTTGACTAACCGCTCAAAGCACTTCATTATGATGGAGGTGAGTGCTACTGGGCGGTAGTCGTTGGGGCAGGTGATGATTGTCTTTTTGGGGACAGGAATGATGGTGGAGTGTTTAAAACATGTGGGGACTGCAGACTGCAGCAGGGACCTGTTGAAGATGTCTGTGAACACCTCTGCCAGCTGAACTGCACACACCCTGAGAACACGGCCAGGGATGCCATCAGGTCCAGGAGCCTTGTGTGGGTTAACCCTTTTAAAGGATTTACACACATCTGCCCTATTTAAAACAAAAGGGCAGTGTAGCTCCTGGTCCCTCTGTACCTCCACAGCCTGGCTGCTCTCAAAGCGTGCAAAAAAACTGCTATTTCTCATATAGCTTTGTAGTGACATCCAAGGTTTCCTTTTGCCACTATAGAGTGGGGTTGACGACATACATCAGGGTCTCATACACAGCGGCTGTCCTCAATTGCCTCACTTAAATAAACACCAGAAGGTACAAGAAAACAGATCATATTTACGATTTCAAATAAACAATAATTTCATCAAAAGATATTCACCATGGCAATATAAATCATTTTCCATCATTAATTCATTTATCAAATTATGAATCTAAATAATAACTTTGAGTTCATTGTGGCTCTAACACACCAGGACACAAACAGGTGATCTTATATTTTGCATTTCTCATATAGCTTCACAGTTATTATTGTGTAGTATTGTGCAGCCACCTGACACTGATTTCATCCTGCAACTGATACACTAAAAGCCTACACTTATGAGAAACAGTGTGTTGTGTCAGTGTGTGTGTGTTTGTTGCTTCATTGCTGAGCTTGTGTATTGTCAGTGAGTGCCTGTGGGTTTGTTTGTGCAGCGTTGTGCCCTTGTGATTGAAAGGTAGCATGTCACATCGTGTTGGGCCTCATGAGTCTGCCTCAAGGCAACAAGTCATCCACGTGTAACTCTGAAAGGTCTCAACATGCCTCTACCTCTGCCTCACTGGGAACATTTGACTGGTATCAGAAAGTAGCCTTGTTAAGGATGCTCTAATGTTATGTGGTACTACAATGCCTTACTGTATGTGGTGTGTCAGTGGGTTAGCTGGCATCCTCTTTTATGTGTCACTAGTTAAAGGTTAGACTGTGAAAGAATAAAGAATGTGAGTTAGCTATTAGTCGACATGTGTGTGTTTACACAGCTAGCCTTTCCCAGGTGCTATACGATCCCTAGGATTACAGCAGAGGGGTTTACACACACACACACACACACACACACTCACACTCACACTCACACTCACACTCACACACACTCACACACTCACACACTCACACACTCACAGCAGCACAACCACAAACCCTACCCCCCGAAAGGAAGAGAGGTGGGGAGACAGAGTGGGAGGGGAAGTATAGGGAGATAACAGAGGAAGGGAGGGAGAGGTGAGTGTGAATCCAGCAGCAGGCAGACTGCAGCTCACCTCCGCTGCAAAGACTTCACAGGACGCAGCACACAGGGAGGCTTTGATTTTGGAATATCTCCTAAAGTATCCGCTTGGGTCTGAATGAACTGCTTTCTCCTAACTAACCTTGTAAAATGGTGGGACTCTCATCCACTGCTTCTGTTGAGGGTAAGTGTGGAAGCCTTTGCAGATTGTCAAGATATTAACGCAGCAGGTATCTGAAGCTTAAGAAGGATTTGTTAATACATTCAGGACAATGGAAAGACACACAGGCTGGGGAGGAGTTGTAAACAGGAATCGGGTGATGGTTACTTTTTTGCAAGCTTGCTGAAACAGTAACAAAGATGGAATTGTTGAGAAAGCAGCAACTTGAGTCAGATATTGAAACACTGTCATTTTTAAAGCCACCAGAGAGTCTTTGTGGGATGCAAATCCGTATTTGATTAGCTTGGAATGTCTGCCTGCAACAATATTGTGAAATTGTGTCACTTTCTTCATACTGGGGAGCTGTTTCTCTGTGTGTGATGTGTGGCAACATAAGTAAGCCCAGCATGAAGAAAACTTTTGGAATGAAAAGGAGGGAGCGGAAAAAAAAACCTGTGCACCCGATTCAGGTCACATTCATCTTCATATCAACGTTTGTTGGACATGTTGGCACAGGTGCTCCACTCTCTGACATTACTCACCCCCCCCCCCCCCCCTTACTCCCTCCATCAGGTTGTACAGACGTTCCGCTAACGCAAGCCTCTTTTAAAAGGTCTGAGTCCGCACTGTTTAACAACTTCTCTCTATTGATGCGCACAAACACACTTTGCAGAGTCTTGCACTATTAACAAGGTGAGGAATGTGTCCAGTGTTTAACAGCAATTGTCATACAAGTGAGAGGAGGTAAATGTTTGAGCTCTGAATGGCTACACATTCCTGCATGGTGCACCGGCTGCACCCGCCTTTGTGCTCTATTGATGTCTTCTCTGATGCACTGAAAGATTATCTGGATGTAGACTCATGATTTGGGTTGTCCTTCGACCGGATTTCAATTTCTTTATTCCCCAAGATTCTGTTGAGGTTTTCAAATTTACTTTGAATGTCTGTCGTTATTATTTATGATGTCATCCCCTTAAGAAATCCCTTTCCTGTAGTGTGTTGTGTTGTATAGGATTTTGTTCATGTAAATGGTCTGCAGAAGCAAAGATCCTGGAGAGGGAGTTTCTCTCTCACACACTCCCAAGCCCCCCCCCACCCCCCCCCCCGCCTGAAACGCCTCCATTAGACTCCTTTGTTTACTTCCATAACATAGTGACAACACTATTTAACACTCACACTTGAACACATTGAACGTGAAAGGCTAAAGGGCGGGACATCTCTAAGCGGTTGACCAATCACAACAGAGCCGGCCAGCTAACCAATCAGAGCAGACTGGGCTCTGGGTTCAGACAGAGGGTGAAAAGAGGTGCTGCAGAACAGGCAGTATGAGACAAATAAAGAGCTTTTTGAACATTAAAGCATGTAAACATGTCACAGTAGAAGCACAACATCAACGTGTTTTTTTTTATTATTCAAAACTAATTTTATTGATTCATTCAAATTTTGATTTAGAATTGAAATATCAATATTTTAAATACAGTAAAGCTTAAAGCTTCAAAATGTTCAGTACAGCCCTAGTTTTCCTTCTTGTAGCTGCAAATGTTGTAATTTCACCCCGGGTCTGCCTCAAATCAAAGCACATCCAACCTGTTTTCATGCAGCTTTATCATCTTATGCTCATGTGTAGTTTCCCTCAGTGTTCGGCTCACAATCTGTTTTATCTGGCTTTGAAAGACATCAAAGACCCACATCGCCCGCACACAAACACACACAAAATTGCAGCAGAGATTTAAAGGATCATGTGCTGTTTTCGAAGTTTGTGAGTAGTGTGGTGTTGATTATAAAGCCATAGCTGGAGACTTAAGGGTGGTTTTAAGGGCTTCACGTGCCAAAAACTACGTATTAACCCCTCGTTGCACATTTTGGCACAATAACACTGTAATCGTCGAATCGGATAACGCGCTTTTTAGAACGCCGATCCAAGTGTAATAGTGAAAAAGCTTTATCACCCCGTTCACGCCAACTCCTCGAAAGCTACGCCTTGATTTCTTAGTTGTATTCGATGTAATGCTGACTGGTGTGAATGTCAGCCTCTCTGCTGTGAATGAGTCACGCTGGGGGTACAGTTCTGTTTTCTGCTCGGTTAGGGGAAGTCCAGTGGTGCGCTACAGCCAGAATCCAAACAGCTGGGACCTCTGGCAGAGAGACAGCGCTCAGCAGGCCAAAACATCCCCCTCACATGAGTTTCCTCTCTCTCCCCTGACCCCCACGTCCTTATTTCCCTCGGGTGAATCGGATCTTAATGAGCAGACATTCCAGGTCCCGGCACGGATTAATTCCTCATGCCCTCTTCTCAGAGTGCGAGCGGGCTTTTATTACAATAGAAGGAAACCGCAGTCGTAAAGAAGTGGTTGAACAGACGCAGGCCAGCACACACCTACTGTAGGTCAACTGTAGCCTTGGCAGAGCAGTGGGAAGCCCATAGGAAGACCCACCTCAGGAAAGTATGTCTGTCTTTAAGGAGTGGGAGCAGTCTGAAATGTAGAACAAATACCACATTCATCTCCCAGATTATCAAGGCTTTTTTCAGTCAGTGGTGATTACATACAAGATTGTGCTGTCAGAGTGAAATATCTAAGAGTCCAACTTTCTGCCTAAAGTCATTTAAATGCTCCTCAAACTGGCACAAGGAGAGGGATCCCTCCTCTGTTGCTCTCCCTGAGGTTTCTCCCATGTTCCCCTTTAAACTGTGGGGTTTTCTTTGGAAGTTTTTCCTTGTACGATGTGAGGGTCTAAGGACAGAGGGTGTCGTATTGTCATACTGATATTCTGTACAAACTGTGAAGTCCACTGAGACAAATGTAACATTTGTGATATTGGGCTATATAAATAAGCATTGATTGATTGATTGAGGTGTGCATGTTTTTCATAATAATTAGATTCTTGATAAATCGATATACTGAAACATTGAAAACACATAAGATGGATAGATTTGTTTTACTTGCGCTTTAATATGTGGCAATTGCTATCTCATTTAAGTTCACTCAATGTTTTCTGTGTGTTTCTATGTCATTTTTAATACATACCTTGATATTTGAAAGGGTTTCAAATCTAATTTCTCATAATGTTACATTGGCAATACATGATTGCTCATTTTAATTTTTTCCACTTCATTTCCTTTTGAATGTCTGACAATCTCAGTGTTTTTTGAATGTCTACCACCTCAAAAAGAATAATGTTTTAATGTTAAAATTATCGTTTTTATGGTAAATGGTTACTACTGTCATTCCTGGTGTTTTTCCCAACTAGCTAAAATAGGAAAATGTGCAGTACAATACATTTTGTTATATTCATCTTTCATTTTAAATGGTATGGAAAAGTTTGGTGTAGAACATGGAGTCGTACATTGACACTGGTCCCGGTGTTGTATTGAAGTATTTTGAGTATTGTGGCAACACGGGTTGTGTAGGTGTGTTTGTTTACCTGTTGCCATATGATCGCCCGCCAAATAAAGACTTTTCTGGCTCAGCGGCTGTCCCGCGGCTGACCCCAGAAAAATGCACGGTTCAGAAGGTTTAATGTAGCTGGACTGTGAAAATGTTTGCAGGGGAGAGGGGGGCTGAGAGGGAGAGATGGAGGGAGAGAGGGGGGTGAGGCAGACAAGTGTGCCAGCAGTGACTCAGCCAGTTGTCAGGGTTTTTCTGGGGATTTTCAGGATTATAGAGGTAGATAAATGGGTATTAGAACAGCATGTTTTAACAATACAGAGTGTAGAATACAATGCAGCTATGAAATGAGCAGAAAGAGTCAAGAGGCTTTGCTTGTGTCTGGAAGAAAATCTGATAAAGGTGGAATCCAAACACAGAGGAAGGTTGCAGACCTGTTCTCAGGATGTCCAGCAGCTGGGGGAAGGACACGGTTTATTTAAGTTCTGCTCTGAAAACAGGGAGTGGACCAGATCAACATGATGTGTGGATCATATGTTCCTATAAGCCGGGTCCTCAAAGTGTTGCAGAACATGGAAAGCCGAGTGAAGAATGTGTGTTGCAGGAGGTCTGCCATGTGAGCCAGACTTTAAAATCTCTCCACTGTGAGATAAGGATCAGGTGCTCGCTGCTACATTTGGCTCGCTCTGGGTTCTGTAAAGTAGGAATTCAGTTGTTCCTGTCAGAAGCCTTTAACATCTTTACAGTTTCTTGCAGAACAGTTAATCTACCTTCTTTGCAGTGAGATCGACAGTTGATTGACATTTTGGATTGGTGCCCATCAGTCTGAGCCAGCAACATTTCAGAGCTGCTGCAGAAAGAACACGTTTTCTTTTCTTGTTGTTCTTGAAAGACTGTTCTCTGTAGGGCGACAACTAATTCAATATTTGTATTAGCGATTCATCTGCTGATTATTGTCCATGGTTTTCTCAAAGTCTTATGTGATATCTTTAAATGTTTTGTTTTGTCAGTCTGAAACTCTTAAGATATTCCAGGAGTAATGCGATAAACATCCATTATTTGAGAAGCTGAAAAAGCATTTCTGCCATTTTTCATGACGATTAAACGATGAATGAATTATTAAGTAGTTACAATGTGCTAATTGTTGCAGCTATAGTTCCTTTTTTGTGTTCTATGCAAAGAGGTGTGATTTTTGGTAGCTTCACTTCCACTTTTTCTTGAGGTTAATGAGCAATTAGCAAATCTGTTTCCTGTCACACCATCTTTATGTGGTTGTTGAGTCTGGCTAGTATCAGAGCGAGGAGAGGAGGAGGCTGCGTGAGATTGACATTGACAAACTGTGAAGTAAAGTGTCAGAAAATGAAAGAAAGACACGGAAAGCAAAGCCGAAAGAGACTGTCTGACACACAGCCCTTTGGTTTGTTTAGACCTGTCCGTCTGACCTTTGCCCTCTCTGCTGATAAACTGAACCCGCGCCCCCCCCCCCCCCCCCCCCTGTCTGTGCAGCGATGGAGGTGTTGGTGAGTGAGCTGGGCGTCCTGCTGAAGATGCTGGACCAGGAGAACCTCAGCTCCACCACGCAGGAGAAGAAGACCTCCGTGTGGAACCTCCTGCAGCAAATACAGCCATCGGGTCAGTAAGAAGAGGATAAAAGTCCTAGTTTGTTTCATTTCAACTCTACACATACAAACACGCACGACACTCGTCATTTTAAAGGGTCTCTTTCCTTGCCTCCAGTTTCAGGAACAGACTACATCTACATGAATTCAGCTGTGTTCAGAAATGGCACCAGCTTCGTAGAGTCTCTCTTTGAGACCTTTGGTGAGTCTTTGTTGCTGTAAAATGTGCTCCTTTCCATATAAATACTCTGCAGACATCATGTTCTCTTTATATATAAGTGTCAGTTTAAATATACATTATTGTGTCTTGCAGACTGCCAGCTTGGGGACCTAAAGGATGTGACAGACGATCCGAAAGAAGACAACAACACACAAGCTGACACTTTAAAACAGGCAAGTGGCAAATATATAGTTGATTTCTAACTGATCCTTTCCCAGAAATCTACATTACATGTGTGGGACGCGTCGTTTCAGCACTCACCATCCAAATTCAACATTGCAGAGGACCATTACACCTCTAAATGACTTGTGGAGGAAAAGCGAAGAAAAACATAGATTGTATTCCATGTTGCGGGGCTTTCCCATGCACACATGCTCATCACTCTGCAAGCTGTTGAAGGAGTTAAGATGTAGGGACCCGCCCAGAGCCCATGTGTCTAATTTATGGATATCATTTAAAGGGTTTTTCTTTGTATCGCTTTGATGATGTAGTTCTGAGGCTGTGAAATACAAATTCTTTCTTGGTCATGAGTGAAATTTGAGAGTTGTGTTTGTGTGTTTCGTTTCGTAGGACTGTGCAGACTCCCCTGCCCCGCACTCCACTGACTCCCCTCCCCCTCTGCCCACCACGCCTCCCCCCGAGGAGTATTACGAGGAGGCCGTGCCCCTCAGTCCTGGCACGTTGCCCGAGTACATCATCACACGAGGTCAGCATCTTCCCGCTCTGTTGCACTCAGTGCTCTTAGTGTCATGTTGCTGTTAAAACCCTTTAGACAGTAATTACAAAGTACAAGTTGCATTCAAATACATCACGGAACATAAGGAGTAATTAGTGATTTTTTTCCTTCCATTTACAGTCAGGCCTAGCCCTCCCAACTCTATCGAAGATGGTTATGAAGACGCCGAAAGCAACTACCCCACTACGTGCATCAACACACACCGCAAAAACTCATGTAAGTTGAAAAGAAAGTGAACAATATAACACCAAAAAAACGGTCTTTTTCAACAAATAAAACACTTTTCCTTCTCTGTAATTTCCCCACCAGACAATGACTCTGATGCTCTGAGCAGTTCCTACGAGTCCTACGAGGAGGATGAGGAGGAGAGGAGCCCCAGCGTCAGACTCACTCATCAGTGGCCCTCGGAGGAGAGCTCCATGCCCCCTGCCCGGGACTGTCGCATCTGTGCCTTCCTGCTGCGCAAGAAACGATTCGGCCAGTGGGCCAAACAGCTCACTGTCATACGTGATAACAGACTACAGGTGAGAAGTTGTTCAACTAAGTAAAAGCCCTGACACCAAGCTGATTATCGTCCGTCTGTCAAGCTGGAGACATCGATGAACGTCTGTCCGCCATGTTTTTGTGGTGTTTCCTGCACTTTTAGCATTTTCTTTACGCAGATTCCAACATACTCCAATGCCTTTATTACTTGCTGAATTGACAGCGGAAGGGGATGACTCTGATTGGCTGTTCAGCTCAGGCTGATCAGTGCACATTAAGAGAAACGGATGCGAGGATAAATAACACAACACTCAAATCAAGAGGGAATACATAGACTTTCATCTTCATCTTATCAAATCATCCTAATACACAGCTCTTTTTGAAACGATATCAAGTGAAAATGGCTGGCAAATGCTGCTTTGTTTAAATGTTTGTAACATAATAACAGCTTGTATATATATATACTGCTGGATTCTTTGGGGATTTCCATTTTAGAATGATGATCATGCAGACAGGAACGTATGTGATTGATGGCTGTTGTCTTTGTTGTGTGTTCAAGTGCTATTTTATGGCGAAAACAAAGGCATCGCGAGTGCAACAGTTGACTCTTACGCAACGTGTTTGTTGATCTTGGCTTAGTGTGTCAGGGCCTTATTCTTCAGCATGCATTTAGGAAACCATAAACAACCTCTTCTTCAACTTCCTTTTGTTATGTGTGCTCTTTTGTGCAGTGCTATAAGAGCTCTAAGGACACATCCCCCTGTGTGGACATGCTGCTGCCCCAGTGCACTGTGGTCTACGCACCCAAAGACAGCAAGAGGAAGCACCATGAACTCCGCTTCACTCTGCCCAATGGAGATGCACTGGTGCTGGCCGTACAAAGCAAGGAGCAGGCTCACAGATGGCTTAGGGTGAGCTACACTTTGAAAGTACAGTCATGCATGTAATACACACCAATACGGCCATCAATCATGTCGACAATCACTGGAAGTGGGTTTGACGATGTGGAAAAACAAACCTCAGAGAGTCCCGAGTGACACGTGTGAAATATCTCCCCGCAGGTTGTTAGAGAGGTGAGCGGTCAGAGCGCTGGGCCTGAGGAATCTGCGTCTCCCATCATTCCAAGAAAAACTGAACTTGACAAGGTAAGTGCATAAGAGAGGATGTTTGTGTCTGTTGGTTATTCCCAAGACATCATTTATCTTTACAGCTGAGGTGAGGACAAGTTGGTGGCAAGCAGCAATTGTGTTGTCACCGTCAATTCTCTTAAACAATTGTTTGGCTCAATGCAGTGCGCAGTGAAACCTGTATTTGGCTCGCAGAGAATATGTAGCGTAATTAGGTGTTAAGGCAGCAATGACAGGGGTGTTGGTGTTGGATCAGACACATCCTCTTTACCTGTCAGAACACACACAGCAAAAATCCCTTTTATGAAAGAAAGCATAGAATGCAAAGAGAAAACGAAAAAGGACGAGTCTTAATATGTAATTATGTAAGATAATGAAAGAATACATGGAATCTTGCTAACGAATTACAGTTATTTATCTCTTAAGCTCTCTTCTAGTTTGTTCTTGGCAGGCAGACTGATCCTGTGAAGGACTGCTTTTGTAAGTCTAAACCAGTTGTTGGTATGCTTCTTCCTCAGAGGCTTTCTGCAGAGAGGAACACCTCAGACTCAGACAGTGTGGGTGTGTCGACTGGAGAGCACTGCAGAGAGAATGGTGAGACAGAGACACACACAGCCTCAAATCAATACAGCAGACGGAAACATGTTAACTCAAAGTCCACTTACTAGGTTTACAACTGCTTCTTTGCCCAATTGTTTTCACATAACTTATTTTCAATAGTCCATAGTCTAGTGAAATGTATTTTGCCACATCTTATTTGTATATCTTGAATTACAGTTTCCAGACACCAAAGATACATTTGGACAAAGGTCAACACTTTAATCCTTTTGTTTTTGATGTAGGCAAGGTGAAACGGGGAGCTTTCGCTGCAGGCCGTAAAATCACTCGTATCATCAGCTTCTCCAAGAAGAAGCCCCCTCGTCCAGGTGACCCCCGGACCTCATACAGCGACCCTCGGCAAGGTCAGACTCTACTTCACTTAACCTGTCTACATATCCTAAGGTCTTTAAGCCTCTTAAATCTTCAGACACAGCATTTGAAAGCCTCTGAATACCATTGACATCTGACAGCCATTGCCAGAGGCATAATGTGTTTCAGTTGGCTGTCCATCATATTCTTGTCAACGTCATATATCAGTTATGCCTTGAGGAACATTTTATTTGGTCTTTGGCAAAAAAACTTCCACTTGGACTGAAGGATTAAATTATCTGTATTTGATGGTCAATGGTCACTTAAAAAAAAAATGAGCTTGTTATTTCAATTTCATACATTTCTTTTAGGATAAAATGATGACATTTTAGACAGGCATGGATGTTAACTTAAACTGAACTGGTTTGTAGAGGCATACTTTGGTAAGGCGATCATTCTAGATACTCATCCATCTTTTCCCTCCTTACCATGCAGGCTATGTGTCGGTGCTGGTGCATCAGGTGTGGCGGGAACAGTGGTGCCGTGTGTGCAAAGGCTCCCTGCACTTTTACAATGACAAAGGAGACTCTCGGACGTCCCTGCCTTCACTTCCTCTCCACGGCTGTGAAGTGCTCCCGGGGCTTGGACCCAAACATCCCTTTGCCTTCCGAATCCTGCGGAACAACTCAGCGGTGGCTGCTCTGGAGGTAACAAACTGACCGTTTGTTCCTCATTTAAAGCTGCTCTGCACTAATCAATACTTTTATTCTAACAGGTCTAAAATGTGTTCAAAGGGGTCACTCTATTTGAAGAACACACCATCACTTGATACCACACTCACACAGTTTGCTGTATTTTAGTGTCTTTCAGCTATTTGTTTTTGAGTAACTTCCAAATGAAAAGCTTATTTGTTTGTCTCTTTTTAGGCTAGTAGCTCTGAGGAACTTGGACGGTGGCTTGGAGTCCTCTTGGCAGAGACAGGCTCTTCGACAGATCCAGAGTCACTGCATTACGACTATGTTGACGTGGAAACCATCGCTAACATCCGCGACGCTGCGCGGCATTCCTTCCTGTGAGTGAGACAAAGATGGGGGAAGTGGGAATTTTAGGACGAGGTCAAAGCAAGGCCAGTGACCAACGCAAAGATGTTGAGACCAAATAAAGATTAACATCTCCTTTTCTCTAATCCTAGATGGGCCACATCTTCCGTCGGTAACTCTACAGACTGCAGAACATATGATGAGGTCCCTAATGAGGACATGCAGGTAGGATATGTTTAGTTAAACATAGGTGTAATTCTTTACTTTGATGTGACAAGATTAGCGGCTGCATGTCTGTGTGTGTGCAGCTGTTTGGGACTGTCCCTGTCTGAATATGACACTCCATATCAGTCACTGGAACAGACAGACAGTGCTCTGTTACGTGCCTATCAATGACTGCTTTTTGTAAGCCAGAGAAAAAGCAGTGTGTGGGCATGGGAGAGGGGGGGAAAAGACCAAAAAAAAAGAAAAAGCGATCTAACTGGTGACAGGAAGGCAAGAGGTCATGGAAGTTTTATAGCCTGTAAACTCCTTTCCTAACCCCACTGACATGCACTTAAACACTTCACCACCTAAAGCCACAAACATACACACCTCAGTGGTCTCATACCAATAAATCTGAACATTAGTATATTGCTTAGCCTAATATACAAACTTTGCCGTCTTTTTCCTCCTCCGTCCTCATCCTTTTTTCTGCATCCTCCCACATCTGTCATGTCCCCCCACCCCCTCTCTACTCCACCCAGTCAGGAGAGAACCGCAGGCAGCAGTCTGGGAATCAAGGGAAGCGGCGCTCAAGTTTCTCCAGCAGTGACTCTGACAGAACCAAGCCTTTAGTCTCCCTCAAACGAACAGGCTCAAGTAAGTGTGTTTAGTTGGTTTTCCAAAATACCATATAACCTATATTAAGTTATGAAGGATTATTTGTTTGAATCAAGTCTTTGTATAGAGTCTAATGCCTAGGTTGTGTATATATATTTTGTGAAGAATAGAGGACCCAAAATGTATCCCTGTGGAACCCCTTTGTTAGAGTTGACCGTACACAACTTCAGTAACATATCGTGATCCACTGGCATTACAGCATTACGTCAGATAAATTAACAAAGCTGCACGAATATAGTTTTTATCCAAAGTATTCAAATTATCATTCACAACCAACCAAACAGCTAATATCCTATATAAGCACAGCCGGACCAAATATTTGTAGAAGCTTCCCTTTTTATCAGCTTTAAGCCCCTCTCCCTCTTCCATATGTCTTTCCTTAAATACAATAAATAAAAAAGTAGGAGCAGTCTGCTTCCCTTCAAGGGAACAAGAATAATACAGATGGCACTTCTTAATATACTGTAGTTGTGTGTCTCACAGGAGTTAGATTGCAAAGCTCTATTTTTACTGTAGCATACTCTCTTCATAGACTCCTCATAACATTTGAGCTTTTTTAAGGCTCAATATTCCCCTTTTCCCCCTCTCCTCTTAATCATCTTCTCACTGTCCATCTATAATCTCTTCCCTCTTCACTTACATCTACAATTTGTTTCCCCGTGTCAGTTGGCCTCCACCATGCAGAAAGGAATTGGGCGTCCTTAGTTTAGGAACGTGATATTGGCGTGGTCGGCTGTATCACGTATCAGTGTTGTTTCACAGGCCTTCACTGTGACGTTCTGACACATCAAAGAGCCAGCGCTCTCCACGGCTGAGAGCTTCCGGATGTAACCTGAGATTTACTGGACACTCACATTAGATCCGCTGTCTTGCCTCCTGACCTCTCCCTCTGCAGGAGAGCGTGTGTCTGTTTACCTTTTATTCATGCATCGTATCTTTGTGTCCTCCCCAAAAATCTTCTTTGAATTATGGAAGAGGTCGAATGTGTGTGCTTTTCTCTCACGTGAAAGATGCGTCATACTAGATTTATTTAGGACAGGCAAAAGAAATCGCTGATAATGTTCTGTCTCCTTCCCATAACCCCTGCCCATTTAACCCCTCACCTTTGCTCTCTTCTGACATTTTCACATAGATGAAAACCAATATGGCAGGTATGGGAAAACGCGAGCGGATGAGGATGCCAAACATTACCTGAAAGAGAAGGAGGATCTGGAAAGAGAGAGGGATGGGATACGAAATGCACTTGTGACCCTCCGTAAGGAGAAGAGAGAGCTGAAGGAAGAGCTGAAGACCGCCTCTGGTAAAGAGACACAAAGCAAATCAAACATCAGTTGAATTTCTTCAAGTCTGCTGCCTTTCAGTGTCCAGATACTGACATGTGTTACTGTAAGCATCATAGCTATTATATAATACCATAGACAATTAGAGGCACCAAGTCTCCAAAGCAAAATGGTTTGTTTGTAAGTTATATTTTTCTTATTTATCTGCACTTTAATCAGAAGGCTTGAATATGAATTAGACATTCCTTGTCCTGTCTCTGACCCCGTAGTCTGACCTCCATTATTAGAGGGCCATGTGAGTAGACTAATTCCCTACAGGGACGACTAAAACAACTAATTGCTTTTGATAATTAAACCAAAAACATGGCTGTGAAATCTTTTTCGAATCAAATTAATTTCCTGTATTTCCACATAGCATGTTGAAGAAATATTCAGATCTTAAATCTGAAAAAAGTACATGTAAAATAATTACCTTTCAGGAAAAAGTACAAAAGTAGAAAAAGCAGAAATAGTCATTAAGAAAAGAGCCATCATCCCGCTGTAAATACAATTTTAAAGGATACGGTTTTTCTTTCTTTGAGGGGTTAAATATTCTTCCAGTTTATAAAATGTTTGTGTAAAATGTTTAATCTGAGATGTAACTAGTATCTTTAGCTGTAGTGAAGTATAGAAGTAGAATATTTTCAGTTTGCAATGTCGCGAAGCACAGGTATTAAGCAGTATAACATGGAATCACTCATTTCAAGTAAAAATACCCAAACCTGTATTTACAACCACTGCATTCTTGAGTAAATGTACTTTGTTTGGTTGACGATAATTGCTTTTCTGATCATTGTTTGTCTCATCGTGTTGCTGTGTTGATATGTTGCAGAGAGGAGGGTGTCCTCCCTGAACAAGCGTGTGTCCCAGCTAGAGGACACCTGTCGAACCAAAGAGGCGGAGAGGGTGGACCTGGAGCTGCGGCTGACTCAGGTCACAGAGAACCTGAAGAAGAGCCTTGCTGGGGGAGCTCTGGGTGCGCCTGTTGAGGCTAAACCCCCACTTAAGGTATATATCTTGCTTCATGTGTAAGGACGCACAAACACATGTTAAACGTGGTATATTTAATGATTTGCCTTTACTTTCTGTGCAGGCCTCCAGCAAAAAGAAACAGAATATCTACAGTGATGCTTTACCAGTAAACTGTGCCTCAGAGATGCGTCGGAGACCTCCATCTGTTTACGCTTCTTCTGGAACTGTCATGCAGAAAGCAAAGGTAGCTGCTCAGTAACTCTCACTGTGACTTTCATGAACAATACCCAAGCCTGTCATCAGGGGCAGGTTTCTCTCAGGATTCTAGGGTCACAACAGCGTGTGTCATCGTCTAATGGGTTTTCACGGTTCACACATATATAGAAAGCCACTTTGGATATTCACGATTAAGTGCCGGAATGGTACTTTAAGGGGTTATCCATCAAAATGATTCTATACATAATTGTGAAGCCATTTCTTAAAGGCTAACAAGTTTAAAGATAATTTGTTTTAACAATATTGTTTATCTTTTTTTGTTGGCATTTGCAATTTTTTACGAGTAGACTATCAAAACCAAAGTTCTTTAATAATGCTCTATTTATTTTTGCTGTTTCTTTGTTGACTTGTACGTTTCAGCTGCACCTGCTTTCGTGCTGTTACTGAATCTCCTACATGTTTTTACCTTTACAGGAATGGGAATCAAAGAAAGCAACCTAAGAGCAGCATTGTGGAGAGGACTGGAAGAGAGAGATCATGGACGTCAGGATGTTGTTACTGTGAAATTCAATCTCTCTAAGGATATCCTTCCATCTACTGTACAGCCCAAAGCAAAGACTTTTCAGAGGAATAAAACTGTAATGAAAGAATTTGCCAGCAGGTGGAGGTACATCTCTCTGAATATTTACTCTTCTGTCTCCCTTAAAGATGTTTTCTAAATTTGAGAATCCAAGGACACTCACAAGTCTTTGTCCAAGTGATTTCATTGTATTTTGTGAAAATGTGGCAAACAGGAATGAGGGTTTATGGCAGAAAGACTCAAGAGAAGTGAATTGTGTTGTAAAGGAGGGTTAACACAGGATTATGTTCTAATCCTGGTGTTAAATGTGGTGAAAATTGTGAAGTTGGTTTGAGAAATGACGAGGGAGGCGGTTAAAGCCGCAATATGTCTTCTTAAATAATCTACTTTTTTAATTTGCCTGTACAGAGTGAGCCATGACTACTGTTTTGTGTTTTTTTTAACTTTTTTTAAACATTGTTCAAGGATTAATTTCTCATCGTCATCAGCATCACAACTACCTTTAAGAGGTATTCAGTAAAGTGCCATGGATGGCTGTGTGAATTATATATATTTTATACACTTATTAGCTTCTTCTCCTGAATTGAAGCTGTGCCAAACATCAAACCATCTGTTGAACAATGCAACATATTCCTTTTCTTGGCAGATAAATACACCATCATTTAGTGACTAACAAATTGTTGCTATTGTTGATAAAATAAATCATTTGCAGAGTGGTAAAATCCCCACTTTTATGTCATTTAACAACTTTTCTGCTGAACCTGTGGTTGACTTTTGCACTTTACTGTTCTCCTACCTGGATAAGGGAATAATAAATGTGTGTCTTATTCTCAAACATGTGATCTTAATTCATTTGTTACAGTACAGACCTAAAGTACAACGCATTCTCAGTCTCACTTTTATTATTTTAATTAACATGGTATGAAGTAATTGTACACTTTACGGTCTCAAACAATGTATGAAAGCCAAAATAAAGACACTAATACATCATCAGTCACTTAATAAAGGCAATTCAATGCAACACAGTATAGTGTGATGCAGCTCTGCCAGCCTATCGTTTATAACTAGTTTTACTAGTTTGTTTTGGACTAGACTTGTCAGGAGACAGGCTTTATTTGTATGTTAAGATGTTAGTAGCCATCCATTTAAAAATGATTAATAAAGCTTTCAAAACGGTAAAATGCAAAGAAGAATTTCTAATGCCGAATGATGAATAGGAGTTTCTAATTCATCATTTTCTAGCCCTGTTTGAGGGACAAAAAGGTAATACATTATGTGATACAAAAAAGCATGTAGGCTATGATCAGTTTAGATCCAGTGGCAAATGGTATTGGGTCTCAAATGAGGAGATCGAGCAGCATCAAGGATGGTGAAATGAACAATGCAGCAGCTCAGAGGAACAGATAGTAAAGCCAGTAGAGGATATTGACACAGAGGAACGCCAAGGGGAAAGCGGTGCGAGAGTGGCGGTCGATGTTGTGTGGATTTTCCACCGTGAAGGCGGCCGCGGCTCTGCGTGAAGCGCTCCTCACTGAGGACAGACCGCAGCCCTGATCCGACAGTTTCTCTCTGGCCCCAGCATGGTTCCTCGTGTCGCAGTCCACTGCCTGCTCCAGGGGCTCCTCTGCAGTGGAGCTCATCTGCACAGTGTGTTTCGGCTGGATGAAGCGGACGATGGGGATGGAGCCGTTTCCGTTGGATTCATTGAAATCCCTCAGAAGCTCCTGATAGAGAGACAATAACAGTGTTGTTGTTATCCAACATGCTTTAAGGGTGGGTGAGTACAATTCATTTTAACACATAGAAATCACTTTGAAGCTTACCATGTTGATGACTTCAAATAAGACAATTATTTTTCGTAAACAAGTTTTCTGAAATGTAATGTTAAAAAACACGAAAAGGCATTCTTGGATTTAATTTTTCTTCCTCCAGAGAAAGTTATTTTTTTATTTTTTTAAATATTTATTTTTAATAAATGAATATATATCTACTCCTGTTTGCGCACAGTTTCCCTTTCCAAAAATATATTGATTGAATAGAAAATAAAAATATCAGGTCGGGAGATTAGACTGTCAAGTTCCGATGAACTCTCTACCCTCCCTCCCTCCCCCCTCCACGTCTCGCGCACAGCGGTGCAGACAGTCATCGGCAGTCACCTCAGACAGACAGGTAGCAGCACCTCCCACCTCACAGTCCCATGTTATACCGGCTTTTCTTGGCTTGTTTGAAGGTGAGTGGTGATGAACAAATGACTAAACTGCCAGTGCCTCTAGTTTACAGAGCTTAGCCGAAAGCCAAAAAACAAATAGTGTTTTTGTCAATAAATCTGAAAATACTGTCAAAAGTAATCAAAGGTTTTAAATACTTATAGGAATTAAATGTAATATAAATCGTGCTTTGAATGATTTATGACCAAATCCCTCTGAAAAATCCTTAAATATTTATTTGCTTATGTAAGAGCTACTGAAGTGAAAATCTCCCTTTCAGAAAAAGAGAAAGATATTTTGAGAAAACGGCCTTAAGGATACGTTTTGTAAAATGTAACATTTTGCAAGACACTACAGGTGAATATTTAATACATTTAAGCTAATATGTATTACCATAAAACTTCCCCAGTTGATTAGGTTTATCTTACATGCTATGTATAAATATGCAAATTAGGTATTATCTTATGCCTACTTTCTGAGAAATCTAAAGACGCCACTAGACACAGTTTAGTATAATAAACACTTAACGGTATATTCTGGATGTTTCGTTCCACTATAGTTTTTCACCTCATATTTAAATATGAACATTTCCTCACCCTGTGTAATTCCTCTATAGTCTGGTTCTGCATGGTATAGAAGTGTGCACAGGCGTACTCCACCAGAGCACCAAAGATGAAGGTGAAGCAGATGCCCAGGTACACATCGATGGCCTTGATGAAGCAGTTGGCATTGGGCAGGGATGTGCGGGCGCCCATCATCAGTGTGGTCATGGTCAGGACTGTTGTTACTCCTGGGAAAAACATCACAGTGTTGTTTCCATGATGTAAGATAGTGGATGAAACTCTACTTCATGTGTCATTTTTTGTAATTTCCTTTTTCTATGCTCTTTTATCTAAATGGGTACTGGTGTAAGTAAACCATTTAAGGGTACAGTTGTTCCTTTAGCTGGTGCCACAGTGATGATGATGTATTTATACTATTCTTATATGAATGCAGGACAGTTATAATGCTTTAAGGAAATTGGTGCAATCCACTGCGTCTATTTCCTACATGTTGGATCACCATGTAAAGCCAACATGTGTATATTGTGTTTATGCTATTTTTATCCACCTACAAAACTCTTAAAGATGAATACCGTTGTGTTCAATTCAAATGATTGTAATTGTATGTACTGATAGTCCTATCATCTACAATATTTAACATTTTTGCCACAATGAAGTGTGTTTTAACCCTTGTGTTGTGTTCAAAAGCTGTTACCGTTCATGGTGTTCGCGGGTCAATTTTGACCCATGATTTATCTCAGTCCAAAACACACAAAAAAAATGACTATCATCCAATATTGTTTTAACTACATCATAACTAACTTATAATGGAACCGTACAATCCTGTTGTAATTTAATGTTATGGCCCAAAACACATTACACCACATATGGTGCATATGTGTGTTCAGGTTCAAGTGTTAGTGTACATATTCTTTGAGAAAGGTGGAGTTCCCGTAGGGGGAGGGGGGCAGAGGGAGGGGAGACCAGGTGCATGTTGCGAAAAATTATTGTTACAGTTGATGAAGGGGGTGGGGGTGGGGTGTCTAAAGTCAAAGATGAATCTTGATTGGGCCAAATTTGACCTCGAGTCACCCAAAACAATGCTGCTGGGTCTTCCCAGACCCGAACACCAAATTATACACCTTTTTTTTTTAGAGACCTTCAGACTTGGCAAAAATTGTCAAAATCTGTTTTGTAGTGTTTATATAGCTGTTGTGGAGGATATCATGAAGCCTTGTTCCGATAAAAAAAACTAGAGCATAGTTATTATATAATTTTAACTTGAAACGGGTCACGGGAGACCCGAACACAACATAAGGGTTAAATGAGTGTATATTTGTCATTTTTCTTTCAAATCTAGGATACCTAACCGCCGATGAACACAAATCTGTCAGCATTGTGAACATTTACATTTCTGCTTTTATATTTTAAATTACACCACTATAAACATTTGACTATATTGTGTTATATGTTTTCTCTGCTTTGGTCATATCCGTCTGACCATATATAAAGTCTATAAAAGTGATTCAATATATGAAGAATTGATGCACTTAGGCTCTTAACTCCATGATACTTAGATAAACCCAGTTAGATATCCAGTACTGACCGATGCAGGTCCTGGCTGGGACAGAGGACTGGCTGATCCAGAATGAGACCCAGGAGAGGACCACCAGCAGGATGGAGGGGACGTACGTCTCCAGGATAAAGAACAGCACGTTCCTACGCAGTGCGAAATGCAACACCAGCTTAGGGTATTGTCCTGTAAAAAAGACAAGGTACATATTGTAATGATGTATCTTTTGTGCTCTCATATATAGGCTACCCATTTGTTAGAAGGGGCTTCTGGGGGTTGAAGTATCCTACCTGTCTCATACACAGCCTCGGACACTGAGGTATAGTAGCTCTCTACGCTGTACTGAGCCAGCCGCAGTATGTCGAGACCCTTCACCGAATCATTCCCTCTGGTCCAATAGAACACCACGTCCTGCAGGTTGTAGCCCCCTGGAAACACACACATACAAAATGTCTGATAAGTTAGTGGTGCAGGAATGAGTAGCCTACTACATCTGGAAATTAGTTAGCATTTTGGCACGTTGGGGTTCCCTCGTCCCAATGTCAATGTTTTTGGTCCTCAAATACGGACTGTGGTTAACACTACTTAAGATATTTTTACATTGTGTTCTACGACATAAAACACTTCATTAAATAAGCCACAAACGGTTGCTAACAAGGGACTAAATGAGACTACTAAACTTCATAGCGCCAAACATTAGCCACCGTTAGCGTAGCGGTGGTCACACGCAGTCATGCTACCGTGATGTAGTTTGTTTATAGCCTGACGTTAGCTATTTACTTCTAGCTATTGCATTTGCGCTGAAACTATTATCTTGGAGAAAAAAAAAAGAAAGAGAGAGAAAAAAGAAGAGTCAGGATAACGTTTAAGAGACATAAAAAAAAATATGAGAAAAAAAATAAAATCAGGAAAACGGATTAGTTTCTCGTGCGCACGAGAAACTAATCCGTTTTCCTGAGAAAGTTACCGGTGCGCCAAGGAGGAAGTGGAGCACACAGCAGACAACCATTTCATTGCAGACTGTTATGTTTATGTGGGGAAATGACAGTGCATACATTATTTGAGATATATTTCGAACTCCGACTTAATTTTATGGGCATTTCGGCCAGGGGTGTAGAGCTATTTGTTTAAGCACCGGATTGGCAAAACAGGAGAGTCTGTAAACCAGTCTGCTTTGATCTATGAATCCGTGACTCTCAGAGTAGGCTACCTGCTGCCCGCAGCTGGTTTAAAGGGAAACAAACACTCAGAACACATGCACACGGAGCTGAGCAGAGCACACACAGATTCACATCAGTCATGCTCCTTCATAAAACTAATAAAAGGGGGAGTAATCGGGCAGGTGTGTGTGTGTGTGTGTGTGTGTGTGTGTGTGTGTGTGTGTGTGTGTGTGTGTGTGTGTGTGTGTGTGTGTGTGTGTGTGTGTGTGTGTGTGTACGGGTGTGTGCGTGCACAGGCGTGTGCGCACGGGGGTGAGTGTGTGTCAGCCAGTATGAGTATGTGTGAAAAATAAAGACAGTGGGAGAGAAAGCCTGGAGCTTACTCGGCTTACATAGGTGTCAGACCTCGCAGCTTTAGAACGAGTGTTGACATAAGCTACACTGATATTATTGTGTGAACTGCACACAGTAGGCCTATAGTGTACTCAGTCTCAGAGAGAATCTGGTGATGGATTGCTGCATACAGTGGAAAAACCTTTGATATGAAATGCAGTTTTGTTGAGCTTAATGCTGAAATCGATAACGCTTTTGAATAAAAACGCTGTCCCTTAATATCAATTAGAGTGGATGAAACATTTGTATCTGTTATAGTTGACAGTAGGCTACATTCGTGTGGCTCAAATGTTGATTACGGTTTGTTGGGGTTACATCTATGTGATTGACAAATGACAATGCAGTAGGCTATCTAATTTCATTAGTAGGCAAGAAGGGTTTCAGGCTATTGGATCGTCCGATTATTTTTACATGGTTCACTTGTGACCTAAGTTGAGGTAAAGCTGTTGGTAGTATGATTGTCCATTCATAGCATAGCAACATAGCATAGCAACCATATTCAACATAGCATAGCAACCATATTTGTTTGTATGTCTCTTAAGCCGTTATCCCGACTCTTCTTTTTTTTTTCACGAGAAACTTTCTCGTGCGCACAAGATACTTACCCGTTATCCTGACTTTTTTTTTCTCTCTCTCTTTATTTTTTTTGTAATGTTCCATGTCCCTTTAGGGGCTCCATAATATGTGGACACTTCCTGAACATAATGTGTAATCATCATACATTTGTGTTGGCCACAGATATTACTTTATAAAAAAATCGGAAATCCAATGAAAAAAAATCCCATTGCTTTTTGTCATGGTAGCCTATGTGACGCTAACTTCCAGGTCAGCCATACAAAGAAACACCACTATGAAAATATTATTGCACAACTGTACAGTTTTAATTACCTGCTACAAATAACATTTCAGTGTGGTACTCACTACCCAGATGTTGTCGTTCGATGATGATGATGATGATGATGATGATGATGGTGGTGATGATGGAGTTCTCAGATACTCACAGCTCTCCAGCTGCAGGGTGCACACCTGTCTGTCCATGGGGTACTTGGTCAGGTCCATGTTGCAGGCGATGGTAGCTGTGATGCTGTTGTTTATTCATACAGTGGCAAGATCATTAGAATAACTCCCCTGAATCACTGGTACTCCTTTGATGTACGACAGGGAGGTTAATAACTAGTGAAATCAAAGAACTCTCCCCTTTATGCATTGATCAAAAGAACAAAGTCTCGTATCTGAAGTGTCAGATTATTATGTATCCCATCCCATGCATTAATTAATCATAAATTGCTGACTTGGTATGTTGAAAATCTCCTGTTGATATATTGCTAACCTAAAGATACTATCGTGTTCTCAGTCTGTATAGTCAAATCTACTAATTGCGTAAGAAAACATTGTAGATTTGTAATTGGTAGACATGGACACGGACAATATTGATCTGAAGTACAATGCAACTATAAATACACAGCTTAATCAGCTTCAAATAAACAGATTTCATTAAAACAGTTGAATCAAAATGTGTTCTTCTATTCAAAAAGAGTAAGGAATGCCCTTGCATGTCTGTGCTCAGTAAAGCTGCATGAAATTCTCTATCAGTCTAACATGTCTGATAAGATGTCGGAATGAATTTGGACTGTGGCTAAAGGGGAATCTCCCCTAACACAATTTGATTAGTTTGAAGAGCTTTCAAAAGACAGATATTCAGGGGCATTGCCCTTCAGTGATATGACTTATAAGTGTTGTTAAATAAGTGTGTTTTGTTGCTTTTTCCTGTAGAACCCAAGGCCAATTCACGGTTGATTACCACGTCAAAAAACATGAAATTGTTTTTGTGTGCCTTCCCTTCATTTCCTGCTCTTTTCTGTAAGTGTCCCCCTTTCATTTTTCTCTCAGGTCATTTGTACACATACTGGCTCTGCAGAATGTGTATTTTGTGACACATGCGGAAGTAAAAAATGTCACTAAATGTCAAATCAATGAACTTAAACCTGTACCGTAGGGCGTAGAGAACGGTCCCGTTGCTGAAGATGCGGATGAGGCGGTTTTCCACTGTGACGTCATGCAGGAAGGAGCGCTTGGAGTCGGGGATGAAGGTGTCAGGGACCCACAGCAGGGACACGAGGCGTCCGTCCACGCTGACGCTCTCATTCCCCGGGAACACCAGGCGGGAGTCACGCCAGCGCTGACGGAGGAAGATGGTTGCAGTGTAGTCCTAAACAAATATGTAAGGAATACTTATTCATTCATATCTTCATTCACCTACTGACAAAAATAAGTAAGAATCGTGATGTAGGCCTACCATGTTGATTTCAGAGATGGCGTCAATGCTGGCGATGTCTAGACTCATTCCAATTTCCACAGGACCCTCTATCAAAGACAGACACACAGGAATTGAAAATCATCAGGCTTTTTTTCGGGGATACTCAAGCATCCAAATTGAAACAATCAAACTCAAATAAATCAAACAATCACGCTCATCCCTACCATTGAAATTAGGCCTGAGGTAGCGGTTGTATCCTTTCATCAGCTTCTGAATTGTCGGCTGCAGCTGAGAGTCGCTCCATTCGCCCCAGTGATTGCCAGAGTACGTACAACCACTGACAGCAATCAAGAGAGAAATGAGACACGAGATGGACCATAACATTGGGGACTAAGCTAAGAAATTGCATTTTCAACCGATACAAATATCATTGACAGCACGTGTTGTTAACCCTATACATGAGTGTTCGGCCTTTGGACTCTCACCCCTGTGTGAAGGTCAGGCAGAGGGTCAGTAGCGTGTGCAGCAGAGCGGACATTGTGGATTGACAGGCCAGAGGTCAGCGGCTGTGCTCGGGGAAACAAAAACAGATCACAAATCATTCTTCTGCATGTCATGGAATAGCATTGTTTCACCATAGGGAGGCAGCACATGACCAAATCTGATCCCAAAGCTAAGGGAAAATGTTTTAAACAGCAGCCATCCTCAGGCTTTGATGTTATAAAACTTTATAAAGGTGGAAACTTCCTGGTCAATGAGTTAATTTGTTGCGGCTTGAAAATAAAGAGCGATGAAGCGCTTCCTACTTATTTACATGTTTGTTTCTACGCCTTTCTTGCAGGTAAATGTAACCTGTCACGTGCTGATTTATGTGGCTGCAACCTCATGGTTTATTCACCACCTCTCTTACAACTAATCCTGTCTCTCACTCATCAAAGCCTCCCATTGTCTAGTTTTCACATGCCACGCTCCTCTTCTTGCAGATAAATCTAACTGGCAGTAATAGACTTCAGCCCTCCTTACTTTTATACACACTATATAAAACCATCATTCATGTGTTTGTGTTTCCTATTTTTCCAATTATAATGTCACCTCAGCATAGTATTAAATATTTAGTTTTTCATTCACACAGCCCTGCCATTATAAATCATGTTGCATGTGAACACGACTGTTTCCTTTTCTAATGGCCATAATGAAAGTTAAAGAGCCATAGAATGGTATTAAGCGGTTTATTTTACATAAGCCAGTTGATGATTAAATCATGCCAACATATTTTTCATTAATTTTCTTGTTTATTGTTTGTAGTTTATAGGCTTAAATCTTTTTTTCTCTAAATTCTCTAAAATACTATTTATGTCGGATTATGCATGCTCCTTTTTTCAATTTCTTAAAGCCAACACTTCTTATTATCTATATCCCTTCAGCCATGTATCGACTTACTACAGAATAGTCTATATATTTAATTTGTTGCTCAGTCTGTTCCTGCACATCCATATAAATAATTTCTTCCTTAACATTTGATCTTTTTGTACAATGAAAACAATTTAACAATTTTTCTTTTTTACATACTTCTTATCATGTCTCCATCTTTTTCTTACCTGTTGCAATCTTCTGGGGTCCTTTTTCCACCTCAGGTCACTTTCCACTCTCTCTTTGGTTCCTCCCCCACTCTTCTCTCTTCCTCCGTCCCAAATGTTGTGAGAGTCTGAGATTTCCCTCCTTCCTTAATGAAGATATCTTTGAATCTCTTCCATCTAAATACAAACCCCGGTCTCTCCTATCATTTGGTCCTGATGCGTGGGCTGGTGTTGGTTGTTTGGTTGTTTGTGCATCTCCCCATCTCTCTGCACAGCTGTATTCATCTCCCCCAGAGCCTTTGTGCACCCCCCCCTCCCTCCCTCTCTCTCTCCTTCTTATGCCACTCACCCTCTCATTTGCACTGCATCTCTCCCCTGTTTCCTTCACAGCCCCCACACCTCCACACATAAGCACATACATTGACATCCTAATTCTCCTCCTACACGTTGTTTTTCTCTTTGCCCTTAATCTGTATCTTCTACCCTTCCCTTCCAATTTACACTGACACCACACCTCCTTCTGGGCTTCGAAGTACTCCCCTGTCTCCTTCCTCTTTGCCGTCTCCTCACCTCAAGCTCTGCTACCTTGCATCAGTGTCATCACCCAAATAACTTTCCTCCTTATCTTCACTTTCATAAAATACCCATGTGGCTCCCCTATAAGATGAAAAGACTATGTGAGACTAATTTTTACTTTATGCTGCTCCTATAACTTCCCTCCTGCAGCCTCCAACCCCGTCTACAAAAAGCTTCTGCTGTCCACATTCTGCTTAATGATAATGTTAAACCCTTAATGATGGCAGTGATGGTGATGGCATATCCACACACAGCAGTCGACAACTGGGCTCCAGTCTCGCTGTGATCAATCTAAATTTGCTCTCCGAGATACAGCTCTAATTATATATCCTGACCTCCGAGGGCCCGTTGGTAGGAGTTCCAGCATGTGGGAGAAAGCCTTCCGGGCAGCCTAATAACGCCTTATGAGATTTCAGCGCATGCGATCGACCTGCTGTAGCCTATTGCTTTCCCAGCCTGCTCCCCCCAGTACTGCTATTGATGTTAACTGGTCGCTAACAAGCTTACATGTCCCTGTCATGGACTACTTTGCGCATCAGTAACTCACTGCAGACGTAAAGCTCTCTTATTCTTAATTTCATGCTCCTGTGGTGCTGTATTCTTGGATAAACAGCCTTTTTTTTTTTACATGGTGTTGATTGTATTTGAATGAACAGAGGATGATCTAATTTGCATCTACTTTGTGAATCAAAGTACACACACCAGTAGCATTTGCTGACAGTGAACGAGACAAATGGAGACATTTTTGAAGCACCTGAGGGGGGTTATGTCAGATGTGTGTGTTAGGGGGCTAATGAATAATTCTAGTCAAACCAGCGATGTCAGTGTAAGTCAGCGTCCACCTGGCTGCCTCTGTCTATACCTGCCTGCATATATCTGTGTGTGACTGACTGTTTTTCTTTGTACTTCACCACTTAAAGGCTCCCTGTTCATCCATATTCATACGCTTGTCCATTTCTCTATTGCTTTTATTATCGTTCCCACTTTTCATATTTCCTTGCATCCCCCCAAGATTTATCGGCCACTTTAATGTTCCTGTTTGGCTGCCTCTCTTGGTGAATTCATTCATGTATTATTCACACCATTTATTTTAGTAGTTTTGTTCCACAACACTGTGTGATTACCTTGGTGAATAGATATAGATGTGTTAGTCAACACATGAAATTCGTATGTCCCGTGTCCTCATGGTTATTATTCACTTTCTGTCCATGTCAACCATGTCCCCTATAAATTAGGTTCCGAAAAATGCATTCTCAATTATGGTTCAAAAGAAACATATTTTCTCCTGTAATAATGTAGCCGCTTCAGACACATGGTAAAGCTGTAAACTGAAACCAAATCAATAAAAGCTTTACCTGGTTAAATTGAGTAAAGTATCATGGTTTGGTTGAGAATTAAGTGCAATGTTATGTCGATAAGGTAACCTACGGAAGTTAAAATGAGCCAATATTGACTTGTGTTTCATATACAGTAGGACACGAACATCGGTCACCTGTGTGAAGGTTACGTTTTAATTTGACCTATCCATCTACTCCAATATTCTCCTCTATACAGATTCACAGGGTCAATGATAAGTAACATATTCGTGTTAAGTCAAAAACTAACTTGGGGGAGAAAATACAACATTATTGATATGTACACCTTAATATGATACAAACAGAAAAGCAGGAATGCTCCGTATTTGTAAAGCTGAAAACTGCTTTTCACCTATCTGTGCTTGAAAAATATTTTTGAAGGATCAATCGACTGGTTGTTTTTCTGTTGATCAGCTAATTAATTGGTTGACAAATCCTTGCTTCTCTATAATGTTACAACCTAATCCGCAGCACTAGATGTGTGTCTATGTATTTGCTGTGTGTTAAATTCTACTCTGCTGGGCAATAGCCTTCCAGTCACAGCCTCATTCCTTTAATAACTGGTCCCTTTTGACCAACCCCTTATTTCAATTTCCATATAAAACGCAATCAGTTATCCTTGGTTTACAACTCCCCATAGCAAGTAGACCTTCTAGTTGTGAGTCACTCTTCTTCTTGCTCCTCCCACATCTAATCCCATCTAAAGCACCCAGTTGTTGACCTACTCTTCCATCAATCCAGTTTCTCCTAAGAAATCCAATGTGTTCAGCCAACAACGCATTATGCTGCACATTGGTTTCATTCCCATTCCCATCAGTTTGATTTCTATTTCACTGTCTGCATCTTTCTCTGTTTCCTTATCATTACATTTAGCTGACGCTTTTATCCAAAGTGACTTGCAATGACCAATTACAGGGACATTCTCCCTGGAGTAACTAAGGGCTAAGTGCCTTACTCAAGGGCACACTAGTGGTGGTGTTCCTGGCGGGATTTGAACTCACAACCTTCCGATCTTCAGCCCACCTCACTATCCATTAGACCACCACTATTCATTATCACAATGAATAACCATTTCTACGACACCATGATTCAAGTTATGTTCACGTCCACAGTGTCACCAGAAAATGAAAACGTCACAACGGCCCACGCATTGGCCCGGTGATTTGCTGTCATGTGACAAATGGAAATGTCAAAGGACTCCTCATAAGACAGACGGTGATACATCTCTCCTAAATGACTGTGACGGCTGCCATGTCCAGGAGGAACATGTACTGTATGAGTTAATATGACGTAGACCGTTTGCCCTGCGGCGAGGCTAGTCACTACTCTGAGCCAACCGCCACGTCACCCCGTGAATTTTGTGTGCACTAGAAGTAGATATAGTGTTTTCCGTTGTTTCAGAAGAAAAGTGGACATGAAATTGCAATTTAACATTCCTCTTAATAGCCTAGTTTTCCCAAAGGCTCTACTCTCTCTCGTAAAGCTCGTAAGCTTTATCCGAGGAAGAGCTTGAGGCAGTCCTCTTAAGGCAGTTGTATCTGTTCTCAGCCTTGGTCCTGTCATTCCACTTGTTGATCCCTGAGTATCAACTGTTTGCAATCCTTTTTATTTCTTTCACACTTTAGAAATGTAGAGTTTTAAGTTCCTGTCAGGCACATTTATTATACTGTAGTCCCCTCCACATCATTCCTCTTTTCATCTCTTTGTAGTCAAAGTTTTGGTGAATACTTTTTCTCCCATCCCTGCATATGATCAAATCAATGACATTAGCAGCCTTGTCCCTCAAGAACAACATATTCACAAAAGTATAATTAAAATGCTGTGAAGACAATGTTCACAGAGCATGCCACAGCATTCTGTTTGGGACTGGGAGCAGAAATCAACCTGCAGGCCTACTAACCACAACGGCACTTGGTGCACCAGGGACATACAGTACCTTATTAAAAGTATAAACCCTTAGGGGAATTAGAAGCAACAAACAAATAGTCTGCTCTAGACGTCGCCTGGTGGTTTGAATTGATTAGTATAAGTCCACATAATTAGAGAAACAATAAACTAGCATTGTCTACAATTTAGCACAATATTACATTTTTTAATCAATACAGGTATGTATGGATCTCCATTACTCCACTTCAGGAAATAAATAACATGTTTGAAGTTGTCTCTCTGTCTTTTTTAACCCTTGTAACGTATTTTTGTTTGTGGACTGGTTTGTGATTAAGGAAATGTTATGTGAGATGTCCCAATAAATAAGAGTTTGTCAATATATTTTGAAGTATTTTAAAGGATTTCCCCTTATAGAACAATTTAAATTAACTTGCTAACAAAGCAGATGCGATATTACACAACATATTCAGTTTATTCTTTTTAAAATCAGACATCATTAGTACAAATGTTAGTATGTTAAACTCTAGGCTCATCCCCTAAAGAGGACTTGACAAAGCATATTGTATGTTAAGGTGTCTGTTGAACATGTAAATCCTCTTATTGGCCCACAGAGAACAAATACCAGAGCTCAGCCTCTGAATTAATTATTGAAAGGTCACCTAATATTTTCTCTTGTTCGCCATTCATTCATTATCAGTTAATTGTGCACTGTTTTATTAATAGCATTGACAATACACTGAAGAGTTTGGTATTCAGAGAGATCCAAAGCTCTAAAGAGAGTATAAAATGTCCTGTTGGGACAACTGTTTTGGCAGCCAGAGCCACACTACCATCCTCATGGATTCCCTAAAAGAGCAGCTGCTTCACAGCTTTCCCATGAGGACTTTGGGTGCTGTACCCAAACCCAAAGGGGGTGAAAATAGAAGAATCCTGCGAGAAATAAGCAGCTTACTCCTTCGATGTTAACATATCATTTTTCTGTCTTAGGCCATCTGTCGTTTAAAAGGGCCGGCAGGTTTATTCGAAAACCCTTGGATCCCCCAAATATAAAAACCTCAAGGCTGAAGTATTGAAAACAACGTGCTTTTGGTTGTGTAGCCAATGATAATTATCTTCAGAAAAGGCTTACTCCAGAGTAAGTAAGTTAGTCATTGACTCTTTGATCTGGGATATAGCTGGTAGGGCTCAGAGAATTTGCATGATGTTAACAGACTGTTCATCTTAGTCTCAACATAATAACACCCAATTACCCCATCTGCCTCCAATCCTTTCCTTCATCCAACTAACATTGAACCCTTTATCCTCAGGGATTAATTTACACATTGTGTTATAGGCAAATTTAGTTTTGATACTATAATATAGATTTTACACGGCATTACAGTAATTTGGGCCAAGTGCATATTCAGGGTAAGTAAAAACGTACGAGCCACATTCTCCTTGCCATGTATCTCTTGCCTTGTCTGCCCTTCGGTCCACTCAGGCTCCTATTAGAGCTGTCAGCTGCAGAGAAGACTGAGAGCTTAGGAATAGGATACATATACCGAGGAAGGAAAGGTTTCCTATCATATCAGAAATTCAATTTGTACCTTCCACTAGCAGGGGGATTAGATATTCGCCTCAGCTGTCAAACTAGCCAACCTCTTGGGAATCCATTTCAGCACCAATTACAGTTTGCAATCTTTCATTTAATAAAACATTTTTTCTGTAAACGTGGGATACTGGTATAACGTAATATAGATGGGTTTTTACATTAGCAGGGAAGTGTTTTAAATGCACATGTGAATGTTAAGTAAGGCACCAGTGGGACTAGTTAACTGCCTGTAGATGCAGTACGGAAAGAGAGGTAGAGAGGGTAAGATAGTATGAGCATAAACTCCAAGGAATGGAGCGCCTATCGGAGAACTGCCTGAACAGAGACTGGGGCTTCAGAAAAAAGAAACATTTACATCATTTTTTGCCATGGTGGGGATCATTCATGTACTGTATATACCAAAGTCCTTATGTATTTTGATACTACTAACATAGTGAGAGATTGGAAGGGGCTTTCTTCGCTGTTCAAAAAACTGAAAGGAGGATGTTTCAATGGGTTTGAATGGTGAAAATGGGTTCAGCTATTGTGAAGATATCCATGTCTAAAGGGAAAGTTTGGAGCAGTAAAATGTAATTAGGCTATAAGCTGTGGGTGGTTTCAATATAGGTCGTTGACCATGGGAAAACATTGCTAAGAACCCTTTGAATGTCTGGTTATGTGTCATATGAGGAAGATATTAAACTAGGAAAACATATGATACAGTCCCATGCTAAGTATTCTTGGTCATTAACAACATTGGTTTCCTCTGACTTCATTGATCGTACTTCTATTTTTCTTCCTGTTTTCTTTTCTTTTTAATTTGTTAGCACCGTTGTGGTCTTCTAACAGGCTTTATAGTCTGCCCTTTTTCCCAACATTGCTATGAAATCCAATGTGACAACCCTCTTAAAAGGTTAATCGAATAGGTTTAGACTATTAGCTAATTTTCTTGCTTTATTTAGATGAGAAGACTCCGATTAGTTTAGGATTAGTTTAGGCTGAAGTGTCCCTTTCCGAATGTAATACAATTTACCTACAAGCACCTCTGAAAGTAATTTAACAGAGGTATAACACATTCTAATAGTGTTGTGTTTGTTATCTTCCGACAGAACCAGGCTAGCCGTTTCCCCTTTTTCTTCTCTATTATTTTTAGCGCCAAGCTAACAAACTGCTAGCAATAGCTTCACATAGTCATAGTGTATCTACCTCTTTTTAAAGCTTCCAATCTCCCTCCTTCTCTCACTGTTCCTCTGTCTTCGTTGTCTCAATCTATCAGTCAGATGGATTGATACCTTTTTTTATTCCACTGGTCTGTTTTTATTGATTAGCTAAAAGTTTAAATCCATCAAGTAGCCATCCTCCCAAGAGCTCATGAAGATCCAGGTAATTTAATCAGCCATAACTTTGGAAAAACTGGGATAAAGGACGTGAAAAGTCCCAGTTTGTGCTTCAAATAACTGCAATGATGGTTTATGTCTGCTTATTGTAATACCTTTATGTTAATTACGTTTTGACTCGTTATGATTCCCTTTTTCTTCAGTGTTTTTTTGTGGCAGTATTTAGTTTATAATATCACTTCATACTTATATTTTCAGTCTACTGACCCATGGAGTCACCGTCCAGAATAGCCCAGGCTCCCCCCGGAGCAAGCCTTGTCATGCCTTCGACTTGAAATTCAGATGAGTGCAGTGTCAGTAGTAGTTATCGTCTGGACCTGGGGTAGCATCTCATTCAATTCCACTGGAGGAAGGAGAGGTGGACAGGGAATTTGTTCCCTTGTCACCTTCAGCCTTTCAGCTATGACAGGCCAAAAGTCCTGTGAAGAAGGATAACATGACAATCAGGTCACTGTATTCTATCTTTGTGTGATTTATTTTTTGAAAACGTAGACAAGCTAACTCTGCTGTCTTGCTTATTGATTTAGTTTCAACTAAATGTTACATTTAAGTTTCGATTTTTTATAATTTAACTATCAAGAGTTTTTGGGGAATTTGGTGATTCACAAAAACATTGTCATTGTTAAGATGAAATTGCAACAACAATGTCTCTGTTGTATCAGTGCATTCTCTTTTTATTTATTAACTCAAATCAATACAAATCAAAATGTCTCTCTTAAGAGAAGTTCATGTCTTACGTATTCCAAGTTGATTTGCAAACATATCTGATGATGTCATTTGAGTTTCGATCTAGCCACTCACAAACTACAGCTGTTGGCACAGATAATAGCTTGATGTTATTTTATAAGTGGTACATCCAACTGACAGTTAATGATCATTTCTGGGTTGTTGCATGTGGCGCCCAATCAAATCAAGGAGACAGAAAATGTCTACAACAACAGCTGCCTTTTGTTATTGGCTTTAAACACAATGCAAGCGATGAAAGAGAGTTGGAAGACACTCATAGTGGATTTCTCTGGACTGCTGGCAAGCCCAGGTTCAACAGTAACGATGGAAAATTGCCTACCAAAAAATAATCTGTCAGTTTGATTAAATACTATGTCCTGTCTTAAGTGTGAAAACTGCTATTCAAACCAAAGGTTGTTGTTTTTAATTAGTAAGTGTGGATGGTTGGCCAAATTAGGATTCACATTGGGAAGAACGCGGTATTTACTTTCTTGGAGTGTGACTCTGTGTGTGTGCATGAGGGGACAGTGTCCACATAGATTCACTGTACTGATGTAAACTAAAAGGATCCAACTCATCTGCATGGTCCAGTAGAGTCCACACACCCACATATGTTGCTTCTAATTTTGCCACGGGGATAAAGACACACCAATTAGTATGCACCAGTAGATTTTATTATGAAATGGAGAAAAGCCCATTGGGAAAATGAAGGTTCATAATTCTGAGGCTCTGCGACTTGCCTGTGCAAACATTACAGTTACATTGCAGTAAGAGTGATTAGCCACACAGTTGTTTCCTGGATTTGTAATGACATTTGAGGGAATTCCAACCACATAGCCAATTACTGGGTAATAAGCATTAAAGCTCGCGGTCGCTGTTGTGGCTCTGTCCTCTTTATGGCCACAATCCCTTTTCATGAAGATCAATTGGTTCAGATGTACTGAGCAAATTAATTTTCCCTTGCTGGTTCTGCTGCATCAATGTGCTGAATATGTAAATGCCATGTCATGCGCTTGATGCATTATCCCATATGTGGACAACGTGCTAGTTTTTCAGGGATTAACCTGGACAGTTTTATTTTCGTACTCATTTTATTTCTCAGGATTTTTCCATTGGGAAACGCTATTTTCTCTCTGCAAATGAAATATTTAGGTAGTTTCATTAAATGTATTAGACTTGTGTCAAGATGTACAAGGTTTTGGGATAGTGTTTCAAAATATTCTGTGAGGAATATTATATATGCAATTCCTTTTGTCATTTTTTATGTAATTGAACTTCCGGTCCAATAGAGTTTCTTACATATAACTAAGCCCATATAAATAAGCAACATGTGTGAATACTTCCTCAAGTGTATTGGCTGAATATAAAGATGTTAGGCTTGGTAGCCTAGGCAGAACGTATAAAAGTTAGCGCTGAGCTTCAGTCTGCAATGTTCAAAACAACAGATAAAGCCAGAAATCTAGGTGTAGTCATGGACTCTGACCTGAGTTTCAACAGTCACATTAAAACAATGACTAAATCAGCCTACTATCACCTAAAGAACATATCTAGGATTAAAAGACTAATGTCACAGCAGGATTTGGAAAAACTTGTCCATGCTTTTATCTTCAGTAGACTCGACTACTGTAATGGTGTCTTTACAGGCCTCACTAAAAAATCTATTAGAAAGCTGCAGCTGATTCAGAACGCCGCTGCTCGAGTCCTCACTAACACTAAGAAAGTGGATCACATCACTCCTGTTCTGAAGTCTTTACACTGGCTTCCTGTGTGTCAAAGAATAGATTTCAAAATACTGCTGCTGGTTTATAAAGCTTTGAATGGTTTAGGCCCAAAATACATTTCTGATCTACTGCTAAATTATGAACCATCCAGATCTCTCAGGTCTTCAGGGACTGGTCAGCTTTCTGTCCCCAGAGTCAGAACTAAACATGGAGAAGCAGCGTTCAGTTATTATGCTCCAAATATCTGGAACAAACTACCAGAAACCTGCAGGTCCACTGCAACTCTTACTACTTTTAAATCCAGGCTGAAGACTTTTCTTTTTGCCGCTGCTTTTAATTGAAACTGAGCGGTTGCGTTTTTGGTTAATGAACATTTGGGGCTAGTAACCCCAGGGAATCAGTGTCTGGGGACTTTGTCCTGGCTGGTTTTCTCTGTGTATGCTGCTCGGGACGTATGTGCCATACAAGCGTACACAGCTCATGTTCGGAGAAACCTTAAAGAAAGGCATCAGTAAAGTGGAACTTCTGTGTGAACTATTCATATCTTAAACTGCACTGTAACTTTTTATTCATGTATTCTTTCTTTTATTGTTTCTTTTATTATCTTTTCTTTTTAATGACTGTTTTTAAATGCCTTTGTCTGAATGTCTTTCATTTTTGTCAAGCACCTTGAATTGCCTTGTGTTGAAAGGTGCTATATAAATAAACTTGCCTTGCCTTGGTCAATACCACTTTTGGGCGTCAGTGTGCTATTCAAACACGATATTGGCTGGCATTCTACTCAGGACTTGCGTGTTGGGAAAAATAAATGGTGCCTGGTGTTTTCTGAGTGTGGTCACACTTCAATGGCTTTTTTTCTAAATACAAATTCCCTTGGTTTCATATTTGTCTTTCATTTTCTGTTGCCCCCTATATCCAGCATTTTATCAGACTTTTGTGAATAATTCACTCATTCCTCCACCAACTTGCTTGTTATTCCTCCAGCCTCCTCTTCCTGTTGCCTTCTCATCCCTTCACCTCCACTCTAGTGTGTCTTATTTATATGGAAATGAGTCAGTATGAAAGGGGGAGGATGGTAATAGCAGGCTACCGTATGTACAATATGCAGCTCTATGTGATTCTTATTTGGGCTAACCATCCAGCGACAAGATTTGCAAAATTAATCAATTTTAAATTATTAAAATCAATAAGCGTACCCGAAAAGTACGATCTTACATCTCCAGTCAAGAAAGTTGCAATTCATTATTTAATCCTGCAGTGAGGCACTGTAACAATACACAGAATAAAAGCACATACAATCTCAGAAATGGTGCTGTATGGATCATATATTCTTCATCACGCACAGTAAATCATAAATACAATATGAACCACGCTTGCATTTGTTCTGTGTTCCGCCTTTTGATGAATGGTCACCATATAAGGGGTCCAGTCTTCCAGTGGATTGATTATCTTAGAGCTGAGCTTGTAAAAAGGGTGTAATGGCTTTTGTGTCTTCATTAATATAGTAGACCTATATAATTAAAGCACAACCACACAAACATGCACGCACCACTGCATGTGTATACACCAATAAACAGACTCTGGATTCCTGTTACTGCTTGTCACACTCGGTCAGGTTGCTCTACACCCTTGGAAAGATAAGTAGTTTGGATGTGCTATATCCTCACTGTCTGCTACTGTTTGGTAACATCTACATCCTTAACTGAGTTAAAACAAACCACTGCAGGTGTATAACATGCTGGCAACCAGAGGCTAACTGCATTTAATAGTAAAACTATAAATCAAATCAAGCTTTATTTATATAGCACCTTTCATACACAGTGGTAACACAAAGTGCTTCACGAAAACCATAGTCAATTCACAAATAGAAACAATAATATCCTCCCCTTCCCGGAATAATAATCAATGTAACACATAGCTTTTCGATTTAAAAACTAAAATATATACATGTATCTGTATATATGCATACATACTCTATGTACATACATAAATACATACATACATACATACCTACATACATACCTACATACATACATACATACATACATACATACATACATACATACATACCTACCTACTTACATACCTACCTACATACATACATACATACTTACATACATACACATACACATACACACATACACAATCAAAATGAGAAGAATAAAAATACAATTCAGTTGAAAACTCAATTTAAAAGGTGGGTCTTGAGTTTGCTCTTAAAAATATGAACGCTCTCTGCTGCCCTCAGGCTGTTCCACAGTCGTGGGCCGTAATAATAAAGAGACGCCTCACCGTGGGTCTTTGTTTTCACAGCACCAGAAGACCTGAGGGTTCTAGAGGGCTCATAGGTTAAAAGCAAATCGGATACATTTAGCCTACTATATGACTTTGTTGTGTCAGTTGAGGTCAAAGGCCAGTTCCTCTTTAAGCGTTTTAGTTTTGTTCATTTCATTAATTTCTTTAACGAAAACTTTACAACTCATATATAAAATATTAAATATACAACAGCAATTAGTCATTTCTTTTAACAATAGTGACAAACCAAAGCAAATATATATTGAGTGAAAATGTGTAAGCTGACACCTTCGCTTATTAGCTTTTTTACACACATTATTTTGTGAAAATCTCATTCAAATGTATACACTAATGAGAAAGAAAATCAAATATATGCATATCATAGTTTTCCAAAAAGTCCTAATCTAAAATTCATTGACACACTAGAGTTTATGCCTCCGTTTTATATTTTTTTAAGTCATCATCTTTTATTTTAGATATTGTTTGAAATAGTAATATATGTTCATTTCATTATTTTTAAACTATTTCACAACATTTCAAAGGAATCGACAAGGAATATTTACGTTATTATCCTCTTCACCATTTTAATAAATGTTCGTTCTCTCAGAAATTCTTTCTTAGACTAACTCATTTTTGGAAAATGTAAAAATCATATTTTGTTCACAATAAGTAAAACCAACACGCTCATGAAACAATGTACATAATCAGTTACAACAACATAACATAACATCTGGAGTTATATGGAAAACTACTCATCTGACAAGATTTAGATCCGGTTTATTAGCGTTGTTTTTTATTTAAAGACACTAAATAGTTGTGAGAATCCCCTATCAGTAGGGATCTAACCAGTGGAGTCAGGAACCTTGTTTTTGTCGCCAGAGTCACAGCAGTGTGTCACAACACACAGCTTATGAGGGTTTGTTATGAGGGACTGTTTCATCCAGACGTTTACTGTTGCTCACACAGGAGGTGTTGCATCTGATCCAGCTGAGGTGACCTCCAGGCCCCGACATAATAGAACGTCTTCAGACTGAAAGCTGTATGATCGCTAGTGACGCCCTCTGTCTGAGCTTTATTGTCTCCGACACATACTCACTTGTTCTGGCTTCTTAAATCTGAATACGTAAGACAGGTTTTGTGACGGTTATTCTGTTGTTTTGACATTCCTTAAAAAATTCAATTGGAACTTATATATTGTTTTCTATTTTTAATTTGTAATCATCTCGCGACCCCCACTGTGGGAATGGGAACCGCTGACTTAGTATATTTACTCATGTTCTGTATTTAAGTACACATTTCAGGTACTTTATTTTTTCAGGTAGTATATTTTTCTGTGCCACTGTATACTACTCCAACTTTTACTTTTACTTTTTAATTTACTACATTTACTTTGAAGCTTTATTTCCTAGTTACATTATAGATTCAGATTTCATAAACACAACACACAAGCACAATGAAGCAATTTTAAATTATGATGTTTTTGATATAGATTAACCTAAAGTCACTTAAAAAATTAGCAAAAGACAGGAAATTCCAGCTCCTCACAAGTGAAGATGTGGTGCTTTTTCTCTCAAATATTTCAATTTATATTTTAATAAAGTATGATTTTCTCGAATGACACATTTTACCAAGTACTTTAAGTACATTTTTTACCATCACACTTAGTACTTATACGTACCATTGTCAATGCAGTACTTTAACTTTTTTAATGGAGAGGATTTACAGTTTATTATAAGTACTTTTACTTAAGTAAAGCATCTCAATACTTCTTCCACCACTGCATGTACTCCATGTACACAAGTATAAAGGCTTCTGGGAGCTTAGGTGAGAAGATTCCCCAGAGTGTGTATGGATGTCTAGCTGCTAAGAGCTTCCCCACGTGTTTACATCGATGTCAATCCCTTCTTGACACCTATTGAGCCGGCACACTTTGGTCAGGTGTTCGATTTTTTGCGTACCTGTCCCAATGCTGCTTCCCCAGTCAATAATGGTTCAGAATGCAAATATATACAACTGGAATAGTTAGCAGCAGAGGTGGAAGAAGTACTCACATCTTGAACTAAAGTGAAAGTAGAACAACCTTAGTGTAGGAATACTCTGTTACAAGTAAAAGTTGTGCCTTCAAAAAGGGTACTCAAGTAAAAGTACAAAAGTATTAGCATCAAAATATACGTAAAGTACCAAAACTAAATGTACTCATTATGCAGATTGGCCCATTTAAAGAATAATATTATATGTTTTTATTATAATTATTAGTGCATGAAAGTGTTTATCAAAGCTAGTTATAATTCATTTGTATACTGCAGGGAAGCTTGTGAATTTACTCCAAGTGTAACTAAAGGTTGATTTAAGTGTTGATTATATTTCACATCATTAATCAAAATCTGCAAAGTAACTGAAGGTTTTAAATAAATGTAGAGAAGTAAAAGTACATGATTTACTTTTGAATTGTTGCTACAAAGTAGCAAAACATTGAAATACTCAAGTAAAGTACAAGTCTCACACAATTGTACTTAAGTACAGTACTTGAATACATGTACTTAGTTACTTTCCTCCACTGGTTACTATTGGCAACATAGTTACCGTGCATCAATATACAGTAGTTACATGTTCAAGAAATACAGCTTTAATTCATGTCTATATTCCAAATTGAATACTTTTATAATAAGCATGGCCATTCTTACGCTGACATCTGCCTGGGGCGAGATTACTGGTGTCTAAAGGTTAATGAACACATTTGCAAACTGGAAACCAAGCCATTGTAGTTTATTCTCCTTCCTTTCTTTGGTTTGGCTTTCTGGTAAGCAATGTGTCTTCTGTTTGGATAGCATTCATGCTTTCTGGTCAGGTTTCAAAGCTGGCTAATGGAAATACATGCTTACTGAACAGAAGCAGTCCCCTCCTTGCATACTAAAACCCAGCCTCGTAAAGTCTGAGCGATTCAGCTGGCATGTACACGACCCAGATTCAGATGGGCGTCATGTTCAGAAAGTGGGTTTATTCCTTGTTCCATCCAGAAGGAACATTAGATACAAAAGCAATAATAATGACGCTTGTTATATTACATTTCTTCTTCGCCTTTATCAGCTTTGCCGTTTTTTTTCCAGGGAGCTATCAGAGGCAGTTACTTAAAATATAACCAGAAGGAAGACTTTCCCTTACTGTAGCATTCCCAAGCATGTTCCTTCATGATTTATCTTTTTAATCTGTTGAATTATTTTAATCTGTATTTAAGTGGTTGACCTACATCACTAGAGTGTCCCTGAAAAAAATGAATGTATGGACCTTAAATCTTCACTGTGGCTGTCTGTTTCCAGCACAGCATGCCTTAGTTAACCCAATGTTTTTATTCTCAGTGTACTATTAGTCAAAACAGAATAACATTACACAAAGCCTCTAATTTCTTAGATCACCTGTAGATAGAGGAAGACACATTCTCCCCTTCTCCCTCCCTCTCTGGCAGAGCCCTGTCCATATCGCCATGTTTACTGCATGTTGACATGAAAAATATTTTAGGGTGAAATAGCAATGATTCATATATACACACTGTCTCACTGCACTCTGTGTTTGTCTTTAAACTTCACTTTTCCCCAAATCCTGTATATAAGCCATGTTTAGGAAGGGATGATCACTCGCTGCTCTATTCTCTGGAGTCTGGGACACCTGGAAGCACCTGGAAGCACCTAGTTTTTCCAAGAAGGAGCCGCTGTATTTGCATGCTTTTTATTGGAGATTGTTAATCCCCCTTGGGCAAATTGGGACTTCTACTTTTTCTTAACTGGGAGTAGGCTGCGGGACGTTGGTGATGGCAATGGCATATTTAGGCAATCTTGTTAAGAGTTTTATTGTCAGGCAATGTTTCTGGAATCCAATTTTGCAAAAAGAACTTAAGGACAAATTGAGAATTTTCCAAGTAAGAGCATTTTCTGCCATCAGCAGTTGGATACAAGCTGTGGTGGAAATTGTACGGATTCTTGGTTTTCCATTGACCTTTAACGGGCACAAAAAACGAAAGGTTGTTCAATGACTTCAAGATAAAGGGCAAGTAGATAAAGGCTTCTTTCATCACCTGTATGCGTGTGTCTGGAGTGTGTGGATGTTTATACTAAACACAAGCAGCTAATGCAGAGCTGAGGCACTGGGCATGACGACATGTCTCCAGGCTTCACGTTCTCTGCTACCGTTTACCAAACAGCCTCGATAGGACGGGACTGTTTTAGTAAATACAGAAGGTGCGTGTGTGTGTTTTGGGTTGACCAGGACAGTTAGATTTCTGCAGGTAGCAGTTATACAAAAATCTATTTTCTTTAGATTTATGAGCTGTCAGACTTTAAACACTCTTTATCCACCGTGCAGTGAGGTGTGGAATCTTTGTTTCCGCGAAATAATCAGGACAGTTCTTACACACACAAATCTCTCATCTCTCGCAGCAGTGTAATCATTCTTTGTCTTGAGTTTATATTATAAACATCACAAACTCGCACTGCAAGGACACGTACACACACGCACACACACATCAACAGTGAGGGTGAGGGGGTGTGCATTCCGTTATTCGACAGGTGTGTGGAAGACACGAGCCAGGAAACAGGGCAGCAGGTGTAGATGAGGATTTATAGATTTTAATCGTATAACTCTGTTGAGCAATAATTCTACTGCTTGAGGCAAGGAAGGTCCATATAGCTACAGTAACATGTGATGGATGCTGTGTTGGGAATCCCTGCACCTAGAGAAACTGTGACAAATTCCATTTCTAGTGGCTTGTGCACCAATGCTTCATAGTTTTGGTTTGGATACAGGTTGCTATACAATGCAATATGTATTTAAGTCAAAGGCCTTGTTATAATTTAATTAAGATCATCATTTTTTTTTCATTCTTTAACTCTTGCATCTTATTTTTTATATTTTAAGTCAAACTATATTGCCTTAACCTTTAAATGTTTTACTAATTTTATTTGTATTGCTCTGACTTCTCTGTACATCACATTCAAATTCCATCTGCATAAAGGATGCTTATTAAATAAAACTGCCTTGCCTATTTGGAAAGAAAGCAGAAAAACCAGCAGATGATTTTTTTTCAACTAGAAAGGAAAGAGAAACTGCCAGGAGGAAAACAGTATAATAACTGAATGTTGTTCCAAGATAGGCAAGTGTGTAATCTGAGTTTGAGGTTTACTGTCCAAAATGAAAAATGTGCAAGAAACACACAAAGGATGTTATGTATCAACATAAGTATTGTGAGATTTGATAAAGGCAAGTTGACTTTAGTTTCATCAAGTCGTTAAGGTAAATCCCTCAGGTTTTTCCGTTTCTTATCTGGGCAGCTTCATCTGGAACGCTGCCTTCTCCCTCTGACCCTGTCATCCCCATTCTTGGTGTGATTAACGGCTACAAATTTGCATCAGTTGTTATTGAAGTCTCTTAAACAAAAGCCTGATATTTGTCATGTTAAAAAAAAAAAAGGGCCACCAAAGTTCTTGATGCCACATCATTCAACTGCCAGCCCGGAGTCTGAACAAGCTAAAGAACAAACAAATTGTCTGCACCAGCTATCCATGTGCTAAGACATTTTGGGATACAAGTGTGGCATATTGGGACAGTGATATACTAATATTGACTGTACTTTTATTTAAACCCAGAAAGCTCATGATCCCCTCTGTAAGCTATCTATTTGCATATGAATTTGGCACAGTCATGTTTCTCCGAATGAGGTCTACGGCTTAGTGTGAGGCAAGACATATCACAGGTTTTAAATCAGATATGCCTTAAAGTCTTGACACAGCTAATAAACTGAACTTTATGATCCATCCAAATGGAACCTCAGCCCTTTAAAATCAGTTATGCAAATGTTGACAGGTTGACCGTCTAACCTCCAACCACTTACACACTTTGCCAATTGCGCCAGGATGTTAAATTCCACTGGTTCTCGGTTAGAAGTGTGGGTGTCTTTCTTTCTGTGTTTAGTATAAATGACTGTCATGCTGCCTGTGTTTCGGGGTAAATAAAGGCCTAAGGCTGACACCGATCAAAGGGTTTATATTTATTTTAATAACAAGGGTGCAGGACAACTAGAGAACAGGAATAAAACTGGTCAAATGATTCTATTTGTCACAGTTTATCAACTATAACATTAATAATATTGTATTTAATGATTATGTAAAGCCAAAATTAACATTTTGCAGAGGGAACCACAGACTCATAGAGTATAATGTGTTTGAAATGTAAAATGTATAATATCCTATTATATTAGTGTTTAAATTACAGTTTGTTGTATCAGACATATAACAGATATTAACATATTAGCAATTGTACGTTTATTATTACTGTTTTGTACTCTACATTATGAGCAATAATCTGTTTTCATCATTAATGTATGTATTAATACTTATACACCACTATATGTTGTAATTTACACAATTGTACATGTTAATTGGTGTGGAATATTTAAGCACATTTGCACTGCTTTTCTTAACTTCTTATGTTAATATAAATATTTGTATTCTATTTTATTTTGTCCTGAAATTGCACAGTTTTACTTTGACTTCTGATGTTTAAGACTGTATTCTATTTTACTTTATTTTCTCTTTGTATTCCTTCCAAACCGTCACACTACTCTCCCGTGATAAATACATTATTCTGATATCATATTACTCTTTATATTACTACATGTGTTATGTATACCACACATTGCTGAATGTATATTTTTTGTTTTTAGTACCTTCCCATGAATATGAGTCACTGGAGAAACTAACCTGAATGTCTTTGTACAGCACTCACCTCTTTCTTTGTGAATACATCTCCTAACTTTGACTTGATACACACAAGAGGTTCTTGATTTACTTTCATACGACTCTCAACTATATGTGATGATCGTAGTTTTAATACACAGACTGCAATTGTTATGTTGAGTGACGGTGTTTATTTAGCCGTTAATTCACGCCTCAGCATCTTTACAGCTTTTTACAGTTGGTCCCTCTCCACAGATAGAGCTGCTTGCATCCAGTCAGCAGTATCTGTGTATTGAGGGTGTGACTGACTTTTCAGTGTTTGGTGTAGCAAAGAGGGACAGCATGGGAACGTGGATTTTCACCGTTTAGTAGAATCAGTTAACAATCCATCACACAAAGATCGGGTTTCACCGACATGCAGGTTCTACTCTACTGGTCATCGCTTATTTGACAGTTTTCTGTCAGTGAACGCTTACTTTCTTTCCTAACTTTCTTTTTGAATGGGTTGGATGTTTGAGAGAAATCTTATGGCTCCTTCATTTGAATAAAATATCATCCTTCATGAACATAAAATGAGAAATAAAGTGTAGAGTGTATTCCTTTTATTCATATCAAAAACACAACATAGATAGCATACCATACATTAGGAATGATTTTTTTTTACAATAACCAACAAACCAACAATACAAATGCATAACATTACATAACACATTGACATATTTACAAGATAAAATTACATTTTCAGACTCCAGGACTCTAACTTCATCAGATGTTAAGCTTTACTACTAGGCCTACGAAAAAAACATGAAAGAAATTCTACCTTTAGTTAATTCCTACACAGACTTAGTAGACAATGGTGTAATTCAACTACTACTCTAAATGTGCTGCCTGAGCGCTGTATGGGTGATACCATCAAAGAATCTCAGATAGCAGTGTGGAATGGCCTGATGTCAGCAGATAGGATCCAGGATCTGTTAGTAATGAGTCAGATCTGATAGAGACTTGCTTTACTTCGAATAAAAGCTGACTGAGGATCTGATAGAGAGGCTGACTGCGGTTTTAAGGGAGGGACACTTCTAGTGCATTGCTACTGACTCAGCTGTTTCTGTGGGAATCAAAGCCTTTTTACTCTGATGTCACACGCTATAGTGATCTTCAACTGCCTCAGTCAGCGCAAACTCCGTGTTTTTCACAACCGAAAAAACTGAAGTGACCAGACAGGTAACACTTCCTGTGGAAAGTCTTTACCAGAAACCAACCCCCCACCCCCCCCTTTAATGTCTTATTAAACTTCTGTGCCCTCACGATGATAAATGATTCCTGTCGAGCCAAGTGTTGGGTAGAAATGCCCACTGGACGCACTGTACTGGCTGAGGATGGGGCTGGTGTAGCCTAGGGAAGAGTTGGTGGGTGAAGAGGAGAGCACAGTGGGAGCTGATACTTGGGGTCCCCACTCTTGTCCGCCTGAGTTGGGGGAATAGTTGCTAAAGGTTCCAGGTCTATGAGGCCCATCTAGGTTGATCTGCAGTGGCCGACTTAACCCATCACCCCCCACTTCATTAGCTACTGTCACTCCAGACATCTCGGATAAGAAGCTGCTGAGGCAAGGAGCGGGGCCCGACGATGAAGGGGAGGGGATCCGGTCTGCCGTGGGAGACATGTTGAGGGCAGTTGAGTGTTTGGGGCTTCCCCTTTCGCTGTCTCCTGACTCCGGAGCCCCTGAGCCATCTCCACCGGAGAGGGAATCAGACTTCCTCTTCCTTTTGCGGCGGAAGTTTCCATTGTCGAACATCTTCTCACAGTTTGGGTCGAGTGTCCAGTAGTTGCCCTTGCCTGTGATGTAAGAATGCAGAATTAGTGAGGTTCAATTTGAATTAAAAAAAAGCTTTATACAACACACCAATAAAACACGATGGTACATACAACATATGCCCTTGTTGGGGTGAAATTTAAAAATAAGGAAATCAAAAAGCAAATATTACCTGGATCATCCTCATCTCTTGGTACTTTTTTGAAGCAGTCGTTGAGTGACAGGTTGTGTCGGATTGAATTCTGCCATCCAGCTTTACTTTTATTGTAGAAGGGGAAATTGTCAGCCACGTACTGATAAATCTGGCTCAATGTCAGTCTCCTGTCAGGTGCTCCGTGGATAGCCATGGCGATGAGAGCGGAGTACGAGTAGGGAGGTCTGACCAGCTTCATCAGGTCTTCTTGTGACGGGAGAGAGAACCAGCTCAGCTCCCCTCCTGGGCCCCCAGCTCCAGCAGGACCCAGGTAGGGCCTCTGCATGCCGTAGTGCTGGGGGACAAAGGGGGGGCCTGGGTTACCAGGTGGGCCCGTTGTAGCCAAGTACGGCGGTGTGTTGATCCCGGTGCCGTTGAACCAGAGGTAAGGGTTTGGGGTGGAGGTGTAGTCGCTCATGTCGTAGGAAGTCGGAGCGGTGCGCTGAGGACTCGGCAGTGAGGGAGGGGGGTAGTAACAGTCACTGTACATGCTGAGCTCAGGGGGCTCCTGACCCAGGCTGGGGAACTGCGGGCCACACCGAGGTGGAGACTGGCCCTGGGTCTCAAATGAAGACATGTGAAATGTATTCTCACCTCTTTAAATCTCCTTTTGCCTTTCTCCTTTCTGTGACAATGTTCTTTGTGGAGAGGTATTGTCAGCTCCCGAAGTCCTTTTCTTCGTTGGCAGGTATTTGAATGTGAGTTGATCCAAATGATGGTGTCTACACTTCGAAGTCGTATGCTCTTCTCCACTCTCTTCTTGTCTGTTGGCCCCTCCTCACCTGCCTTACCTGCTTTATCTGTTTCCCTGCCTCATGTGATTGGTTCTTTTCTCAGGTGAGATCTTTATCCTGTTTCCTCCCACTTTTTTTTCATACTGTCAGCTTGTTCAGTCCCTCCAGGTTTTTTTTTAACCTCAATTAAATATTTTTCCACTCAAGCTGCTACTGCAACATTGATTAAGTTCACTCCTCTGTAACTTTTTGATGATAATGATGAAAATGTAAATTGACTTCAAAGTTTTGAATTTAAATTCTACATTTTAATAAGCATTTCTTGAGTAAACAGAGTAGTTATTATGAAGATAAACTACGATCCCGAAGACAATTTTGTGACTATGTTCTTGTTCTATATAGATAGTATTTAATTATATATTATAAAGTATTTGTATTAACTGTAAAGATTGACCACACTCCAAAAAAAGGAAAATTGTGATGTAGCATAAGAGCAATAGCCTCTTGCTCCCAGGTTAAGATGTAGAATTATAGGTAAGTAGACCATGAAAGCATAAACTATTACTAGTAACTAGTAACAGTGTTAGAATATCTGTAGTGATATATAGTTTAATTTTGAATACATAGTATTTTGATATCATTTAAATGAATACGAAATGCTAGGGGACATTGCCCATATCCTTTCGTAATCTAGAATTTCACAAATTAAATGATCACTTTTTACAATTGGCCACAGTGTTTGTGTTTTCATTACATGGCATGTTATCATTATATCATGATGTTGCGTTTTTTTTTTCATTATCTTCATTAGCAATAAACATATAAAAATAAAACATATAAACATATATATATATATATATATATATACAAATATATATAAAGTTAAACAATTACAGAAAGGACATTGTCTTACATTATCCTGAAAATCGTAGGAATTTACGTCATCATGTTTTAAAATGAGAAGGCCACTACGTCGGTTTTTTTTGGGTTAGCGCGAGACCTTTGTTTTTAGTTCAAACCAACTTGCCGAAGAACAGCACTCAATCGTAAGTTGTTGCATTTATACTAGTTAGTACATCTTCAACCCATACACTGATAGAATAAAACTTAAGCTGATATTTGAAAGTGTTTGTGTTGCAAACCTAACTTAAGATCTTAAGAACCTACGATGCTAACTTGACCTTACTAACTGGACCGCAGTGAGCTAGCTAGCTCTAAACATATTAGCTACCATAAACAAACATTAGCTACGATTAGCAAACATTAGCTAGCATGAACTAAAATTAGGCTTTTCAGCCAGGACAAGCTAGCGTCAGCAACAGCTTGCTGGTGTTAGCTAAAATCCGTTTTATTTGCGGAGGTAGTGTATTGTTACTGTTTAACAAACCGACAGCTGATACAGTTCGTATGCCGGTTTATTATTCAGATGGCCGATTCATCTGCGCTCCCCGAGCTTCCACAAGAAAGCATCAACGACGCCTTGCAGGTGAACAAGGATTTGGAGAGAGTTATAGAAGCCGTGGAAGATATATCCTGTAAGTTACTTTGTCCGTTTACAGACACAGTAATTGATCGTTTGTTGTGGAGCTGTGTTAGCTAACATACATGTACTTTTTCTGTGCACCTATAGTGCAGTTGACCTGGATGGGTTATGACATGGTGGCACTGCGGACCAGTCCCGAGCTGGGGACTTCTATGCAGAAACTGGAAGAAGCATATAATAAATGCAGAGCTATTATCTGTGGAGACCGACAAGAGCCCGAGTCAGAAAGTAGCATTTGACCTGAGCCCACCACCATAGCACCTACTCAGATGTTATTTAGAGTTTTTAGTTGACAAGATTACACTGAGACTAAGTGGAACGCTTGTAAAAGTCGTTTTTATACGTTGCTATGGAGAATGTGTATTTGGACCGATGGTTCTGCCTTTTTGTCTTTAAAACAGTATTTCGTATTCACTAATGCCCATACTGAGCTCTTTGAGTGTGTTTTTATTGTTGCATGGTCTGCACAATTTGCATGTTTTGGTGGTGATGGAGTGTTCTGTTTCTCCTGAGTTGAACAATAAAAAAAGAAAAAGAAAATAAGTTCTCCTGTGTTTATTTTAATAGACAATAGTCAGACATGCCTGGCACCTACTTTTGTATTGTATTGCTTTCATTATAGCTTCTATTTTAGTTGCGATGTAACACCAGCAATAAGAATTACATTTGAAATGTGTAAGATCTTGTGTATGGTATGTATTAATCCCATACACATTAAATTAATACCATACTGACAAATCTTGTTTCGTTGTTATTCAATTGTTTTTCAGATGGATAACGCAGACACAAACCCAGAGCAAGCTCCCTCAACTGCCTGCATCGATCTGGTAAACATACTGAAAGGGCTGGACTCCTTATCTTACTGCATAGATCAACTGGCATGTAAGTGACAGTTTTCCCTCAATCTGCTCCTTTCACACAAAATAATAATTGAGTCTTGCTGACGGCAAGTACGATGACCTTGATGATCGATTTGCAAATATGCAAAGCGCTTCATGTAACTGTTATCCTAGATCTGAAATGTGATAGCAAGAATTGGATTATTGCACTCCAACTGCTGCTCAAATTTGCCTTGCTTTGCTTGTGAATGTCAGAGGTGCAAAGTTACACAATTTTACATGACGTCTGTCAGATCGCGCTCTGCTGATGTGTAGATATGAGTAACGGATGGAATTCACACATATGGTTGTCTATTATGCTATTTGATGATAGGCATGATGTTTGAGTTTATCTTTTTTGCAAAGAGTAAAGGCAGTCAAAGTTCTCTGCTTACTGTGTTATTAGGGACATATATTCTTACTTGAATACCTTTAATGCCTGCAAACAAGTGTCAGAGGTTGTGTTTCTTTGAATAAAAACATTGTTCTGGCTTTAAAGCAAGAAATGAATACACCAGTTTGTACTAAAGAAAAGGAATTATGAAAGATAACCTGTTACTTTAGAGAGCTGGTGCCCATTTTAAAATAGAAAACCTACTTAACCTAAAAAGCAGAATTATTTTGACCAACCATTAAATGCTCATTTCTTAGTTTGTCTGTGATGTTTCACCCAGAAATAGCTTTGATTGTTCCAGCTGTGAGTTGCTCCTCTATTTTCATTGTCAATCGTACAATAATTCTGCTTACCAACACATCACTCAGATATCTACCTAATTTAGTATGCACACTCTGCATGCATTTTAGTTTAGTGTGATTGCGAAACATAATCAAAACCTGGTAATGATTCGCATGCTGAAAATATGTGATATGTCAAGCAATTTAAAGTTTACTGCTAGTCACTCCTGAGGAGTAATGTATCTTTGTGTCGGTACAGTGAGTACTGACTAATAATACGATGACAAAATAGAAAGGAATGTATGCTATTTTATCTCTCAGGTTTCTCCCTTTTATGTTCTTCCATCCTTGGTGTAGAACTTTCTGTTGAAACGTGACTTTTGGACTATCTAAGAACTGTGTTGACCCGAGGCTCTTCTTCTAAAACAAGGTATTTGTTGTCCTCCTGCAGTGCAGACCCAGCTGAGGCAATGTGATCTGATCGTTTGTGTTGGCCACCCTGACAAGATGCCTCCTCTGAGAATCCACGAGGCGCTGAAGCAGCAGCCCCCAGCATGACAACTTGAAACATGAAGAACAGAGGTAATGCTGTGTGTCTGGGAAAACATGGTTTAATAAAATATACAAACCACCAGCCATGTTGTAATATTCCCTTTTTCCCCGTTCTGCTTAGTCAAAATGCAAAACAAGTTACAAAAGAGGAATTGCATAACAATGACCTTGGTGGTTGTGAAAATGGTGACATTTGTTTTGGGTTGTTGATTCATCACATTAGCATACAGAAACCAAAGTAAACAGCCCCATTAGGTTGGTGGTGGTCAGAGTCCCGCAGGGTGCAGCAGACAGCACTGGTTCTGTGCTTCAGAGCTCCGGGCTGTGGCATCAATGAGCAGCAGAGGGGTGTGTGTGTGATGGATAATCATCTCCTTCACCCCGGGGAAACTCTACAGCACAGCAGCACACAAGAAAAGATGACAGGGACCTAATGACGCAGCGCAACACAAGTCAGCATCCAACACACCCCGAGGCGTGCCACAAGATGGGGAAACTTTTCAGACTGGCATTTTCCCTCTCATTCTAACAAAATCATACTCCGTTTACCTTGGTGGTTTTGAGGCCGGTGCCCAGGGAGTAGGAGTTGCCTTGGTTACGGATCATAATGTTGTAAACCTTGCCTTGTTTCAGCAGCATCAGGGTGTAAGGCTGCTCAAGTGCGCCCTGTGAGCTGTCCCTCACCACAAACGCTCCGTCCTACTAACACAAATGTGGACAAATGCACTCAGGCGTATACTTTCAGTCAGTTTAACATGATTTTGCAAATAACATTCTGTAACATTTCGATTGCCTTGTGTGTGTCTGTGTCTGTGTGTGTGTGTGCTCAAGAAAGAGGAGGATGAGATATGTGAGAGGCAGCCCCTGACCTTGTTCATCTCTCTGAGAGCAGCTTTAGCTTCACGTCTGGTCACCTGCCCTCCATACCAACTGGGATCCAAACCCTCAATGCACTATACAAAGACAGTCATAGTAAGGGCTTTATAAATCATTTCCTCTTCTTTCTCTTTTTGTAGTGACAAACATGTGTTGGACATTATTGTTGTTGAAGCACAAATGTAACAGATATTTCCATGTACCCAAGCTTTTGAATTAAATGCAAGTCTGTAGAGTTCAGCAGACATAAGGGTTGCACCGGTGTGTTCCTTTTTACAACAGCGCCATCTGCTGGTCGAGTTCCCAAAGTACTGTGGTGTTCTAAAGCTTGGACAGTAGAACATGGCTCATTTGTGATTCCACTTTGATTCTCACCTTTGTTGGTTCTTGAATTGATTTAACCGGAGCAGGCTGTGTGGGCGCTGAAGGAACTTGAGAGCGTTTACTTATTCTGGGAGGGGAGAGGTTCAATGGAACATCAATGAGAAAACCATAATAGCTCATTACCCAGAGCATACACTTTTAGTTGACCCCTTACAATACAATTCATTCAAGGGACCCCTCATGTATGCCCGTGTGGATAATTTGATGCAGCCGTTTTTTACACGTATATGTCAATTATGTTTAACAACACAAGATCAATGTATTAAAAAGATTATTAGACATGTATACAAATATGTGCGCCATTAACACGTAATACCTATACAACAAGGCAACTGACATCAATCAGAATAAAGCCCAAATTCGGATTGGGCTGTTTAAAGTCATTCACTATTAGTTAAATTATACTTTGTGTCATGATGATTGAAATGAATGAATCTGAAAACTACCTGTTGAACACATCTGTAGCTCTGGGGATTCTGGGTTTTGGGATCCTGCCTGTCAATGAGTCGGGAGCCTTGACAGCACTGCCCTCTAGTGGACATGAGTGATAGTGCAACACAGACAAGTTGTAGTATTGTCACACGATGACCACATGTTGCTGTTTAACTTTTACACAGTAATCAGTACATACTTGATTTTGCAACGTCGGTCTGGGAGGGCTTCTTGCTCCTGTCCACAGGTAGATTGGGTTGGGGGGCTGGGGTTCAGAAAAGGGAGACATATTTTTACAGAATGCTTGGAGCATCATAATCAATATGTCCGGTGATCGTGGAGTTTTTAAATGTACACTTACGTAGCGCATTGACAGGTCTTTGAGGAATATGGCTGTTGCTTGTGGTCCGAGGGTATGCAGCCTTTGACTTCCTTTCAGCAGGGATCGGCTCTGGAACAGCATCTGCTCGCATGCAGTCATGGAAGAATTACTCTTTATTTTTTAGCAATAGTGTTCAAAGTGCAAAATCATTCTCGAGTAAAACGTTTTCATATATCAAGGTACCAAAGCATTAAACATGTCCCATTTAAAAATAACCTTTAATATATTTTTGTATTATATTTCTGCATTAGTGTGTTCATTTTAATTGCGTATATACTGCTGGGTAGTTTAATCTATAATTGTATATATATATATATATATATATATATATATATATATATATTTTCATCTTTCGATGTAATCACAATCTGTAAAGTTTTAGTTTTAGAAAAAAGTACCCATTTTGACTGAGATGTATACAGTGTGCACAATATAATGAAAATACTCAACTAAAGGATACATACCTACAAATTCTACCTATACAGTAAGAGCAATACTTAAGAAAATTAACTTTGTCACATTCAACCACTCACTAATCACACGTTTTTACTTTAAAAGTAAATACAATTTGAAACCAATTTGACTTTAAAAGCCGAAAATCTCAAAGCTAGCTCGATATGTTTTCACGTCTGATGCCTTTCTTTGTGTACAGTGCTTGTCAGGATGCTTTCTGTTACCTGTGTTGTGACTGTGCTGCACTCTGGGAGGTGGGGGGGGCTTCAGTGTGTCTACAGAGGGCGGCGCCTCGTAGCTCTCCTCGTACGTGTCGTCTGCGTCTTGAGGCTCACTCAGAGCACAGATGTAGCCGTCCTCTTCCTGGACACCGCCTCCATTGTCAGGATCACTGTCATTGTCCTGACCCCGGGCCCAGACATGTAGTGAGCACATGTGCACTTCAGATCACTGAACACTGCTCTGTGTACTTTAACTTGTTACAGTAGCTGTTGGTAAATGTATCACTTAACAAGGGTTAGAGGAGAGAAGGACACAATGAAGACCCTGACGTTTTTATCATTTTAAAGTGGCTGAACTTATAAACTAATGATCTCATAGCTTGTTACTCACAAACTCATTGGAGTCCCAAACTTCTTCCTGTTGTGCAGGTAAGACTGAAGATAAGGAAAAAAGTATAGCATCAAGCATGATATTGGTCTACCTTTATGATGTCTGTGGAATAGGTGAATCCATGTTATTTACCTTGCTTTGGGTACTTTTGTGCTTTTGATCTGCGCCAAAAATAAATAAATATGAAAGTTATGTTTTTCAGTTTCACATTCAGCAAAAGTTATAAACTCAAATCTGTTTTCTTACTTTTGACCAAAAGCCCTCTTCTGTTCCCCCTTGTTGATGTCACTCTGGATCTTAGATATTATTCTATGAAGATACAAAACCATTTTTTATTTCATGGTTTGGTGTCCCATCAAGTTATATTTTGAAGTCTGACTCACGGGACATAAAGGCTGGGGAACACTTGGAGCTCACACGATGCCATTTGCTGTATGATATAGGATAGATGTATAACAGAATTAGTATTTCAGAATAGTAAAACAAGTGTAAAGGCCTCCAGAGATATAGACATACTTACCAAGAAATGTGCTCCAGTTATGCTGCTCCTCATCACTAATTTGTCACAACCAGATAACTTGAGCTGATACGAAATAACACACATGTTTTAAATTGTCTTTGAATGTCAGATGTATAAGTTTAGTGTTATAGCATTTCAATATATAGGAATAATGAAAGAAATATAACTGTAAACATTGAACTATGTTATACATTACTCAAGCCACTTGCATTGTTTTATAGTGTTTACCTAGCTTACATTAATCTGATACATTCCTTCCCATATCACATACAAGAAACGGCACTTCTTATTGAAAATACTAAAACACTTGTGTTGCTGCTTGTTGATACTCACCTTCCTCATGTAGTCAGCGAGACTCTGCTGGTTCCATCCCATCACGTCCACTTTAGAGGGCACATTGTTACAGCTCATCCTCGTCCCTTTTATTAATCACATCCACTTACAAAATAAACACTTTAATCACAACCAGAGCTTCATGTGTTGCAGCGGCTTCACAAACTGGTTTCATTTAAAGTCTTGAACAAACTCCACCTACCTATAAAAGGAAATTCGAAAATGACCTCTCTTCCAGTAAATTGCTTTTGTTATGTCTTTAGACTTTCTGTCTTTTGTGTAAAAGTAGCTCTCCGTGGTTTGAAAGCACTCAAACGTATCGCTATGCACACACTGCAGCGTGTCTCGCTCTAAACTTAGAGCCTGCTGGTTTCCTTTCACACACCTAAGTACGCCACCACAAGTTTGCAGCGTATCATTTTAGTTTCTTCTAACTAATGTGTCTGATTTTTCACATGAACATCAATGTGAGATGCAGATTCTGTAAACATTTTGAAATATGGTGAGATCTAAACAGCCTCTGTTGTAGTTTCTGTTCACATGTTCTTCTAGCTTCCTTTAAAGGCACGGATTCAACTGCTAAGAGGTATTAGCAGAGTCCTGTTGTATCCCAGCCACAGGCCTCATGGTATCTCACACCCAGGTGAGAGAGGAGGGCAGCAGAGAGAGGGGATGATCAATCACGCTCAGACCCCCAGGCTTGTCTGGGTGAATACATGAGTCCTCCTGGGGGGTCCCTGCGGGAGATCACCTCCCCTGTTTTCCTCCTCTGTCCTGATTGGGAGACATACCACCCCCAATGAAAGACATGCCACTGTGGAGGAGGCATGTAACGGGGTGTAACTATAAAGCAAGCGGGCAAAACCTTCAGATGTATTTGTCATATGCACAATAGCAAAGTGTTATCAAGGAAAACCTTAGATGTTAGACTCTTCCAACAATGCAACATACTTAACATACAAACTCAAATACATGAGTGCAAAGTAAGACAAATATATACATAAAAGATAGAATAAGATCAAAAAGAATGTAAAACTGCATACTGCACTGCTGTAATAATATATACATATATGTTGATATGTGAAATGAACAGATGTACAAAGGAACAGTGCATTAGAAACTCACCTCTGGCTGGCAGAGAACTCCCTGCTCCATAGCCTCTCTTTGGTTAACTGGACTTCACACTGTACATTTTAAATGTATATTTAATTTAATATTCCATTCTTTGCACATGTAATGTAAATAATATCCTGCTTGATATTGGGTTAACTGAAGATTGGCCCTTCAATAGTGTTGTTATTATGTTGTCAGATGGTTTATAGATTTGTTTTATCTTCAGTCTATTTTATGTCATCTATTTTCTAAACTCTCGAATGCCGGTTTATTTCTATTTTGAGATGTTTATATTTTATAATTGCTTATCTCTACTCTTTTCATTTCTAATTATGTGCAATGCCTTGTTTTTTTGTATGTTGCTGCAATGAAACATTTCCTAATTTGGCATCAATAAAGTACTTCTTATCTTATGCTGCTCCTTGTTTTCATATTGTAGGATGAATCACTGACCCTAGAAAGGACACAGTTTAGGGAGTTTACCAGTAGTTTGTAAATCACTATCGAGCAACAGCAATCGTATGGGAACAACATGGAAGCAATAATGTCCTCAGCGGAGAGCAGAGAGGAGAGGCGGGTCAGTGAGGGCCTCCAGTGGGGCGAAACCTTCATTAACGCACAGCAGGGCATCATGGGAAATACAGGACATCCCCAAAGCAAAACAGACAAATGGGAAGGATGGGAGGGAGTGTTTTGGTCTGGGAGCGTGTTACTTTCCCTCTGGTAGTTTCTGTCCATATGCTTCAATTACTTTTTGCCCTAAAAAGGTATATTTGCAATTATGCTACGTTTATTGTATCAGTGCCTACGGGCTTATTCGTCTAATTATCACAAACTGTGTACTTTCTGACTCCAATGAGAGTTCATGGAGAGATCCATATAAGGGATTTGGCAATATAGGATTGGATCAGGATTTGCAATATAAACCCAATAAATTATTAGTATTGCATTTCAAATATCAGATCTGTGGCGATTTGCTTTCAAATTTGAGTCCGATTTATAAATAAAATACTGGAATTATGTAATAACAGACTTGCATAATGTTGCTTTTAAAAAAAAAAGTATTAATCGTTTAACCAGTGGGACCTTATGATTTATGATTGTGCTATACGAGATTTGTTTTTCGTTTGATTAAAAGGTGTGTCCTAACTGATTCAGGAAAGAATATTGAATTCTCAACTAAATGTAGTGTTTCCAGTATGTTTGAGTGCCATTTAAAGCATATTATCAGGATAACAACGGGAGTCACACTACCTTTTTTCAGGATAATCTTAAAATGAAATATTCATATCATCTCAGCCTAACCCTAACTGACACCAGTTGATCAACTGTATAATGCAATGATAATCCTGTAACTTCTCACTTATCTCCTCATTTACTGCCTGAAACAGCCTCGTCCCCCTCTCTTGTCCCCCAGGCATGGACCCCCCTCCCATGCAGGTAATATCCATGCCATCACTCACTGAGCTGACACAGTGGCAGATTTATGACATATCCAGCTGGGAGGAAGATTTTTGGAGATGCAGGGGGTAGAGGACAGGAGGAGGTGGATGAATGGCTCTTCAGACACAGATAGGCCAGGGGGCGGAGACCAGGCTTCTCTTAGAACTAATTACTTGCAAATTAAAGGATTATATATGATTGTTTTCAATGTGGGATTGATTCAGAATTGCAGTGCAATATCTGGAACCCAATTTGCTTAAACAGTAAAGTTGGGTCACATTTGCTGTTACACTGTCCTCTCTTTGATGCATTGTGATACATTTGCATTGCCTGTGGGATGTTACAAAAGACTAGTACAGGCTGTAGTGTCCCGGATTATCAACCCCAAAAGTAATTTCTAGTGGTGGAAATGCTTCCTCTAATTTCTCTTACAAAGCATTGCTGCTCTTTGAGTGAAATCAATACACGTTGACATCAAAGTGGCAGTGGATCAACATCTTGGCTATAGGTGCGAGCTGCACCATGTTATCCATGTAATCCTCGGCTGAGTGTATTCGCCGCATTCTTATTCTAATAGACACTTGTGTGCCCTCACTTAAAATCCAATGACCCTGGGATGTATTAGGTGAAACATTCTAATGTTTATTGACCGAAATGAAACCACATTCAGAGGTATTTTAAACTTTTTTATTTTATTTTAAGAAAATATTTATAAATAGACATGTACGTTTTTATACAAGGATACAAAAAAGTGCAAAGAGACATTTAACATGCTCATGGGCCATTTTTTTTTAACAGATTTTACCACGAGGCCATTTTTTTTCACTTGGGTCCACGGTACCTCCGTCTATAGCCGTGCCCATCAGCCGCTTCCCTCCTGGCGCACACGTGTTTGACTATCACCTGAGAACAGTCCTCGCAGTTCACCGTGCAGCACCATTGGAATTTGCAGTTGCAGCTGCTTACTACCTCCGTGCGCCTCTCCTCCACCTTCAGGCCGCATTCATGACACAACCTGCGGCAGCTGCGCCTCTCCCACTGGGTCAGCCCCTCTCCGTGCTGCAGGCACTCCCGGCCCTCGGTGCCGTACAGTCCCACGCTGGTGTTCCTCCTGCAGTAGTCCGGGGAGTCCTCCAGGTAGATGAGCTCAGTCTGGGCCACGCTGCCGGACGCGTCCACGATGGCTCCTCGGTTGTCCGCGCTGTTGCCAGCACGCATGCGCTTCTTGTTGATGTCCAGTTTCTGCGCTTGGCTGTGCTTCAACTTCAGGTAGTTGCCGATGTCTCTGAGATCTGACAGCTGCGTCCAGCAGGTTTGGACACTGCAGCTCTCAGACATGCCGTGACATCTACACATGCGCCTCATCGTTGCCTTCACGGCCTGTTGGAAACATGGGAAAGTTACAAACCACTCATAATGATTTAATTTCAGATACATGTTTGTTGTGGGAGAAGCACTCACCAGGCGCCCAGCCGCGTTGTTGTGCAGGTTGACTGCAGCCCTGGAGTCCTGACCTGTCTCCTGCGCGTCCACGTACTGTTTGGAAATCCTCTCTCCGAAATCCACGTTATCACTACAGCCACCCCACAGCCAGCCACTACCACCTGCACACAACATAACAATTATATATAATTCGTTTTGTGTGCATGTCATAATAAAACAATGATATTTTGGTGCAAACCTTACCAATTTTACCGTTCTTGGAGACATCACAGCCGCAGTTTTCGAGGTCTCCCAGACTACAGTTCCTGGTCAGAGTGTACATGACCCCCGCTGCGCTGATGGCATGGACGAAAGAGGTCTCTCTGGTGGCTGGAAATAGGATAACGTGAGCATTGCGTAATCAATAATAATACAAACAATACTTGGTCACTATAACTTTTTATATTAAAACAATCGATTGGGCTTATGCATGATAAGGCATAATTAAAACCAATGCAACTTGTGTAACTATAAGACCAACATTCGTATTTATTTATGGGCCCCTACATATTTCTTCAATAATTGTGTAACTCTTAACACATACGCCTGTACGTTTTTTTCGTTTAGAGTCCTACACACAACTTGTATTTTACAGGAATTGCATTTACAATCTCGACCTACCTCGTCTCAGTCCTTTAAACTGAGTTGCGCTTTCGGGGCAGTTCCATCTGTCCCACGCAAACTGGTGTCTGCACTCCTCAATCCCACTCATTGCGCCCTCCTGCACGCTTCTTGAATAGGTGAGATATGTCTGCAGAAGAGGCAACATCAATTATATTTAGCCTGATTCACATTTTTGAAATGTTATCCTAAACTTAGTGTTATCTTTTGTATTTACCTTGGGTCCCGTCATAAGAAAGTTACTCGCCACCCTGAGAACAAGATAGAGGATAAACAATTAGATCAATAAAGCCTATCTTTGGTCTTCACAAATTAAAACGATGCAGGCAAAGTAGAAAAACGTTTCTTACCAAGCATGTCCCGGACACATTTTGTATAAAAGAGTCAGGAGCCAAAATAATAAGTGCACCATTTTCTCCTGCACCTTTCAGCCCTCAAAGTAGAAACCTCGTTATTTTGGCCCTGTGTGCTGCCACTTTCTCTCTTAAATGAATGGATACCAAATGGGACTCTTGTTCTTTGTCCCCCAGGTCCGAGGAAGCTGATTGGATGACGAGTTAAGGAAACGCCTATATGCGCATTTCAAAGGATGGCATTAGGAGACAGTTTATTTTCTTGCCCAAGGCTGTTTGACACCAGGGCACCAATATACAAAATACTGCCAGTGACAAATCGGATTGAGACATGCGTATTGTAGAAAAATATTTATTATAATTTCAATTAAGAATACATATAAAATACAAGACAATTTACAGACGCAACAAACCAGTTATCCCTGAAACCCAACACAAACGAGTGAGCATGAATGGAGAGTTTTGTCAGAATCAAATCAAAAGAACAAGTGCATTAAAAGGTGTCAGTTGATATGTCAAGTTGAAAAAAGTTACATTCTTGTAATACTGAATAATGTTTGTTAATGTCCATAATAGAAATAGAGATCCAATGCAACAAATAGTAGTCAGTGGCGTTGCGCACGGTTCCTGCGCTTGGCTTTATTATGTGGCTTCCTGCCACCTTGTTTACGCGCGCAGTAATATTTCGTAACAACTTGCGTACATTTGTCACACTTGACCGTGCAGCACCAGTGGAATTTGCAGTTGCAGCTGCTGACTACCTCAATGCGCTTCTCCACCACTTTGAGGCCGCATTCATAGCACAGCCTGCGGCAGCTCTTTCTCTCCCACAGGGACATGTTCTTGTTTCCCTTCAGACATTCCCGCCCCTCGAGGCCCTGGAATCCCAGGCTCCGGTTCTTGACGCAGTAATCCGGGGAATCCTCCAGGTAGACGAGTTCAGTGCGAGCGATGCTCCTAAAAGCTAGTGCAATGGCTGCTCTGTTGTCCGCGCTGTTCCCAGACCTTGTCGGCTTCTTGTCCATCTCCAGCTTCTTTGCGTGTTCGTACTTCATCTTCAGGTAGTTACCCACCGCTCTGAAGTCGGCCAGCTGCATCCAGCAGGTTTGGATGCTGCAGCTCCCGGACACCCCGTGGCACTTACAGGCTCTCCTCATGGTAGCTTTGATTGCCTGCAAAGAGAGGGACCGTGTTAGTTGGTTATTTATTCACAACACATGTACTACTTTCTCCTCCTTGGATTGCATCCCACGCGTAAATGTCCCCAAAAAACATAAATGTTCCTCCCCTGGCCTCAGTGTATTGCACATATTGGAATTCAGATAGTCCATAAATAGTGGTATTGTATAATAAAGTACATTTACTAGTAAGTAGTAGCTACTACTACTAACTTACTTGCACTACTTTTCTACTACAACAAATGCTACTTTATTCTTAACTCCACTACATTTATATAACGAATTGAGTTACTATTTACTTCACAGATAGAGATTATTAACGAATACAGGTCATAAATAAACGATATGTTTTTCGGTTGAGATATTCATCTGCAGTAGGCCTATATGAAGTTATTAAAATGAGTTCCACATATATGAATCTGGAATGCCTAGGCTATTACGCACAAAAGGTACTTTTTCATTTACTTGCGAGGACTTTTTCAATGTAGAATTGCTACTTTTACTCAGGTTAAAAGTCAGAACACTTCTTCCACTGTCCATAACAAGTGATAATAAAATCTAGTGAGTAAAGAAAAATCATATCTTACCAGTCGGCCTGCCTCGTTGTTATGCAGGTTGATTGCTGCGCGTGAGTCCTGTCCACCTTCCAGCGCGTCCACGAACTGTTTTGAGATCTTCTCTCCAAACGCCACGTTATCACTGCAGCCTCCCCAAATCCAGCCTCTACCACCTGGTGAATCAAATACACACATTGTTATTCAGTTATCATAATGATAAAACAAATATGACGTAATTCATCTAATGGTAGCCTAAATAGATTATGCATAAAATAGATATTACCTGTTTGTCCAATTCTGGAGTCATCACAGCCGCAGTTGTCAAAGTCTCCCATACTGCAGTTCTTGGTGAGCGTGTACATCACTCCGGCAGCGCTGATGCCATGGACGAAAGACGTTTGTCTTGTTGCTATAACAAGTGAAATTAGTCGATTAGTTTTTATTCCAATTGGGAACGATAAATGAGCAATGGCTGCAGTTTACTACTGTGCGTAAAATGTGCGTAAACCGTGCGTAAAGGCATATTGTTGTGCGTGGGTGCAATACTGTTGCGCATGTATGGTGTTTCATCGCTGTGGTCCCAGTAATTAATTTATACTTTGGGTTTGTTTCTCTTCTCAATGGAGGTCAGACAACATCAGCCCCTCGTGTTGAATAATTCACTTTGTGCAAAAGAACAATTGTTGGAGTTGAACTCTCCACCACTCCACTTATGCAAGTCATGCAAGGATATGAATATGGACCTACATGTCTTACCACTGCGGAGGCCGTTGTGTGTAGATAATTGGAGCGTGTTTTCTGGGCAGTTCCAGCGCTCCCACGCGAACTGGTGTTTACACTCGTGTATTCCACTCTGTGCGCCCACTTGCACACTACCGGCATATGTCAGAAAAGCCTAGGGAGAGAAAAATAAAATGTAAAGTTAGTTATTGTTGCATTCAATCATTCAGAATAGGTTTTTAATTAAAAAAAACTAACATATTTGCATTTTCGGGAGTGTTTTGACGCAAAAACGTGCTCAGAAAGTTGCATCAACATGTATTTACCTTAGGTCCAGTCATGAGGAAATTATTCACCGTCCTATAGAAAGAAAACAAGAAAGCCATGTTAGTCCCTTGCCACCAGTAATCACATATTACACTGTATTATGTTATAAACGTATTAATCCAAAAGTAGGTCACATACCAAGCAAGATGAGCATGACAGCACATGGATAGAACCATGGCTAGGAAATAAAAAGGTCCCATAACAGCTGTATTCCAAACGGAGAATTTTTTTAGTTGTTAATCCCAGATGTTATTGCCGAGAGAGAGGAGAGGCAATTGATGATTTAGCTCAATCCACGCTGATGATATTTATATGGTCCGGCCCCTTGACAGATCTTTCCTGCAGGTAACGGTCGACTGTGAAAATGCTTCCACGACGACATTGATTGCCCATTCCTTTTGACAAATAGGAGCCTTCGGTGCATAAGTGCCCTTCAAAGAAGTCAGCCCCCCCCCCTCCCCGCTCTCTCCCCTATTCATTCACCTGTCGTTCTCAGGCTCTAATCCCTAAACACTTTTCATGACGAGTGGACGCATATCCAGTATGATTGGCCACATTGAACCAAATATTAATAATATAGTTAATTGATTATATGTTTACAATAATATAAGTCAAGTGGAGGATATTGAAATGATGCGAGAAGACGAATAGTCGAAAAATATGTAAGATCACTGTATAACTATCTTGACACATAAACCATTGGAATTCAAGGATTTATTGTTTGTTTTTTTAATAGAGGCTGACTGTTGCACTGAGGCCTGCCATATTTCATAATCAACTTTGTTAGACATTAAGACATGAAATATGTCTCCAGTTATACGTTAAGGAAAAACAGGACAAAATGCCGTCCTGAGGCTTAAATGTGTACTTGGAAACGTTTGGGAAATGGCACCAGTTCCCCAGGGAGAAAGACTGCGACTACAAAGTCATAAAGTCTTTCAGGAGCTGATGGTATATAGTCATGTAAATACTCCCTCACACATCGGCGACATTGGCATCGTCCTGATAATAGGATAATAGATGTTTTCCTGGAAAACAACTCGGTGTGAAAACAGTCTGGAATTTACAAGAGTATAAACAAATAACAGCTTTAATGTCCTCCTAACCATAAAATTGTAAATTATTGCATGGCACATCTTTTTTGTTGTTGCTGATTTGTAGTTTTAAATTTAAAGATAGATGAAGTTGATCATTCATTAATTAAATCTGGGATTATCCAGTCTCATTGGATTTCATTTACCTGATCATCCTTGATAGTCAAAAGTCATCATACCAGTTTCTGTCATTTCATACTCGTACCGTGATTTAATGCGAGACGAGTTATTGATTAACATTACAGTTGTTACATGTAATCGCTTATACTTGTCAAATCCCCTCTAAACCACTCAAAATCCCCTAAAACAACAATACACTCTGCGCATCGGGCAATATGCAGAGGGCTGGGCGAGCTCCTCCGCACAATAGCGAGGAGGTGTAGGTGAGGATAATCCCTACTAATTAGATATGGCCCACATTCATACTGCAATAAGACTGAAACCTCGAGCCCCTCATCACCTGGTTGGGAAATAATACCGAGCGATACAAAATCAATCTGTGATGCTTCATAATGTGTCCCTAACCGAAGGCTCATTTAGGGTTTTGAATGGGTTAATAACCTGCAAACAATAGTAATCTATCCAGATGGGCGTGTTGCAGCGTGGGTGCGAGATGTCTCTTAAACACCGAAACTTTCAAGGACAAATCACGCGGATTAAGTGTCATTAAAATACATATATTTAATGAATGTGCTATTAATACATTACTAATCCGACGTTTTGGCAGCTGTCAAATGTACAATTTGGTAACTATATTAATACAATGTATTCAACGGTGTTTACTATTAATTATATATTACAAACAAAACAATACTATTAGAATAATAGCACTTTAAGAGCTCCCTATTCATTTCGGAATGTATTTCAACGCATCTTTGTGTATTCCAGCTCAAGAGGGAGACGGAAGGGTCAGGACCTTTTTAAGTTACGCCATGCTTGGAATAACATCAAGTAAAAATGCGCACTAATTAAATTGTTCTGACAGACATTTCAGACACATTAGGCCTTCAACAGAGTGTTGACGGGAGATTTACGGCAGTGCAAGGTGAGAGAAATCGAGCAATAAAGGCTCAGGAGGTGACGGGCTTCACAGGCCGAGGGAGGGTGGCAGGACTGCTGACGCCAGCCAGAGACTTCAGTCAGGGCACAGATCGGGCTGTAGATTAACATTGTAGCAGGAGGGTGTTATGGGAAACCAAAAAAAATAGAAAATAGAAGATTACATAAAATGAAATACACCTATTTATATTTACATATTAAGTTAAGAAACAATGTGCATGTTCTACTACAATACATTTCAACACAATGTGTATACAAATATATACAGGGGTGTATAAGTAATGTACACCAGATATTTGATACAAATATACATTGTAGCCTACAGTAATAATCCTAAATGTTATTGCACAGTTTAATAATGGCACAGGTTATACTGAGATTGGGTATTGTTGGTACAGTTTGAGATGGTGAAAGCTGTTGATTGGTGAAGTAAATCCAATAGTTTGTTGACTGAATGAAATATCTTTCGTTCTGCAGTGTAATTCCTATTCAGATTTAATGATTGATATATTATCTTACATAGCCCTTTCCAAACATCCATGCAGAGTGGTATTTTTACACTGCTGCGTTTGTTTACTATGGTGTCCGTCTCCATGACAATATTGTTGTCACCAATCCCCTCCTTCCTCTCTTTTTAATCAACCATAATCCAGCCTATCAGAGGAATGCAGCTATACTGCTAGCTAACAAGCTAGCTCCTCCTAGCTACACCATCCAGCAGCACTGCTTTTGGAGTGTCTTTATGATCTTGCTGTAAAACACTGAATGATAACAAGTAGGGCTGGAACTCATGTCATCTTTCATATACATTTCATCTAAATGTGTTTTTATTAATTCATCATTTGCACATTCATCATTTGGTCGATATCAAATATTTAAAAAATAGCCCCAGAGTCTAGGGTGAGGTCTTCAAATACTTTTCTTGGTACATTCAAAAGTCTAAAACATGTTAAATGTATTGTCATAGAAGGGTAAGGCAACACAAAAAACACATTTGAGAAGGCAGAATGATTAAGCTTTTAGTTAGCTGATTATCAGAATGTTTGGAGGTTTATTTTGTCCATTAATCAACTTCTAGTAAGATAGCTTGACATGTCCCCAGGCTGGCTGCCTTATTGTTGCCAGTTAAAAAGAGAGGATATAAGGAGTTCTGTTTAAATAATTTATTCATTAGAGTTTTGCAGTTAATTTATTTTGTTTATTTAATGTTCTGTACAAATGCATACGAGTGTGTGTTTAGCCTAGGAGGCGATTATTAGGATTATTCTTATTATTAGTATAGCCAACACTTATTCTTAAATTATTAACAGTACAATATGTTTTGCCCCTTTTTGTACAAAGAACTCAAAGTAATGTAGTTGTGAAATGTCATTACTTTAATATGGCTCTGTATATACTCACATAGAAGGTGTGAATCATAATTGTATACTTAAATATACAGTACTGACCAAACCGTAATCTAGATAACTTATTTTTATTAGTGTATTTATTCCATGTCTGAGCACTCATGGGTGTGTGTGTTACACAGACATAAAGGAGACAGCAATAGGCACAGGACTGACTGGTTTCACGTCTTCATATTTATTTCATAAATAAAAGTAAAAAGTTGAATAAGAAAACATCCCACATGATTCGACTCCGATTGCTCCCATCTTTAGACACCCCCCCCCCCCCCCTCCCCTTTCCCTCCCACTAGCATGGATGCCTGCCTCTCTCTCTGTGCTACATCACTACACCACTCCCCAGTTTGGCAATATTGGAGACATGTTAGCTATAGGCTAACAGTGCAAGACAGGCACCCAAGCTAACATTTTTCCACCCATGTGGTAAGAGAACCCCCAATGAGGGGATGCCTTAAACACTTTACGGCACCCCGCGATGCTCAAAAGCAACCTTTTCTGAAGACAAAGCAAGAGATTGAAATACTGTGATGATAAAAAAAAAGTGCTTTTTGCTGTGGCATCTCAGCATCTTTTCTTCATGTGCTCGAAGTCAAGGTGTGGCATCGCCTTTCCTCTCTTGCTCGATGGCTGGAGGATGAAAAAAGAAGATAGTTTAGGTCAGCAGGCTTGTGTTTAGTGAATATGTAACAGGGAGAGTGCTGCGTTTTGATTAGCTGTATATGAATGATGTGCTGATGCTGCAGCAAATTGTTTTTCTTCCGCTCTGCTTGCTAAGCGTTTAGTCTTCTGACAGCAGTGAAAGTGATGAGTAGCTACTGCCAGGAAAATTGTTGCAGGGGGAACAAGGCTTGTGCCCAGAAACACACACCCCCACAGACACACACAAGGGGCACTCACTCTCTTTGGTGGGCAGAGGGTTTTTCTCTTGTGTTTCTGTCTTCTTCAGCTTTGCCTTGTCGAAACGGGCAATCTCCGTCATATCAGGCTTGTCAGACATATTGGCTGTGAAAGAGGAGATAGAAAAAAACAAACACCTGAGCACACAGATTTCCCCCGTTCCTGTCAGTCATCATACTGACAATGCAGCAGCACATTGTATTAGATCTATTCTGTAATGTAAGAGCAATTACAAGTCATCACAATAGCTGTCAAAAATCTAAATGCCTTTGTCTGATGTTGAAGATAATGTTCTGTAACTGACTGAGCAGCACGTGTCGTAGCCACACCTTTCTGTGCAGACATGGCTGCCAGTGAGCGGGGGCAGCCTAGCACATGCTCTCTCTTGATATTCCACAATACCTTTTTGGCGAACATGGGTCCTTTTTTGTTTGACCTAGCTGTCTGTTCCTTTCTTTGTCTTTGTTTTCCTCCTCTCAGAGCCAGATGTCTTTGTTCTCTTTCCTCCACATCCTCTCTTTCTCTCTTCCTCTCTCACTCTCACCCCTGCAGCGTGGTGGATTCAGGCAATCCTCCACTGCAGTCATATTCCTGACCTAGCCGCAGGTCTGACTAATCTATTTCCCACAGTCTGCTCAGAATCTGCTGCTGAAATGTGACACATTAGCCTGCAGCCATTTGCAAACCTAGCTACTGTAAAATCACTAGTCTGTATTCAGAAGAGGAGGCCTAATACAATCCCTTTGACATAGAAAAAGACATACTGGAATCAAGGCCACGATTTGAATTATTTCTTGAAACAATCTTTTCTGGATTACCCTCTAGCAACACATTGTTTCTTAATCTTACCAACAGCCGCAACAGTCCTAATCTCACTGTTCTTCAATTCAATCAGTAAACCTAACGATTCAAACATTATCTCTATTGTTCCCTCGTCATCCTCCAACACATCACATCATTTCCAACAGCCCCTGCTCATCCAGCCACACCCCAGTCCTTTGTTTGTCTCTAAAACAGAAGCAGAAAAAGACACAGACACATTGAGAAACACACTGAAGCAGGGATGATTCGTTCTCACCGGTGTTTGTCAGAAGTGGGCTAGAAATCCACCAGTGGAGGGATAGAGGCAGCAGAGATGGAGAGAAGGGAGAGCGATGCGGAAGCTGACTCAATCTGCCGGTGTGTGCACGCCTGCCTGCATCAAGGGTGTGGGTTTAAGAGGGAGGGAAGGAAGGAGGGAGGGAGAGGGAGAGATGGTGGAGAGAGAGTGACTGAGAGCTTGGTCAGCCTTCCTCCTCGTCACCATGTCCTCTAGGGAAAAGACAAGAGGAGACCAACCACTGATAGGGAACAGCTGTGGATGCTTATCTGGGATAGATTATGATACATTATTTATGTATTACATTGTGTGTATTATGGATTTTATGATACAGTTCCCAGAGTAGGTCAGGGACACACTGTGATGGTGGAAAGAGGATTTGCTGCTACCAGTGTGTACTCTGAATACTTCTATACTATTCATGTCATGCTGAGCGTGATGAGTATTTATAAGATTGCAAGTCATGCTATAAAATGAACCAGTGTCGCATAGTATTTATAGCTGAAGCTAGTTTGCAAGACCTGTCCATAGATAGTCCTTGTTTAAATACACAAAGATCCAGACCAAACAACATTAAAAAAGCACAAAACACTTATATCATATATTACATTTGCCATACAACTCTGGTTAATCATAATGGTGCATGTGCTCTTACAATTCTTGTATACAACATAATTATATATTGAGAGTTATTAGTATTAATAGAATTATGAAGATATGACCATGCCGATTCGTTCACGCTGCCAAACTAAGGCCCTGTAAAAAGCCATATTTATATATTTATTGTTTATATTTATAGGGAGACGTTGTGGACCAGTGCCACACAGCATTTATAGACCAAACTAATTTAAAATAACCATCCTTAAAAGGACTTTTATACAAATACAGAAAATCAACATAAAAATATACAGAGAAGTGTGAAATACTAAACAATAATAAAACGCAATGACAAACGGCAGATTATTCCTTACTATATCCCCCACACAATTAGAGCTGATTGACAGAAAATGAATCTGCAACTATTTAGATAATAATCAATATAAGTCACATTAAAGTAACATCTCAAATGTAAATACTTCTAGTTTTATTAATGCCCTTATAGTTAACTATATATTTACATTTCGCAGTGTTGGTCAAAAAACTAAAAATGTTAAGTCGTCACTTTAGCCTTAAAGGGGAACAGAAATTCTCTTATTTTTGTGTTGACCACAATATGCTTAGTGTTTCAGTTCTGAAATGTAAAAACATCCCATATAATCACAAAAATGGAGCTCTCCCATCTTTCCAAATTCATTGTCTTTAGAGACTTTATACATGATGACATCATACATTTGAGGTTTAGCACTCTAGTTTTGGATTTGAGAGACCATTTTTAGTAGTCCAAGACCATATGAAAAACGGCCGTTCTCTCCTTTATGGAAATGAATATGGCTATTTTAATTTTTCTTCACTACTCTATGACATTTTAAAGACAAACTCATTCATTCATAAACAAACAGTAAACAATGACAAAAGTAATCCTTAATTTTCCCCATACATACTCATTATATGAATACACTGTCAGTAACTAATCTCACTTCCAAATTCCATTTTATGATACAACATTCTTTTAACTGGTTATGGCCAACAGCAGACCGCTTATTATCATATCTGAACGCATTATTTGAGCATTTCTTGTCACATGCTTTATTTTGTGACCAAACACACAGATCAAACAGCTCATGATTACATCAGGCTCTAACAAGGCCATGACGTTCAGAGCTCATGGCCCTTTGCTGACATCATGAAAGCTGCCGGTCCTTAATCCTGCCAGAGCTACAGTTACAGAGAGGGCATCTCTCTCCGAGCAGACGTCTCATCTCAGAATAGCATCGCCATGATGAGTCAACATGATCTCAACCTTATGAAATGATACGATGAGCCAGGCCTTGAGATCTGGGGAGCACCGTGTTAATGTGTGACATCATGTTCCTGGATGACTGGGCTTTACTGGATCACAATGAGGTCATACATACTGTACATACCTATGGGGGCTTTGTTAGGAGGCTGTGCCACCATCTACTGGCTGATGTGTGGAACTGCTTCATTTAACAAGAGTCATTCAATCACAATTCCTGGAAGGAGGAGGAGGTTGTTAAAGCACAGCCCTCAAATACTGAACAAAAAAAACCCTGGAATGAATGTCAAAATGGCCGACTTCCTGTTGGGTTTATGGTATACCTCTAAAGACTTTTCTGTGCGTCTCCACATGTGACATATACCTACCAAATTTCCATACAAGTAGGATAAATACATGTCAGGGACTGCTCTATTTGTGAAGCTGTTGGGCCATTATTCCCCACTCATGCACAAGACCAATATTTTACATGAATATTCAACATCGCTGATTTAAGGCTCTCAAAAATACAATTTTGTTGGAGAAAATAATAATTAAATTCCAATAGGCTCATTTGCCAAAGATGTTGTCAGCGCTCAGACCCTAGTAACATGCTTGTTACACTTCCCCTCTCTATTAATTGCTGAATACAACAAACAATGCCTCATAATCCAGTCTAACCTATGTGATAGCCCTGTGGAGCTAATTATACGTCAGTGCTCTTCAAAACACGTACTGGTTTAGCCTTTCAGATGTTTGTTCATAATGAGTTGTTTGCTGCTTTAGGACACTGTGGGACAGTGTGGGAGGGGAAGATCTTTGACCTTCTCTAAATATGCCCGAGCCCTCATATTAACCTTTCTGTTTGAAATGTTATCCTATTTGAATCTTGGAGATGCGAGGCCAACTGACAAAGGTCAGACTTGGCAGCCAAATGACCTGTCAGAACAGTAAGGGCGTCTCTGTCTGTTGTCTGGCTGACTTACAGGGTAATAGACCAGCAAACCTTTCCTGGGATCAAGTCTGTCTCGGCCCTGTTTGTCAAATATCAGATATCAGAGAGGAACTCATAGAAAGAGCCAGAAGGAAAGCAACTTAAGATGGTTCAATGTATGGATAGCTGTAATGAATTGAATATCTATCTATTTATTTAGCAATATTCAAAAAATAGAGGACTGATTTGCTTATGCACAGTAACCAATGATGTCATATATGGTGTGAACACAGGATGGCAGCACAGGACAGTTTAAGATCTTTGATGCACCGAGATGAAGAGTCTATGATGGCCCACCAGGGTGCACTTATCCCTCAGCTCTGAGCAGCATAACAGCTTGTAGCAGCTTGAATCCTAATGACACTGATGTGAAAAAAGAAAAAACTCTTTACGCTTTTCCAAACAGTCTTTTCCACACTTGCTCATAGAGCTTTAAGCCAGATAGCTCAGTGGTTTTGCATCACACTCAGAGAGAACAGGAGATGATTCAACTGATTGGAAAAAGAGAAATTATTGTCAATTCAGCAGTCAAGCATTTACTTTAATGAATATTGCAAACAAGCAAACAAGGCATAATCCAATGCAGTTCTATTATTAATTGGTTGGAAGGCTGTTTTTTTTTTTTTTACAGAGTAGGCATTTTTATTTTGTGGGGATTTGTTGTGTTTGTTTTCTGTGACTTTCAGGTAACGGGGGTTAAGATGGAATGCATTCCTCAACATATCGAAGTGAGTTAATGGGTTTACATCGGGGCTGTGCAAGCAGTCTGTATGATCTGTGTTTACTGTACAGTTTGGCATAGCAACTGGGCAGAACACCGCTTTTGTTTAGTTTAGAAATCATATCATACGCATGTTTTAACATGTTAGCATTGTCGTTGGGAGCTTCCACAGTGCTGCAGTTATGACGTATTTTTGTCTGCTAACCATCAAGTTAGCATTGCAAGGGCTGCCTTGAAAAATTCTAATCATAATTTTCCACTTGGATTTGAGCAGAACATAAGCTATGTGGCTAACAAACATTTAGGATTCTTAGATATTTTGTTCAGCAGGATAACATATTAACAACACTTTTATAAAAGTCAAAGCGTAAATACAATCACCAGAAGTAAATAGCTAACACTGGGCTTTGAACAAACTATAACATGGTTACATGACTTTACGTTACCATCGCTAAGCTAAAGCCGGCTAATGTTTGCCATGACAACGTTTAGTAGTTCCGTTTTAGACATTTGTTAGCAACCACCTTTTTTTATGATACATCAAGACATTAACCAGTGAGGTGTTTACTGACATATTTTAAGTTGTAAAAAAGAGCGTAAAATATCTTAAGCTTGTGTTAACAGACCTTATTTTAGCTATCTAACCAACAAACATTATTCACAAACCATTGACTGTGAGAAGAGCCAAAATGCTAAGTCATCTTCAGGTTTATGGATGGTATGCTGACATTAGCATTTAGCTAAAGCACCACAAAGCTGTTAGCATGTCTGTAGACTTTTGTTTGTTACATTTCACTCTCATCCTTCTACCAACAGACTCCTCATCCTTCTTACCTCCTGGTTGGTTTACTTGTGGTCCTGTTCATATATTAGCCAGCTACATGTGTGCACAGCTTAGGTAAAGTAGTGGCTTGTGGTTTCTCAGCACTCAATGTTAACATGAACAGAAAACACACATTCCTGTTCTCACACAGGTCGAGTTACTTTTATCATCCCAGTTAGATGAGAGATGAGATTAAGTATAAGCAATGAATAAAATGTAATTATCAACCACATTCACACAAATGTAATGCTGCCATGGCGTTTCTTTTATCAGCGTTATTGAACCAACGGAATGACTTTAACTCAGATATGCAGCAATCTTCTTATTACTTTGTCAGTCCTTGTAAGAGTTATCTCTGAAACAAATCTGATTACTCCACACTTAAAGAGGAATTAACTAAATCGAGCTGCAGTCACACCAGACTGGGGTGTGTTTCAGCAGAGTTGTGGGATGTTTTAGGATGCATTAGGATCAGAAAGGACAGATAAGCACACTGCCTCAGCTCATGATCTCCACAACTAATGATGCAGCGTCTGATTGGTGCCCTGTGTTCCATCACCCGACCAATGAGCTGAGAGTATCTCGGTGTGGAGGAGTTATCTCACCTAGCCAGCTGGAGGACAGTGACAGAGATGAAAAGAGGAGAAGGAACATAGCAGAGAGAGGAGAGGAGATAGGGATGAGAGATGAGGAACCAAGAGAGAGGAAGAGATAGATGGAAGATAAGGGTGCTGCTATAAAAACAAAACATGTAGGTATTGTATCAGGTACAAAGAAGTGATGGCTGTGAATGTGATGCCCATTATGGTTAGCGTGTGTTCACGGTGTTGTTAGCAGTGTTTGTGTAACATCACTCTTCATGAAATATCTACGCATTTAGGGTGAGCTTGTGCTTTGTTTGTGAAGCTTAACACATCAAAGTAAATAGCCTCTATGCATCTTTCAACATCCCTCTCTCCTCTACTTTCTCTCAGGGATACATGCATTACATTAAAGCATGCACCCAACTCAAGGCTTGAATGGATTATACCTAATTATCAATCCTTTAAATCCACGCGTCAGTAAATTAAATGAACAAATGAAGTGACAGCACAATACTGTATACTCATTTGTTAAAAGTAAAAGCTGGGCAGTATTATCTCTTGCCTTAAGGAGAAATGCATTGAGTGTTTTGGAAATTGTTCATCACTGGCAATTGAAATGAAAATGAGTTACTAAACGTCACAGTAATTCAGCTTTATAAACCCTGAATAATAAGGATTTCTTAAACAAGGAACCAAAGTCTTGAAAATAGACGGAAAGAAATGGGCATTTATCAATTGAAAATAACAGATTTGACTGAGCTCCTGAATTTACGGGAAAAATCTCGGATTTCTATATATGACCATACTGTTGTTGCTTGGTGTAATTGTTCACAATCTATCGATCTAATGTTTGTGTCTGTCTGCTATGTGTGTAGTATTTCAGATAAGCAGGACTTTAGAGGGATTATGTCGTTGAATGTTTCTTCATCAGTAGATGGTGGCTTGATTTGCTTATCTTGGTTAATTGATTTATATTTTGGGACGTTGGTCCCATTTGTTTATGTTGGAAGAAGTGTATATCCAGTTCTATGGCATCTTTGCATGATTTATACACAATCACAAGGACATGTAAATGAACAGAAGAGGGAGCTGAAATGACACCTTTTCAACACCGGCTAAGAGAAAAAGACATCTGACATATATAAGCAGAGACGTCTGGATTCTAGAATAACAAGTTTATGTAAAAGAGAAAAAGGGAAAATAATAAGTGCCCCATCTCCTAGTCATACCGTGACATTTGTCCCTTCTACTGTAAGCCAATTAGTCCACTATAACTCCCTTTATAAAAATCCCTATTGTGTCTCCATACTTCACCTCTTTAGAGATTAAGTGGTATGTTTGCAAGTAGCCATTGTCAAAATAAATAATGTATGAAATATTAATGCATAGTAAAAGTTTTCTCAGATTTCTAGCTTGCGGCAACAACTATGTGACTTTGAGGTGTCGCAGAACATAAATTCATTTTATTTTCATCTTATAAACCTTTCATCACATGCATGAATGTTTAATGCCATGTCTCTTTAGTCTCTCATATTTGCAAATGTTTTTTGTTTTGCTTTCGACCAAAGGCAAGGTTGAGCATTTTTAATAATCTGCCAAAAATGCTCAGTAAAGTTTTATTGAAAATTGACACTACAAGCCTGCTGTTAAAATGTATTTTGCATACATTGTTTAATGTTTATTTAGTCTTGGCACTACCTTGCCATGGTTGTGCTGTATTTCATGCTTCTAATACTAAAGTAGGACTGTTGTGTAAAAGTCTCCAGACTCCCTTAAAAGATACCAAAAATACGTTGGAGAGCCATTCTCAAACATACAAAATGTAGTACACAATGCATTCCAGTCAACTTACAGATACATTTGTGGTACATTTCAAAAGAAAATAAATGTTGTTATTAAGTTACCTTCTCTCTTTAATATTACAGTGCTGTAAGCATTTCATCTTAACTTTTTCACTCTCTGTGAATAGCGAACTATGATGTTATCCCTTGTGATCCTTTACAGTAAGAGGGCTATTAGTGTTGACTGTAACTCTGATAGGAAAGCTGTGTGGGCTGAGTGAGTCATAACTCAGCCCACACAGCTTTCCTATCAGAGTTGTAGTCTATAGATCACAAGGGATCCTTTACATTGGGTTAACCCTATTGGGTTAACCCTAACCCAATGAGCAGCTCATTTTCATAGCTGCTTTCAAAGCAAGGATGAATTGTTAAAGGAGCATTTTGGTATTTATAACTGTAATACAAACGTCCAATAGTGACCAAGAAACCGTAACATTTCAACCTCTGAGCCTCTGGCACAGCCTACGGTGGTCTGTAGTGGACATAATTAAAGCAATGTTGTATAATAATCTGACACCCAGAAGTAACATTTACTGCAGAGTAACTATATCAGGGTTCAACCGCTATCACCACATTTGAAATTGGACAAGGTTTTTAACGCTATACCCCAAAGTATTAAAGGTGACGGTTATCATAAAGTGTCCATTTTCTTATCTACGGTATTTCAAAATATTGTGTGAGTTTGTGTGTATGTGAGTTAAACATAGAGAAAAAGAAGCACTCACATGATAACAGTGACATTGTTTAAAAATTATAATATTTCTTTCATTTCGTAGTTAGTTTTACATGTAATAGTTCTCTAACATGCTTTAGTTGTACTTACAGTATCATGCTATTTTCCTCAGGTTTATGATTATGTTGCTTCCAATAAAATGAATTCCATTTCCTTTAGGGGCCATTGAAACTGATAATAACATTAATATCGATAATAATAATAGTATACTCAACTGAAGCTGACATATTTTCTGAGGCGGTTATCGTACTGCGAAAATCTCCTACCGTTACTACCCTATCTTTGATTATTGGAAAATGCAAGTACAGTATTAAACATCCCCAATCTCATTTATTTATTTATGATAAAAAGTATTTAAAGCACCATTTAACAAGTGCCCTAAGTCATTCCAGCATATTCTGAATGCTATTTGATTCAGCCGTGATGAATTGTAATGGCTTTGTCAGCGCTGTCAGTCGGTGTTTCTGAGCCTTTGCAATGAGAAATCAATACAGAGGTTGGCTTGGCACCGGATGTGAAGTGGCAAGGTCAGCATGCAGACGTAGTGTTAACGCTAAGACATCGACAGAAGAGGCCTCATCTTCTAATAGGATCAAAGGATGGAGACTTTGCACAGTACGAGACGGAGACGGTGACACACACACACACACACACACACACACACACACACACACACACACACACACACACACACACACACACACACACACACACACACACACACACACACACACACACACACACACACACACACATTCATTTTGAGATGAGAGGAACTGCAGATCACTGAGGTGACAGTCGGTTACTGGTTGCCTTGACAATGAGGAGACGAATAAAAGGTGAATAGCTGTGAAAGTATGCTTTTCAGGATTGAAAAAAACAACACTTCTCTATACACAAGGCTGAGAAATGTATTAATATTGTGCCAATATCGTGATATAAGACATACGTATCATCTTACATTTTGGATATTGTAATATGGCATACATGTTATTTTCCTGCTTATAAAGGGGCTCTATTATGCTTATTGGGTCTTTTCCTTTCCTGTAGTGTGTGCGTTTGTGCATGTAAGTTGTCTGCAAAGGCTTCTGGAGTTTCTCTCCCACACACTCCCCCCCCCCTGCCTGAAACGCCTCGATCGTAGTCCTTTGTTTACTTCTGTAGCATAGTGACATCTCTACCTAACACTCGCGCCTCTTGGCTAGCTCCCAACACATTGTACGTGAAAAGCTAAGGGAGAGCCAGCCAGCTAACCAATCAGAGCAGACTGGGCTCTGGTTTCAGACAGAGGGCGAAAAGAGGCAGTATGAGATGAATTCAAGCAATTTAGATTTAGTTCAACATTAAAGCATGTAAACATGTCACAGTAGAGGCACAATATACAATTATGGAACATGAAAAATGACCATAATAAGTCCCCTTTAAATGCTACATTTCATTCTGATGTCATTTTCTGAACACACCAGACCAAGGTGTTAAGTTATTTGCTTTTACCCACTTATATTATTTCAACACTACTGCTGATTACTCATCAAAAATCTCATTTTTAAAATATTTTCTGAAAGCACCAATCAATAATCAACCCCACATATAATTGCAGTTTCGATTTTGGGGTATTTGATCAAAATTGTTGTGCTATATTATTTCCTTCATATCACCCTACATACACACAGTTCAACAAAAAGTATTTATCTTTTCTGTCGGAAACATCAAAACTACTCATGTGACTTTCTGAGTCATTTAAATCGGTGAAATTGAGCCATGAAAATAAACAGGAAGTATATCTAGCAGAGCAGAGGATGGGATTCATACACCCTCCAGTAGTGATGACAAAACAGAACCAGTTTTGTTTTGTTGTTGCAGCTTCACACTGGGTGGATACGAGGTGACATCTGTTCAGGAATCCCTGCTCATACACCTGAAAGGCTTTGCCGCTCTTCTTCTGAAATAGAAAGATTAATAAATGTCCCTGTGACTGCTTCAGGATTTAGAAAAAAACAACCAGGTGTGTGTGTGTGTGTGTGTGTGTGCGGGGCGCATCATCTTCGGCACAATATGCTGAACGTTATCTCCGCACAGCCACCTGTTTATATGAGGGGAGTCAACAAACGTCATATGAATTCCAATAAGGCTCACCCTCGGAGTACACGCACTTCATCATCGTGAAGCTAGCACTGTTCACTGTAATCTAAATCCCTTATTTGAAAGCTGTGTGTGTGAAAGAGAGACGGGAGGACGGCGGCGGCAGGCAGGGAGATTATAGCTGACAGTTTTCAGTGGTCTGAGGGGAAATGTGCAGAGTGGGGTTAAGATAAAAGGACTTTGGTACTAGCAAGGGATTGATCGCAGGGTTAATAAGAGCTGCACTCATCATGAAACTGACAGGTAAACCAGAAGTTTTAAAGGCAGATGTGGAAAACGCGCTAAAGGAGACTTTGATTTGACTTGTGGTCATCTCCAGCTGTTCCTTTTACATTTCAAGCAACCTTTTTCCAAGTAAAACAAGAAGTAAAACTCCTCTGCTACGCTTGTTAAAATATTCACTTCACGTGCTGCTCCCATTTTCAGTAAGGAAATAAGACTTTTGAAAATGTGTTGAGAATTAAGGCTGCTAATCCCGAGGATTAATACAATTGAGTTTGCTGGATTTTGGTAATGCCCTGTTTCCTAAGCTTTGCCCATTAGGCACCTGCTGCTGTCACAGTCCAATGGCCTCGCAGGAAATTGCCTGATTCTTGGAGGGAGAGCGAGAGAGTGCTAAGCATTTGAACTGCAGCACAGAAAAAACCCACTCACACACTACACAAAGACAGGAGTTGGGATTTTGCTGTTCTCGTCCTATGGCTTTATTAGCCCAATTACCAGCTTCAGTGTGTGTTGGTGTGGGAATGCGTCAGTGTGTTGCTGCGGGCAGGTGCGTCAGCAGACCCTGACAGTCAGATTTGATGCACCACGGGCTGCGCCACAAACACACATGCTCTGTTGAAATGATTCGCCCGAGGCTTTTACGGGAGGCTATCACAAACCTGGTGATTTCAAAGAGCCAATTGTGAGTGAGCCACTGGCCACAGATTACCATAGCTCCTCACCTCGCCTCGTTGTCGCAACTTGAAGCAAAGATTGCGCTGCAAAATTGCACCCCTGTTGGAGTATAAATAGCAGACTGTTTTTTTCTCTCTTTCAATTTTTTTGGACATGAAAGCACTTGCTTGAGTGTCTATGCTGCTTGGGTTTCAGCCACACAACAGCCACTAGCTGTCACACTTAAACAAGGAGAGAAAATGAGTGTTTCAGTGACAAGGACCCTGTTTTATGATGCAGAGCAAAAGGTCCAGTTTATCATTCATCCACCAAGCTGAAATATCTGAGGTTTCAGATACAGAATGGCTCAGAGGAATAATGGGCATCTACCAATTGGAGGGTCGATGGTTCGATCCCCAGCTCCCACAGTCAACATGTCGAGGGGTCTTTGGGCAAGATACTCAACCCCAAATTGCTCCCATAGCTATTAGAATATTTAGTGTATGTGAGTCGATTTGGATAAAAGCGTTATCTAAATGACATGTAATGAATTGTAATGTAGTTCTTCGCCATGTAGTGATAGAAAAACAGCAGCAGTTTTTAGAAGTGGCATCAAGAATACTTTCTTACACGTTCTTCACAACTAATATTTAGTGTTTCCCAGTCAGCCACAACCTTACCCTCTCTGAGGGGTTCCTGTTTAAAAGCCAGTTCATTTAGGTACAAATAGACTTGTTTACCTCCACAGTAAGTAAGAGTTTTGTCTGTCTGCCCCAAATGTGCTGAATAAAAACAACTGACCTCGGCCCTTTTTAAAGAAATCCTTGTGGAAGCTCGCCCACTACTATATTAACATGATCCTTGAATCAAAACCTTTCTAGACCTGTTCATCCTTCTTTGATCTATAAATCATACACCAGGCAACTGATATATTAAGCGCCAGCGAGGGCAATGCATCACCCAACCACACTTACAAATGTTGCATTGCAGCGCCAAGGCCGAAGAAAAACAACCTCCGAAACACTCCATCCATAACGTAAACAAGCAGCCGAGGATGTGGAGCGCAGCGTCCTGCAACACTCCACCCGCCTTCCCTTTTTACCAAACAGTCTGATGCACTCATGTGCTTTCACACTTGCTCATTCCTTCTCTCTTTAACCCGTACACTGCGTATTCATAGGCCGGCACATGTCATTATCTCTTGTTTTGTTTCCTTCGTGATTCCCTCCCAAGTTGCTCCACAGCAAGTCACTTCATTACATCTATAGCGATGCCTCTACTGACCCCATTCTCATTTCTCTAGCCCTCCTCTCCCCACCTACCCAGCACCATCTCCGTGTACAACGCCCTCAGGGAAGAAAACTAGTAATTAGTATGCTGATACATGAGCCAGTGGTGGTGCCATAACTAGTTAAACAGCTATTTCCACCGAAGCACGGGAGAAGCCTCTGATGTGCGCGTGTGTGGGGGTGCGCGTGTCTTATAATGAGGCTGAAGTAACACAGGGGTACATACTGTTCCTGTCACAGTGAAAGGTATAACGTCGATGACAGATGCTCTCACTATGTGGTCTAGCACTGACTCACCCCCCATCTCTCTATCTGTCTTACTCTCTGTCTGTCTCTTTGTAAAGTGCGTAGGGGTTGTGCGGTTACATAACAATCCACACAGATTCCTGGGAACGGTTTTCTGTTGTGCGAGCAAAAGCAGCGAGGGAGCGTTACCATGACGATGGCATTAGAAACCAACCTTGTATCAAACCATGCGTGTGTATATTTGTGTCTTCCTGTTGCGTTTTTTCCATGTCTTTGCGCTTGCTGCATTTGAAACGGTTCCATTAGAAGGGGTTCGGAGAAATATGGGCCCCTTGGTGCATCGAAAGAGAAGAAGATGGGAGGAGGGTGGTGAAATCTGTTGCTGGAGACTTGCAAGATGGAGAAGAAGAATTAGGGTGCAGGGGAATTAATTAGAGGGAGGGAGATACTGATTGTGGACCCAGATGTTTCCAAATGATCCGTTGATACCCCCCACCTCCCCAACTCCCCCTGTGTTTCCACACTCCTTTGAGTACGTCATTTTGCCAATGCTGTAAGCAGCCAAAGCTATGAGTAAGCTGTGTGTGGGTTTGTGTTTGTGTGCTGTGCATGTGACTGTTGGAGTGTACCTGCCTGTGACTGCCCCTAAGAGTGTGCACATCTACTGTATTTGACCTGACCTACTCCGATCCGATTAGCAGTGTTTTCTCTGCCCAATGCTACGGGGTGTGAGTCCATGCTTGACCCACAACACGGGTCACGTCCCATTCCTCTCAGGTCTCCTACATCCCCCTGTCTCCTGTGCCATTCTGGCTGACTCACAGCATTCCAGATGTCACGATTGAGTTTTTAGGGTATTTTCGTTCTCTTATTATTATAATGCTGAAACGTTGTGAATAGATTTGCTGAGAAAGCACAGCATCATCATGAGACAAGGGAACTTCAGATATATATTTGAATGTTCCGACCTTATATATAAAGTATATGGTTCTGACCAGGAATAGCAATGTGGTGAAAATGCAGCTTCCTCATTTATTTCAAGGCAACAAGAAGTTTCTTTGAGATTATTTAGACGTTGTTGGCGTTAATGGTCCCATTGGTGGTCCGGATGTCAGCCATAATGAAAAGGAACAATGTCAATATCATTATAAAATTCAACGCTTCCAATGATATTGATTCAGCCCAATGCCAGGGTGCTTAAGATCCATACAATATAGACTTTAAGTTTGTTTCAAAGAGGACACTTGTTTTTTTAACTTGTATTCTGAGTTGAGGTATCTGCATTGGTATTAGATCAGTATATTCCTGAAAATGATTGTCACATGTCTTCAGAAATAAAATGGCATAGTACTGTATTATTAATTGATTTGGTTTTGGTAACACAGTCTTTAAAAGTCATTGAGGTATTGCTAGAACTGGACATCCTGTATTACCATCTTAATACCATGAGCATGGCAACACACCAACAACATTGCAGTCCGCTGTTTATTTTTAACACATTTTCTCAGTCAGAATCTTCTCAAACTGGGCCAAGGTAATGAACGTGGACGCTCAGTAAAAGGCATACAACTTAGGGATACCGAATGTTGACATTGGGCGTAAATCGTGAAGTTGACAGTAATTCCTCTCGATACTTGGCTGAACACGTTGTGTAGATCAAGAAGCCTTTCTGTTGACTGTTGGATGATCATTTAATGTGGTTGATTGGCTCCTTGATAATCATGAGAATCATTGTGGTCACATGGGACTCATGTAAAAGAGTCATCAAATTCACATGAATGGATGTGCGAATTGTTGTGAAACCACCAGGGTAGAGATGTCAGAAGATTTCCCATTACTCTGATTTTGTCAGCATTTGCAACATGCAGTATGGAGTTAACTTGATCATCAATGCAGATCATGTGATGATGCAAATGACTTGATTACTAATTTGTTTGGTAGGTAGCATAAATTGTTTTTATTTAGCTATTTTTGTAGACTTTCTAAAGGGTTCTGTCCTGATCTCATTAACCGACTGCTGTTTGCCTTAGTTTTCTTCATTTTGGAGCCAAATGATTATTTTCTAACTCTGTCTACTATTGGTGGTAAAACAAATATTTGCTTTTGACCGCACTGTGCATTATGAGGATATCTATTTTTTGTAAATGTCCATAGCCTTGCCGGTGTATGCACTCTCATGCCTTCTTTTATTACTCAAACAAACACATTTATTTCCCTACAGAACATAATGGATTGTTATGGAATATTCCATAACGTTTTCACATTACTTTGTATATCCCATCCAAGTAATTAACCAAAAGTCTAACCTGTGTGTAACCATCAATACTATCAGCCAGCTACGCACGACCGCATGATTTAAAATTCATCCAGAAGCTCACGTCCCTTTAACCCAATTTAAACTCTACCCTGATAACGCGTACAAGACCTGGCTATCTCCTCTTTGTTATTACTCACAGAAGAGATAGCCACTACCCACAGTAGTCTATCAGCGGGTTTTTTAGCACTTCCTCCTATTCCACCGCCCCCCTCAGACACCAAGGGACAGTCTCATAACCTTGTTGTCCTGCAAAAGGTTTAATGGCTTGAAGAAAACGTTGATGTTCCCGGTGGCATTCACATTTTTATTTCAAATTGTTTCAGATCCTCAAATGATTTACATGTGAGGGTAAAATACCAGCTGTTGGTCATGAATATGGCAAAAATCTGCAGACAAATGTTGTGACAGGACGACATCTGTGCTTCTGCTGCATTAAAAGAGTCAAAATGGACCCAGCTGAGTCCAGAAAGGAAGGGAAGAGTCTCATAGATAAATAGATAGAGAGAAAATATGTGTGTGTGAGAGTTTGCGCATGCATGTGTATGGATAAAAGTGCTGCCATTCAAGCTCCGGGGGTTTATCTTTTTGGAGCAAAGGCACATGGCTTAGCTGGTTTTGCTCTGGGAACAGCGGTGTGTTCACTCTGAAGATGCAACAGCAGGTATCCACTAGGGCAGGGCTTCTCAAACTCCGGACCAAGGTCCGGATCCGGACCGAACTGCAAATCAATCCGGACCGAACCCTGTGTCCGATTATAAAAAAAAAAATAATAATAATTATAAAAAAAAAAAAAAAAAAAAAAAATTCTGATTCTGATAAATATATGTACATCATTGTGTACGCGCGTCTTGTGTCTGACGCGTGTCTGATTGTGAGAATGAACGTGCATATATATTTACTTGTGTGCGCGAGCGTGACACGCATTGCAGACCGCAAGTTAACCGCAAGTTTACCTTGACTTTCTAATGCTTCTAATGCCTTTTTTGCCGAGGTTCAAGGCATTGGCTACAGACAAACAGTGCAATTTCTCCCACTAGTTCAAGCCATCATACTGTATGTATGTATTGAATGTGTGTGTGTATATTACAGGGGCGCCGTTTGCCGACAGGCAAGGCAGGCAAGTGCTTGGACCAGAAGGGGGCCCCCAAAGAAAGTAGATTAAGAAGGTCCACAGCAACGACAACATGAAACACCCGTTAATTTACTGCAACGACATGTCGGGCCCCATGCATAGAGCGCCGTAAGAAACATTTTCTTAATTTCAGTTTCGTTGCTCCGCTCCGGGGGGGGGGGGTGACTTTACTGGCATTGATCCGGACCAGTGACCTTGTATAAAGTTCACAAGTGGACCTTTAATAAAAAAGTTTGAGTACCCCTGCACTAGGGGGTGGAGGAGATATGACACTGTGTCATTATGTGCAATGCATAAAACATTTGCAGCAATAAGCTCCTGTTTTTGCTCGGTTTTGTTGTCTTTGAACGTGCAATCACAACACACACACACGCAGAGAGCAGCAGTGGGCTGGAAGGGTAGATAGAATAGAGTGAGGATACATATGTTCGGGCAGTTATCTCCTCCCAGTCAATGCGCCACATGATGACTCCCTGAGAGGCTTGAAATTACAACCATGCATTGCTCATGGGAAGTAAAAGTATTTTGGATGAGCGCATTCACAAGCACCAGCTTTTTTTTTCCGAACCCCCCCTGCTGTGCTTTTGTGCTGACATACACTTACAGGCACACTACTTTGCACACACATACATGGAAAAAACCATGACACACTCACACTTAAGAGTCCAGATGTTTACAGATGGCTGTATTCATTAAAATGAAACATTGATTTGATGGAAGTTACTTACTCTGACACAGCAAGCTGTAAGAGTTGTTCTGAACTATTTAGATTACAATCATGTATTTCAATAGAAGCTGCTCTTCCTGAGGTCCCCATTTGAAATATTTAGCAAAGTTATGATGACAGAAAATGCATCAATATACAGTTCTGGTAAAAAATAAGTAACCACTGCAAAATTATCAGTTCCTCTTGTTTTACTAATTATAGGTATTTGTTTGAGTAAAATCACTTTTTTATTTTATTCTATAAACTACTGACAACATTTCTCTGTGTTCAACATACACTGGAATGGACTGGTTGCCATACATGTAGAGATTGAGATTGAAGACAATTGTAAAGTGGTCTCTTAATCTTCCAGAGCTGTATATCCATCGATTTAATTGACTTTGATAAAGCCCTCCTCCGCTGGATTATTGCAATAATTAACATCTCCTCAAAAGAAAAAGCTGATTTAACATAAATGTTGGATGTTCGTCACAGAGATCTGTCAATGAAATAAGTCCCAGGGGTGAATGGTTGCACTTTTGTTTACATCAAAACTAATCACCAAACATTTAGACAAAGGTTTCGCTCCACTCCACCCAATGCAGTTTGGTTTTCGTGCTCACCACTCCACTGAGACAGCTAACTGTGTCTTTGTGGAAAAGGTTAAATGTATGTTGGACATGAGCCCATATGTAGGTGCTGTCTTCCTTGATCTCAGGAAGGCTTTTGACACTGTTGACCACAAAGTGCTCCTTACAAAGCTGACTCATTTACATTTTTCGGCAGTTTCGATACATTGGTTTCAGTCTTACTTATCGAACAGAAAACAGTGTGTTTTGGTCAACGGTGCCAAATCCCCCTACGTTGTCAACCCTGTTGGGGTTCCACAAGGTTCCATTCTTGGACCGTTACTGTTTTCTCTGTACATAAATGACTTGCCTAATGTATGTCCTGAGTTGAATGTGCAAATGTATGCCGATGATGCGGTCATCTTTGTACATGGGAAAAAGACTGAAATAATCACATCCTGTCTCTCAAATGCATTGGACAAGGTTCAACACTGGCTGAACAACATTTGCGTAAAAAAAACAGTATGCATGATGTTCAGTAAACGACAAGTCAAAATCGAAGGATCCAATGTGTTTTTAAACGGAGCAGAAATATAACTAGTCTCCCAGTTCAAGTATCTTGGAGTCATATTGGACTCAAACTTGACTTTTAAGAAACATATTAAGAAAGTATCAAATATACCATTAAATTCAACTTGCAAAATGTTAAACAAATTAGACCTTTCTTAACTGTCAATGCTGCAAAGTCATACCTCCACTGTATGATTCTATGGTATGGTCAGAGACCAGAGGAGACTGTGAAGTCCACCGTAGACGGACCACTTTTGGACAAAATGTACTTTCCATTAAAGGCAGCTCTTTCTGGAATAGCCTCCCAACTGAGATACGGGATTGTCCCTCTCTCAGTAGCTTTAAAGGTCAACTCAAAGAATGGTTGAGAAAAAAAGAGACGTGCAATCACTACTAAATGCACTTTAATACAGGGGTATCTCCTCTTGCACTTTAGGTAGCTCTTTTATCTTCTCTTGCACTTTATATGTCGTAGCTGCTATATTGTACTGCCATGTGGTAAATACTTGTATGCTGCTCATGCTCTTTCCGCATATCATGTATTTATTTTTGCTATGTTTATAATTGTCATGTTCTTAAATGTTGTATGTGAGGGACTACGGATGGAAATTTGCTCAAAGCTAAAATCCGGCATATTTACATTTGAAGCATTATTTGTTTAAAGTGTTCATCAATGTGCATTGTCCCTGTTCAAATAAACAATTACATGAAATGAAAATGAACATATTCTGCAAGCACTACATTGAAGAAATGCAGTATTTGACTGTCTCATATCTTTCTTTGAGGTAACAAAGTTAAGGTCAAAGGCTGGCTGGAAGATTTATTCGCCGGAAGATATCTTCCATTTCACAAATGTAATTTCCTTTTTGATGCTGGAGTAGTGGAGGAGAGCGAGGACTAGTGTGGACAAAGGGTAGCATATTACACAAAGCAGTGCATTTGTAGGTATATACTTTGGTAGAAAATCACATATAATTTGCCTAAATCTTTGTTTTTTACATTCCCCTCACACACAAATTGGTATTTGCCAATTTCATACCTGGTTAAGGTAGAGGAGATTTGCATGTTTATTTCAACAGAACAAACAAGCAGCAAATAAACCTCTCATCAACATTCAGTTAGAGGGCACTCTATACCAGAAATTCCATCGGCCAGCAGGATACATCGGTCAGAATCCTCGTGTCACAAATGGTAGCCATTAAGCAGGTTGATAAGGACAGGACGGCGTCCAGAGTAGGTTACGCAGCGCTCTGCAACAGCGAGGTGCTGACCTTCTCACAGGAGGGTGACGGCCAACAATGCCCAGCCAACATGTGTACTCTGACAGTCTGACTGCATGAAACCCACGTGGAACTTGATGGGAACCAGCTATGTTCACAGAGAGCACAATAACATGATACATAACATAGCCACCAATGTTTCCCCAAAGAAGGCAGGGGTGGAAGAAGTACTGTATGAAGATATTTTACTTAAAGTGGACCTATCATGCTATATTTGAATAATATATTGTAGGGCCATACCTATATAAGGTATATTTATACGTTTTCTTTTTCAAAATACCAAACAGATCATGCATTTTAGCCATGCCTCATTTCGCTCTATTTTGCTCTCCTCCACCCTGTCTTTGCATGCGCTGCAGCTGACCACGCCCCCCTGCAAAGGAGGGGGCCGAGTTACGAGCGTCGTGTTACCATGCTGTTACCATGCTGTTACCATGCCACGGCAACCTCTCATTCCCCTGATAAGTGGAGAGTTGGCCATATAGGCGGAGCTCCTCCGTCCTGACATCAGAGAAATGTTCAAATCTGTATCAGTCTGTATCAGATCCGTTGCAGCCCCGTTTTTAGAGATTTGGGTATGGAGGAAAAGAGAGAGGGTTGTGTTTTCTGACACTTGGTGAGTTCCCTGGAACACCGGGGACACATATTCATGTATAAAAGACGTACAAAAGTGCATTTTGCATGATAGGTCCCCTTTAAGTAAAAGTAGCACTACAGCAATGTAAAAGTACTCAACTGCAAGTATAAACTGCTTAAAGGTCCCCTATTATACTGTTTTTCATCAATATATTATACTGTAGGTCTCAGATATATACAAAACATGTCTCTGAAGTGTTTGGCTCTAAACACCAAACAGATCATTGCAGCATCCCATAATCCCCTCTGTTTCAGCCTTGTTTCAAAAGTGCTGATTCTCTGTCTTTTACTTTAGGTGAAAATAAGGAGCCACTCCCCACGCCCCTCTGAGAGATATCTGGTTAAAAAGAACACAATGGTGCTCTAGGAGGAGATTCAGGTGATAAGGTGGGCGGGTGTTGACATCATAAAGTTGTCAAAATCTGATCAGCTCATTTTCAGACAGGTTTTTATATAAATGGATCAGGACCAAAAGTGAATATTTTTTCCTGAAACTTTCAGAATCTCTTTACACAGAGGGGACACATGTTTATGTATCACAGACATGAAATAGTGGATTTTGCATAATAGGTGACCTTTAAGTTAATGTATAGTAGTATTATGGATGGGGTTGAATCTGAGGATTATTTTACGTTGCAGAGAAGAATAAAAAATATTGTGTGTGACATAAATACACAAGATAAAAGGGGATGCTTAGAGGAGACATTTTTATTTGGCGGACCTGCTTAAATCTCATGGTCACAAAACAAACACATTGGATATCACTGTTATATTATTTTGAGATGAAAATATTAGTACAAATAAAAAATCTCTATCTGAAAGTAATAAGTAACTAAAGCTTTTAAAGTTATGGCTCACCATGTAATTACATCACTTGAGTAAATGTTTGTAATGAATCCCAAATTGTACAACAGGAAATTGACATGTTTTGATGGAACGAGCGGAAAATCTACTGTTTCTAATTCTTACAACAAAGCCTTTTAGAAAGCACTCTTTACACACGTAAATAAATGTACATACGCGCTACGTGTGGGCGCAGCATAACTTCCACGTCTTTCTTTTAAAACCAGTCAGATCTGTCATCTGCTATCATATCTTCTTCCCCCTCACTTACCAGACCTCTTCAGCCAAGCCCCTTTCCTCTTGGCCCATTACATTTCATCATCTCCGCTATCCCTCCTGTCATAAGTGGCCATCGGCTTTTAACAAGACGCGAGAGGCCAGTGAAGCAAGCATGGTTAAACGCTCTCTGCCCCTCGATTTCCCTCACTTGAGCGCAGTGGTGATGGAGTCTCATGTCTGGAAGCTTTATTTCCCCTGCGGGCACTCTAGCATATTGTGGGTCATTTGTAGCGCTTAGATGGCTGAGCTAGTGAGCAGATCTCAGTCTAAGCTTCTCCACAGAGTGCCCCAGTCTCTGCCTCAGTCTGTAAGTCTATAGCCAACAAAGAGAAGGGATCGCAATGTATGATCGGTTTTCTGCCACAGTGAAGGAGCTGCAGGGCAATGGGCTGTGGCGGCGGCAGCAGTCGCTAAGAGGATGTAGTGTCCATCGTTATGAAATATTCTGGGTACCATGTGAACCATACATATCTGCCCTATAGCAGATGCTTTAGGCAGTAAGCACACATTCTTTAAACCTTAATGCAAGATGTTATACAACTAAACGACCCAATTCTCCCTTTATGACACAAAATATATTCAGTAATTCCTGCCAGTGCTTCCCTTTACTGTTTACCACCCCTTTGCAACAATGGGTCTCTTGTTTCGGACACAGTAGAAATGCAACTTATTTCTCGCCAGCAATCATCTCCAAAGCTAGCTAATTAAACTCATCTTAGCTTTTTGAGTTGGTAAAAAAACTAAAAATTCAAAATAGTCAAACATCGAAAAGTTTGCCAAATACTGCATTCCCAGTCTTTTTTCTTTCAAAATCACAAATTATTAGTAAGCAGTCTTAACAATAACCATTTATAGCTAGATATAGTTCAAACTATTGTGCTAAAAGAGTGAGGCTGAATGTGCCTCCATGTAGGATACATACTAGGCATTTAAGGTGTTATATTATAAAGATGTGATTGTTATGTCTTTTTTGATTCAAAAGAAGTCCCATTGCTATCGTAACACTGTAAAAGAGCCACTTGCTCAATCCATGAGAAATGCACTCAGCCCATATTCAGAAAATGGGACTTTGAAACAAGCCCGTCTGAACTTCTCTCAGTTTGTGATGTCACAACGATACATATACAGTAAAGGTAGAATGTGTCTCTCTCTACAGTACCCTGACAGTTATTCCCCAGTCAAAGCAGACAAGGCTTTTTCAGAAGGTGGGCTTAGGAAGACATGCTAAAATGGAGCATTTCAGGTTTATTCAGAAAGCCAATATGAGAAAAATAACATGTTTTTCTTTTAAATGTCCAAAATGAAAAGAAACATGATCCAAACACGTTATATATACACATAAGATGTTGATTAAGAATCAAAAAGCTTGACAGACCAGCCCTGCCTGGTTACTTTTGCTACACTGTGATTTGGCGGTCACTAGGGAAGTTTAGTGAACTGTTAATTTCATGTTTCACAGTCAATTATGTGCAGCTCAAACACTACTGCACTCATCATTCACTGTTCAAACCATATCCATAGATGCTTCCAAGTAGCTGTTCAAACAGACATGGACGAGATAAAAAACAATTATGAACCAACCGGCAGATTAATCCACAGTTTGAAAACAATTTACTGATAACATTTTAAAATCTAAGAAGGTTAATGGAGCTAAATCTCCACTGTCGAAGGTGTGATAATGTGCGATAGAAGTCCAATCTGGCAAAATGTGTATTTGGAGTCGAGACAAACAGCCCATTTGTTGGTGTGAGCGGAGAGATAAACTGAACGAGAGGGACTGCGAGAAAACTGCTCCTACATTCATTTCTGAGCAACACAGAATTCGCATCAATATCACTTAATTGGCATGGACGTACCGGAGTACCCATGAAGAACAAGCTCAGTGCAACCTCTGCCTGAATAGCAGAAAGACTGAAAAACAAAACTGAAATCAAGACGGATTAACTGGTGTATAACTCTGTATAGCCGAGAAAGCTTTGTGATCGGTTTATTATGTGACACAAGTGTTTACTGTGCGAAAGAGAGATCTCTGTGGCGCCAGTGTTTTTCTAAAAGTAAAGATAAAAAGCAAAAGAAGACAGTCCTCACTGGATTTGTCAGGTAGCATCAGCCTCATGTTAACATTGAGCCTGGCTCTGTTTATTACAGTCAGACGGAGGTCTTTTTGCCTCAACAAATGACTAAAGCTTTTTATATGCAGGCATGAAACACTACATATTTTGTCTGTTCATGTATGTGCAGAGATATGCGTGAGAGGGCAGAGATATGCATGTGTTTACAGCAACTTACAGTCAAATGTTTTGATGCAGCATTATCAGAGATGCAGTGTGCTTTGTGTCGGTGCAGCACCTTCTCAGCGAGGCTGTTAGCTCTGTCCTCTGTGATTTCATACTCGCTCATTATACGGCCCTGAGCTGCCACCACACTGATTCAGCCTAAAACCCTAATGGGGGATAATGAGCCACACAGTTTCCCCCCGCTGTCGACCAGACATCGAGCAGGGACTCGGTAACCACAGAGTCACAGTGCCACAATCTTTGACAATCACCTGATATGGAGGAAAAAGCAGAAAATAAACATGTTTAAATTGCTAGTCCATGTTTCATGTTTCTGCTGTGCACCTGACACACACCACTTTGTAGATATTTGTTAAACCCGTAGCTACACACTGCAGTTGATTACCTGCATCACCCTCCCAGGAACTGCATCAGTAATAAACAAACCCTCATTATTGGCCGCAACATCTAGGAAAGATCCACACAGAAAAACGGACAGGTCTCATCCAGCTCCAGGCCAAATTGGAACAAGTAATACCAAAGTGAGATCTAACATCAGTCAGGAGATTTTTTTTTGGAGCGAGGCTACTGATCCGAAAGACTGTATTTATCCGCTGATTAATGCAAAAATATTTCATAATGTGAAATCCAGCCACTGGCAGCTTGCAGTGTGAAGGGGAGTTTGGAGAGTTTCAACTGGAGTGCTAATGGATGCGAGTGCAGAGGGAGATAGACAGAGAATAAGTTCAGAACAAAAAATGTCAAAACAATTCCTGGAATAGTTGCATTTACCCTACAGCAGATATGCACTGTAGCTGCTTCAAATAACCCACCCTATATGGAGCCTATATCTCCAGTGGAAATTGGAATATAACTCACACTTTCCCTCAATGGCCTTTTCAAAGCAATGCACAACAAAGAAAAGATGGTCAATGACAGTAACGCTTGTGAAAAAACCCAAGGACAATGGAAATTGTTTTCTCTGCTGTGACTTTATACTTCACTGTCTAGTACAATCGCATAGCTGCATTCTGGTCTTTGCAGCTCGTGATATTATTTAGACTGCGACACATTTTAAATTCCCGTTCTGCACCTCAAAGCCAGCATCCGACTCCCCTATCAGTCAAGTCTTACTCTATGTGTCGTGTCGGGTTGGTGAATAGGAGATCATTAGAAGCTGCATCCTTTTATGCTGTGGATCACTACAGAGACCCAACAAGTGCCAGCATACACTCTCAGACAGATCTGCCTTACTCACTTTTGGTACCACTGCCATTGGCTGAGTCGGTATGTACGTGTTGTGCTGTGAAGAGGTTATTTGTGGCAGACTACTGTGGGGCCTTTGTTTCCCTCGTCTCTTTGCCTCTGACAGAGGGAGGAAAGAACTCTGGCACACTGTGCTTTGATCACACTCTGGAACAGCTTCATACAGATTGAGGGAGGAGGAGAGGGGAATATATGGAGTGATGGGAAAGTGAAAGAGAGCTAAAGAGCAGAGTTGGAACAGACGGAGTCATTGGTGATGGAGCGGAGAGAGTGAGCAAGTTTTTATACATCCTAAAAGTGAATGGGGAGTAAAGTTAAGGAAACTGAAACTGCTGTATGTTTGACTACAACACTCTTCCTGTTTGTGGTGGACAGATGTCTTCTTCACTTTTTGGCTAGGTTGTCATTTGGGCATTCGTACACTAATTCTGTCCCAGCATGCTTGACACTGCGGTAATGCTGACATGGCGACATGTCCATTTGGACTGTCATGTCCATGGGAGTTTCTGAGTGGCATTTGAAAGTTATGTGATGTATGCAGGTTTACTCCCTCCCTGAAAAAAGAAAGCATCACAAAGTTAAAAGTGAACAAAGTAGCAGTATGTTTGACATTACAGCTGAATAATATATTTCACTACAAGCCTTTGCGTCAAGGTTGCTTACATATAAACGGTTCCACCCTTATTTTGTATTATTTACCCAAACTGCCTGTCAGACGAACTCAAGTACCCCTTATCGCCACCAACTGTCATGTTCAAAATGTGTCAATTTAAGACTAATACCATTCTTACCATACATTATATATAAGTTGGTATCATTGCAATTTTGTTTTCATATAATTTAAGTGTCAGTTTTTAGGTCATTTCGGTTCAATATTCTGCCTTCTACTGCAACCAGCAGTGACAGAATCTGTATGCTATAACCATTTAGCCATTCATTAACTATCTATTTCAACCATTCATCTTATATTTTCCAATAACTATTCTAAGCATTTTTTCAAGATAGTAAACCCATTACATATTACATTATTTCCTTACTTTTAGCTTACTCTCAACTATTTAACCGTTACATTAGCTTACTGTTAAGTAATTCCACTTTAACAAATAAATACATACATATATTCCTTCCATTGTCTTTTACCAAATGTGGTTAACCACAGAAGAAGTTAATCGGAAGTTTTAACACAAATATGTTTTATTCATCCATTGGACCTTATCAGCTTTCTTTGGCATTTTATGGGCAAAAAATAATGACCACTCTGTATTGCATGGCTGTTTCAAAAGAACATATTAACTCTGACTGCACCACATTTCACCCATGCATTGGCTTTAATCATGAAACAGAGCTGAACAAAGAGCTCTAGGAACTCTTTTTCGCATCAAGCAACCAACACACCAATCCGAAGAGTATTTTTAGCTAATAGGCAGAAACCCAATTTAAGCAGAGCGGATTATTTATTTTTTTGTGCTAGCTACATTGTTTGAATTAATTGACCAATGTGCCCGTTTCTGTTCTCCATTGATCCAGACTGGTCCGAGTATAACACACGGTAAAAGAAAAAGCAGAGGAAGGAAACAAAATATATATTAATGAACTACGTCCGCTGTCAGAAACATCCTGAAAGCTATTTTTTCTTCCTTCACTCCCGGCCATCTGGTTAACATTTGTTTTCACCGCTGACTCCTCTGCTTGAATTATGCTCTGGGGTTATACAAACACAGCCAGCTACTAATGAAATATGATGATAGGTGTCAAAGCTTTTGGTCCAGATGCCGCGGCATGCTTCTCAGCTATCAGAAAAGAAAACACCTCATGTCAACACATTTACCTAGGATACACACAGGTTTAACACCCTTGTCCGGTTTTACCTCTGTCACAACACTTTCCTCAGTTAGGGTTTTATTTTTATCTTTATACTATGTGTGTATGCAGCGGGATTTGTGGATCATACTGTGGGAAGTGAGTGTAATTTGAATAGAAAAATGTGCACTGAAAACCAAGTAAAAGCCTGTCACTCTTTAGTTACATACACCTGCACAAACATCAGGACTGTCTCCATCTCCTTACAAAATGTCTCTCCAAGACAAGTGTCAATTTCATAAACAAGGTGTGAGGCGCAGTGTGTGGGAATTAATTGATTCGAGCTTCCCTTCATATTCCCTCAACAAAAAACACACGTGGGTGGGAATAAACACAATCAGACTGAAACATTGGGGTCGTTTGAGCTGTTCTCTGAGTGAGAGCTGCAATTATTTTGCGCTTAAACCATCATTGTCAAGTCATTTTGCTTTCTATTTGCACAATTTGACTTGCAGTGACATTTCATAGTCACATTAGCTAGATATCTGAGTTTTCACTTTAGCTTAATGTTTTATATGCTTACTGCTAAAACAGTAAACCAAGACGAATAGCAGACATTATCCATTATTTCCCCTTGGGGATTAATTAAGGGTCTTCTTCTTCTTCTTCTTCTTCTTCTTCTTCTTCTTCTAGTATGTAGTAATGACTAGTTACTAATAGTTAATTAGTATAGGATTATAAAGGACGTTTTCAGTGTCAGATAAATATTCAAACAAGTTCAAAGTTAATGTAAGAAATGTTATGGGATCTAGATCGGAATATATCATTCAACGTATAACCTCTATTATTACATGGCTTAGTTGAATACTCGATTCTGATTGGTCAATTCAGAACACGTGACACGTTGTTAATCCAGAACAGACAGACCGCTGTCAAGGACTTATTGACCGTTGTTAAGGACGCTCACATCTGCACAAACAAGTCCGTTCGATTTAACTGTATACAGTTTGGCCGAAAAGCAAACTGCATGCATGATCTAGATCCCTCCGCTTCGCGTCGGGCTCCTGATCTGCCTGTCGGTGTTCTTTTCCCCATAATGACCGCGTCGCTGCACATTATCCCTTACTAAATGGATATGTGTGTATTACAAATCATAATGTCGGTATCGGAAGACATTTTTGTGTCTGTTTGTAGACTCGTATTGGACATTCAAGTTTGATTGAGTGTGAGAGGCAATCAGGGAAACCTTCTGCTATTGTCTGGAAATCCTTTAGCTTTTTACAAGCTTGTAAACTGGCAACTTGTTAAACAATATGGGCAAAGATGTCTTCGCTTAACTCCAACTCCAGTCTCGTATCTCACGTAGCTTATCGGACTGAGAAACAATTGGCCGGGGCATTAAAAATCAAGTCCTTGCAGAGATATCTGCTGGCTACACCGGAACCGGTATAGCCTCTTGCCCTGAGAGTCTTATCGTCGTCAGACAGAAGGCTGATGGGTACCTTGGTTGAAAAAAAAACATGATCAGGACTTATCGTATCAGCGTTTGCAGAGCTGTATCGTGCTGTTATGTCCTCCGGTCCGGTCCAGTGATTTCAGTTTGACTTTAAGAACACGCTTTAACCCTCCAGTATGAATGTTTCTGTGTGCACACTTTATATCCTTTCTTGAGTGTCCTAAGGAGTGTTGTTATTTTCTCTCAATGCCGAGGACCAGAACTAACATTGAACATTTGTTGTCAGGCTTGGTTTCTGTCAGGGGGGGGGGGGGGGGGGCTTGTTCTGCTGTCTGGTTCTCTGGGGCTGTTGGACTGTGGAGAGATAAAGAGCTGTTGCAATCAGTAGGTTTCATGTTAGGGAGGTGTCGCCTGTCTCTGGCCCATGCTCTCAGATAAGGGTATAACAAGCCGTTTCTCAGATTGCCTCCCTCGCTCTTAGCTGCCAAGGCCCTGGAAAAGGCAACACTTCTTGTTACATAAGGAACATCTCCAGTTGTCAGTCAGGGTATGACTGATTCGAGGTGAGATTTTCATGTATTCGCGAAGAACATTCCACACCATTTGTAAAAACCTACTCAGCTATGGTATTTGTCCAATTCTTGTTTGCCTTTCCCCATTTAATTCTGTCTTCTTCTCGTGCATGACATTTTTGATTCTGTTTGCATCTTGGATTGAATGAATTAGTTCAATGTTTCTCAGAAACCACTTACAAAGTCCAGTGAGAAATAACAAGAGATTCCTAATGTTTACCGTAGGTCCTACTTCACAGGGTATTTTCCAGAATTCAAGTAACCTTGAACTGCAACAGCAAAAGGAAACAAGGTTAACAAAACACTCAGAGAGGAAACATCTTCTTTAATACCAAGCCAATGTCTGATGCATCTTAAAAGCAAGAATGCATCGGGCGAAACTACAAGCGAGCAAACAATTTGTGCTGAGATGTTCCCAATCAAATTGCCAATGAGCTAGCACTAGATGTGAGAGGCGGGGGAAGAAACTGGAAATGTCTCTCTGATCACACGCTATTACTGACAGATGAAAACCAGCCTACGCCAGATCAGACAATGCTCAACTCAGATCACTCCCACTGTGGCATCAGCGATGACAGGAAGCACATAGTAATGACAAGCGCTTTTAAATGTAACAAGCTTTTGTCCTATTTAGGATAAGATGAAAACACACGGGAGAGCGGAGGGTGAATTAAATTGTGCACAAATGATTAGGAAACAGATAGTTGATTTGATGCGAAAGAAAAAGGCACTGTTAGCACTGTATTCTTCAGCACATCTGAGAATGTTATTTTCCATGCATGTCAGAGTGGAAATGGTTAAGCATTATGTTTTTGGTTTGCTGGCTTCGCTATTGCTCAGGGAGCCCACAGGCACCACATGGGGAGGATTTATTTCACTTATATTGATTACACTAATTACACATTACTGATTATGTGCTAAAACCAGTGAATGGCCATGCATCTTTCTTGGTCCAAACAATGG